>NW_021703772.1:107962562-107967728 GCF_005190385.1 Monodon monoceros | reverse complement strand
GAGCGGTGACTTTCCCTGGCCCACCTGCCTGCTCCCCTGGATCCCGGTCGGAAGGAAGGGGCTGTCTTTGCAGAGTAGAGTGCGGCACAGCCCTTTGGTAAGTGATGAGCAGAGGCCAGGGGCTTGGTGGCCCTTCCTGCCCCCATCAGTCCTGCATCAAGCAAGCACTGGGTCTCTTCGTGTGCCTGGGTGGGCCCTGGGGACACAGAGATGGACTAGACCCCCGACTGTGGCCTCACGGAGCAGCCAGGGAGGGGGAGGGATGGAGGGGTGGGCACTCACCTCTCCTCCTTGGCCATCCACCCACGCTGACCCCACTCTCCATACCGCACCCTCCTGGGCAGCGGCCCTGGGACTCTCCAGACCTCTTCCCTCTGCCAGCCTCACCTCCCCAGTGGGGTCTGAAGCCCCTCTGCTTCTTCCTTCCTGTCAAGCCCCAGAGTCCCAGCACAGGCAGACCTGACTAACGCCTGGACCTACGGACAGACCCACTGGAGAGCTGGGGCTGGGAGGACAGACAAGGACGTTTGGGCAGGCTCTACGGGGGAGGAGGAGAGAGTGGAGGCCTCAGGAAGGGCAGTGGGGACGAGGTGGGGTGCGGGGCCGGCTGGCAGAGCCCTGATTCTAGCCCTGATCTTGTCTTTCTCGCCCTGCTGACCTGCCCAAGGCGTGTGAGGCTAGGAGACAGGGAGGTTCTCTCCCCATGGCTCTCTGACCCAGTTCGCAATCCTGGAGGGCCCGAAGGCCAGCCTCAAGGGCGGGAGGCTGCCTCTGCGTGACCTTGAGCCTCCCCGTGAGTTGATGGAGAGGGAGGTGGGAGGTGGGAGATGGTGCTGCTTGTACTGACCGGCCAAGGAGCTGTCATGGGGGGAGGGGGCACACTGCCTCCTGCCTGAAGCCCCGCCTCTCCAGGGAGGCAGGGGCGGGGCTTCCCCAGGTCTGACTGCAGACTGTGGCGGGCCTGAAGGGCTGTTCTCCGGGTCAGTGGGAGACCTCCCTCAGCTCCTTCTTGCTCTCCCGCGGTGGCTTGGAGGCAGCCCCTCCTTCTCCTCAGGCCTTGCCCTAAATGTCCTCCTCTGAGAAGCCCCCGGGCTTTCACGGCCGGGCTCTCCCCGTGCCGTCCTCCTCCCTTCCTCCCTAGCGTGGCTTTCTTGAGGGAGGGGCCACGCACGGCCCAGGCGCCCACGGGCACCAGACCAGCCACACAGGCTTCCGGAGGCTGAGGACCAGCACGTACAGGGTCTCACCTTCAGGAAAATTTTGGTCTTTCCCATTTTCCAGTCTTTGTCTGTGCCCAGCCTGCTTTCGGCGATGCGCAGGGTCATCTGGCGAAACTTGCCCCGAAGCTGCCAAAGAGAAACAGGACTGGCTCTGTGGAGTCACGCCGGAGCCTGAGGTCCCTCCTCGGGGGCTTCCTAGGGAGCGGGGTCCTTCTGCTCCCACAGGGGTCGCCGTCAGGGGCTCCTGGGCCGGGGCACAGGCACTGGGCACCCTGGATCAAGGGTGGGGCCCAGGGGACCATGAGGCCACCACACCTTGTAGGGCCTGGGGCCTCAGTGTGGCCGTTGGACACAGGCAGCCCAAACTTCAGGATGGCTGAGTGTTCGGGGAAGGCTAGGAAGCAGGAAGTGTCCTGCTCCCTGGCCACTTACCATCTCTGTGACATTCTGCCACGTAAAAGAGAGTGTTTGCTTTTAACTGCGGATGCTCCTAGAAGGAACATATTCAGCCGCTAGCCTCGTCTAGAGAAGCGGAGCAGGAACGGGGGTCATTTCAAAGCTTGGAGTCCAGGGAGGGGCCCTGGGCATCAGGTGGGCAGCCCGCTTGGAACGGCGGCCGTGTGGGCGCCCAGAGGCGGCTGGGTTCTGCGGATGCGCACGCCGCCTCTCGGGGCCCGTGTGCCGGGCTGTGGGGACACACACCTCCGTGCGCACGGCGCTGGGCAGCAGGACGCGGAACCTCTGCGAGAACTCCTCGAACGAGTAGCGGATGGGGAATCCGGACTTGCGGATGTGCACCGTCTCCATCATGCCTGAGTAGCGCAGCTGCCAGATGCATAGCTCCCGGTTGAAGAGCTGTGGGCGCAGAGGAGAGGGGCTGATGGCGCGGGCCTCCCCCTTCCAGACCTCCCTGCCACCAACCCTTCCGCTGTCCACCAGATGCAGGAGAACCAAGCAAACGCTTGGTTTCATGAACGGTCTGTTTTGAAGGGAGATATTTGGTTGAAGTCGCTGCAAAGTCCTGGAAGTGTTTTCCAAGGAGCTAAAAAGTCGATAACATACGAACTGGGACATCCACAAGAACACCAAATGCTTCCCACATTTTCAGAATATGCAAAGTATGAGGAATATCGAAGTGTTTTTGCATATGCCACATTTAAAATTTTTTGAAGTGCCCCCAGGCAATGATGCCAAAAAACACAGTTTCCTTCTGGCTTTGCCTGTGTTGGGGTGACCGGTGCCCCTGCAGTCCTTCAGGCTGGGGCTCCATCGTGCCTCTCACACTCTAGTGGAAGGAATAAGTACCTTTCCTACTTTGAGTCAGAAAATATTCTAAACTTAGTCTGTCCATCCTCCAGAGACGGGTATTTGGAGAGGAACTTGGCCACGATGCTTTGCACAGGGGTATGGGGTCTCAGCCATGGCCCCAAGACTCTGCATGCCTGGGACCCTCGAAAGCCCCCCTCCCCCTCCAACCAGGAGTGTCTGGGGACTAGGGGCAAGCCGTCCAATCTGGCAAGCCCACCAGCACCTGGAAACACGGAGTGCCACAGAGGCAACTGCCTGTGGCATCTAGGACCGCACAGTAGTTAGTTTTGGGCAACTCCTTAGCTCCCATTTATTATTTCCGGTGGGCCTGGTGCTTTTCCTTTAATCTTTACAACAGCCCTACCTGGTGCGGTACTTAGCTCCAACTTAAAGACAAGCTGCCTGAGGCTCAGGGCCATGCTCCTGAGTGGCTGAGCCAGGGTTCCTACCTTGAGCCTTCCTGGCCCCTCAGCCTGGGTTCCCCTACACCCGCACAGCAGCTACCAACTCCCAGAAATGTCTCAGCCAGGGGCACCCACAAGACCTGAGAATGATCTTCAGGCCCCCACCTGTGGGTGTGGATAGAGGACCTCTGGGAGCACAGTTACTCTCTAACATCTGTGCATTGTGCCTTTAAGGAAGACACACTTTGGATCTCCTGGGCCAGCCTGAATTTCATATGATTTTATACTTTTCAAAAAGGCACTTCATTTAATGTAATATTATTTCTTTTCTTAAGATTTTTTTTTTTTTTTAATCATGTTATCTCCTCTCAGATGGCATCTCCGAGTTTCTGGAATCCTGTATTTGCAGCCTCTGGGTGGGATTCCCAAGCCCATGTGTCAGGGGCTGGGCAGGCAGCAGGCTCCCACCCCACCACACACATAAGCAGATAAAGCTGCCTTCCAAGGGCTGCCTGGCCTCAGGTCTTGGTGACCAGCAGTTGGTGTCAGTCTCTAAAATCACAGTACTGGTTGCTGCCCCTTGTGGAATGTGGTTTACTTATGCAGATGTGGCAAAAACGTCATGTGCAATCCTTGCTGCTCCCTGCAGGTAGGCAGGTCCTGAATTTATGGAAGAGAAAACTGAGGCTCAGAGAAGCAACACACCTGGCCAATGGCAGGCGAATGGCAGGGCTGAGACAGTTGAGGTCCGGGTGATCCAAAGCCCTGAAGGTCACAGACCTTCAAATGGCCTAGACTGGTCACCTTGCCTCAGTACCCACATCTGTAAAATGGGGGCAGATAGCTCTAAAGCTGCCCAGACACTCGTGCAGGGAGTGACATGACCCCAGATGCCATCAGACTCATCCAGTAGAGGCCTTCTCCCTCCCCGCATTACCAGTGGCTTCTTGTACTCATTGGGTTTGATGCAGCGGATGAAGTAGGGCTGGCGGTTGGTCAGGATTTTCATCAGCTGGTCCAGGGACTGCTTGAACTGGCCCGCCAAGGTGGAGGGCCGCTTGCCGGAGTCTGCAGACTGCAGGCAAAAGCACAGGGCACAAGTGGGAGGCTGGGGAGCTTGGCCTGGGGCACAGCTGACCCATGGCACAGTGAGGGCTTCTGCCGAGGTCCTGCAGGTGGGCAGGGCTACATTCATCCAATCGCTCATTCATTCATCTAGCACAGGTTCCTCAAGTGCCTATGTGTGCAGGTGCCCAGCTAGACTGGGGACCCAGAGCCAAGTAAGACAGGGCAAGCCTCCTGTCTAGGGGTGGGGCCCCCCAAGTGGGGCGCACAGATGATGCACCAGGGTGAGGAGCGAATGTTTTACCTCACCATTCTACATGTTCAGTTTTTGTATCGGTTTTATATGCTTATTTTGAATGTTTTACACTGTACATTGTAAGCATTATAGTAAATGTATACAGTTTTAAAATACATGTATTAAAATGATGGATGCAAGAGAAAACAAAAGGCCAAGCCCCAGGCCAAGAGTAGTGTGTGTTTTTGTGCAATGCTGGCCTTGGACAATGCTCCTTGATCAAACCTTTCCAAGGTCGAATGTTCTTGAGTATGTACTGCCAAATTGCGTCCGTCTGGAGACACGAGCTCAGCATTCAACACCTCTGAAAGCAGGATGCGGTCACTGGCAGGCCTAATGACGATGGGCAGCATTTTCCTGTTGTCCTGGTTTATAAAATAATGTGCATTTCCCTCCACTGTCATTCTGTTCCCTGAAACCTGTGGGACATGCTCTGGTGTCCCCACAGGGCCAGGAGTAGGCTGTGCTCCGGCCTCAGCTGTGACGTCCAGGCTGGCTCTGTGAATGCAGAGGGTCTGGCCCAGCTCCGCCTGGTTCCAGACCTGGGCAATTCCTGCACAGCCTCGCGGCTCCTTGGTGCCCCCCTGGGCTGGCTCTGCACGTGGCTGTGCTGTGGGCCCTGGGCGCTAAAGCCTCAGGAGTAGAGGTGGGGGTTGGGATGATGAGAGGTCAAGGGCACCTCAGTGTGGCCAGAGCTGACTGTGCAGCATGCGGGGTAGAGGACAGGGGGTGTCCTCTGCTGCACCCACAGTTCCTATGCCCCTGAGCCGGCCTCATCTCCCTGCCTGGGCGTGGGGGAGCTCCTCGTCAGGTGACTCACAGGGCTTTTCTGGAACGGTCACTGTTAAGGGGTGAAGGCATGGCTGCTAGGGGG
>NW_021703772.1:107559701-107962462 GCF_005190385.1 Monodon monoceros | reverse complement strand
CACACCACACACACCACACACACACACAGCACATACCACACACACACACCACATACCACACACACACACCACATACCACACACACACACCACATACCACACACACACCATATACCACACACACACCACATACCACACACACACGCACCACATGACACACACACCACACAAAACACACACAGAGACAGATATGGAAAGAAACAAGAGAAGCCAAAGCAGGTGGGCCGTCTAGAGTCCACCACTCACTGGGAAGCAGGCGGAGTCCTGTTCCCCCGCCCCCGCCCCGCCCGCTGCCCCTGAAGCCCCTCTCCCCGTTTTCAGTCACCTCTGCCCCCTGCCTGAGGATTCCCGACCCGAGAACCCAGGCCCCCGGCTGGGCAGGGCCACCGAGCCCACCTTGAAGAGCTGGCTGCCTGCCGTCACCTGGACGATGGTCCCTCGGCCCCGCTTGCGCTCCGAGGACTCCAGCCCGAATATCTCCCGCAGGAACTCGTTCTGGGAGGAGTGGACCAGGGCGAGGATGTCCTTGCTCAGCACGTCCCGATTCTTCTCCAGGAAGCCTGCAGGGTGTCATAGTTTCTTATGTCAGGGTTGAAAGTAAGCTCACCACACGAGATGAATTGTGCAGAGACACAACAGTAGAGGGCTGCTGCTCTCTCAGGCGATACAGCGCCGTCTCGTCCTGCTGTGGTGACTTTTATTTAAGCATTATCTATGTTTACATCTTAAGACTTGTTTTCTCAACATTCCAGAAACACCAAGCAGCCAGATATGCTTTTACTGATTATACAATAAACGGTGGGCTTTCTTAAGAACGTGTCATGCTTCGTCCTTGAACGCAAAAGGAGCACAAGGACATTTCCCTGTGTTCCCATTATTCTGATTATACTGAGGACATTTCATGGATCAGCGCCCAAAGCACTCAGGACTGCTTGCAGTTCTGGCTTTTTCGCACGCACCCACCCAGCTTGCCGGGGGGACTCATGGGGCACGTCTCCTTCCATGTCCTCAGTTATTTCTCTACACGGGGAAGCAGAGTCCCCCACCCAGCTCGGGCACGGTGCGACAGGAGTCCCGCAGGCCACCCCTCCAGACCTGCCTCCATCACCGGGGACCGGCGCCGGCCGGTGTCACGGCCACAGCCACATCCCGCGGCCGGCACTAGCCCCCATCCCCACTGCCGCCCCCATCCAAGCTGCCACCAGTCCTTCCGCCTGATTAGCCTGCCCGCCCCCTGCCCCTCCCTGCCTGCCTGGCCCCTCTGCCCCCAGGGACCTTCCTGAGAGGGCACATCGCCCGTCACCCCTCTTACCTTTCCTCTTCTTCTCTGCTGCCAGTGCCTGCCTTCTCCCTCCTCTCTCCCCTGGGGCCTGCACCCCACCCCACGGAGACCTCATCTCTCCCCCAGGCCCTGTGTCCCACCCCTGGGGGTTTCATCTCTTCCAGGGGGGCCTGCAGCCTCCACGAGCTCTCTGGGACCCTCTACCCTCCCATCCCACCCAGGCCAACTCTGGTTTTTGCTTCAGGCCAGCTCAAGTGTCCTGTACTCCAGGAGGCTCTCTTGTCCCACAAGTGGGGCGAGGGGCCCTCCTTGGGGCTCCCTTCCGCCCTGTCACCTGGCTCAGGGGTGGCCTGAGGACTTCGCATCTGCTCCGCCAGCCACGGCTCCCTGGGTGGACCACGGGCAAGACCGAGTCCATGCCCCTCAACATCCCAGCAATCCCAGCCACCGCTGTCACTGCCACATACACCCAGGAACCCACTAACAGCACAGCAGACGGAGTGTCCGTTCCATGTGCAGTTTAGACCTCCCCGAGGGCAGTTCCTGCAGGCTCTCATCAGGGCTCTGAATTTCTGGGGACCCTGGGCAAGTATGATCGAGGCAACTGAGTGTTTACATAAAGGAGCCAAAAGAAGAAGAGAAGGAAAAAGAGAAAGTACAGAAACCTCCCCACCCCTCATAATCCCTGAAAATCTGGCAACCTGGCCACATCCAGGCAGCTTGCAGTCTGGAGAGGAAGACCTGGGCACTCCCACCTGGAGGCCCACCCTTCCCAGCTCGCCGGTCTGTGCAGGAGCGGCCATTTCAAAACGCCCCTGCGGAACCAGCGTGGGGGCAGTAGCTGCTTTGCTCTTCCTGGAAGCCCAAAACGGGGAAACGAAAGAAATTAGACACAATTTGGCTTCCTGGCTTCAAGGATGGGGGGGGTGACTTGCTGATTGTGAGGTCCTGAGACGTATTTCCCTCTTCATCATAGGTTTAAACTGCACTGGTCTTGGGAATGAATGTGTGCCCATGGGCGTTGTGTGCACATGCGTGTCAGCATATGTGTGTGCTTGGACAGAGTAGGTTTAAGAACGAAGCGTGTCTGTCACTCACTAAGGAGACCCTGAGGGCCTGGGAACCCCAGGGCCCCTCTACAAGCCCTGCTCTGGGGCCTTGGAAGGACTTTCTAGGGCCAAGGGGCCCTCCAGCCTAAGGACTGAGTCTCCAGAAATCAGGGAGGGCAATGTATGGGCTGAGCTGTTTGCCCCCAAAATCCATATGTTGAAGCCCTAACCTCCAGTACCTCAGAATGTGACTATATGTGGAGAGAAGGGCCTTTAAAGAGATAATTAAGATAAAATGAGGCTGTTAGAGTGGGCCCTAATCCAGTCTGACTGGTGTCGTATAAGAAGAGGAGATAAGGGACTTCCCTGGTGGCGCAGTGGTTAAGAATCCGCCTGCCAATGCAGGGGACACGGGTTCAAGCCCTGGGCTGGGACGATCCCAAATGCGGCAGAGCAACTAAGCCCTTGTGCCACAACTACTGAGCCTGTGCGCCACAACTACTGAAGACTCTGCGTGGAGAGCCCGTGTTTCGCAACGAGAAGCCACGGCAATGAGAAGCCCGCGCGCCGCAATGAAGAGCAGTTCCTGCTCGCCGCAACTAGAGAAAGCCCGCGTGCAGCAACGAAGACCCCACACAGCCAAAAATAAAAATAAATAAATTTATTAAAAAAAAAAAGAAGAGGAAGAAGAGATTAGGACCCAGAGACAATAAAGATGCCAGAAGAGAGACATCAGAAGGAACCAGTCCTGCCGACATCTTTGTCTTGGACCCCTGGCCTCCAGAACTGTGAGAAAATACATTTCTGTACGTATCTGTGGAAATTTGCTATGGCAGCGCTGGCCAACGAACAGAGGTGTGGGTCTGGGGGTGAGCAGACAGCATCCCTCCCCTGCTGCCATGGGAGAGAGTGGACCACCTGAGGCAGGGCACAGAATCGCAGGGAGAAGGCACTGGAAGAGGCTGCTTCTCGAAGCCAGGCTAGATGAGGACCCGGGGCCTGCTGAGGGATTCATCCAGCAAGGGTCCGACCCTGACTTGTCCTCACACCTTGAGTCACCCCACATTTTAGTGGGATGCATTCTTAAATTCTTAGGAATTTGAGTAGTGTGTGGTCTCTATTTTGTTCAGAATTTAAAAGTGATAACTGATGAAAGACTTTTCTTATTCCCTCTAATTCACATTTACAGGATATCAGAAGCTGATACAATATTGAAGTACTAAGTGGTACTAAGGAACTACAAAAATACCATAGGACTTCCCGGGTGGTGCAGTGGATAAGAATCCTCCTGCCAATGCTGGGGACACGGGTTTAAGACCTGGTCCGGGAAGATCCCACATGCCGTGTAGCAACTAAGCCCATGCACCACAACTACAGAGCCTGCGCTCTAGAGGCCCTGAGCCACAAGTACTGAGCCCGCGTGCCACAACTACTGAAGCCTGCAAGCTAGAGCCCGTGCTCCGCAACAAGAGAAGCCACTGCAATGAGAAGCCCACGCTCCGCAACGAAGAGTAGCCCCCGCTCGCCACAACTAGAGAAAGCCCGCGTGCAGCAACGAAGACCCAACACAGCCACAAATAAATAAATTTATTAAAAAAAAAGAAGCAAACAAACAAAAAACCCCAAAAATACTATAAAGCTCATCTGTGTATCTCTGCCATTTAACAGTTAATTTAACAAAACTATAATTGAATTGTATGCACACCAAAAAAAAGAGAAAAACCCACAAACCTGGTGTGGGGTGCAGGGAGGCCACATCAGGGGTGGAAGAAGGAAGCCTGGTTCCCCCTCTGCCAGCTGGTGCTGTGAGAGGAGGGGACTGGATCGGGAGCTGGGGCCATGCGGCCCTCACCAAGCTGGGAGTGGTGAGAGCCTAGGCGAGGCTCCAAGGCCACCTAAGCCCCTCTCCCAACTGTGTGCCAGGAGGCTGCTTTCTGCAGGTGGGGACGGGCAGACACTTGGTGGCACCCTGTGTCTCTCCAGGCTTAGGCAAAGCCTCCCAGCCCCAGGTGTTCTCAGAGTCGGGGGAGGGTCAAGGCACCCCTGGGCTCAGTCCCTCAAAAGACAGAGTAAATGGGGCTTAAGTTGTCAGCACAGCAGGGCACCAAAAGAAAACCCAGCAGGCCTATCTTTAAAGAGCATGAATAAAATTTTGCACTCAGAAAGAAGCTACCTTAATCTTAGCATACATGAAAGTTTCAGGTCACTTCAAAAACTAAAACTTGGCCTTGAGTAGCCCATGGAGGTTGATGCGCTCAGTGTCTTTGTATTCTGGGATTCTGGGGTCCCACTAGCTCTGGTCTCTCCCTTTCAGAAGAGCCCCAAAGCCAGGATCTGGTGGGAACTACGAAGGAGCAGCCTCACCTCCTCATTTTTCCAACAGAAATAATCCCCTGACCTCCTAACACTGCCCCTCCTCTATGTAAAAACATCAGCCCCTCCTGCTGCCTTGTCCCTCCACCTGAAAAGTGCTTGGAGCATCCCTGACTCCAGGTTTCCATTTAAACAGATCAGAGCAGCTCCTCATTTCTCCATACGAGTCCCACAGTGACACTATGACCGTCTGCCTCGTTTTCCTGACCACAGCACTCTCTGGCCGCCTTTCCCATTTTTCTAAGCACATCAGCAGGTTGACCACCCCAGGCCTTTATTTCTCCAATCAAAACCATGCCTGACCTTATCTCAGCATATACACTTTCACTACCAAGAGGGTGAAAAGATATCCCACAGAATAGGAGAAAATATTTGCACACGTATGGACACATGCTACAACGTGGAAGAACCATGAAAACATTATGACAAGTGAAAGAAGCCAGTCACAAAGGCCACATGGTGTACGATTCCATTTATGTGAAATGTCCAAAACAGGCAAATCCATAGAGACAGAAATCAGTGGTTGCCTAGGGCTGGGGTGAAATGAGAATGACCGCTAATGGGAGTTTCTTTTGGGGTGATGGAAAAGTTTAAAAATTGTGGCAACAGCTGCATAATTCTGTGAACATACTAAAAACCATTGGGTTGTAGACTTCAAATGGCTGAATTCTACGGTATGTGAATTATCTCTCAATAGAACTATTACCCACAAAACAAAACACAAACCAACACGCCTGGTCCATTCCATTCCCTCTGTCCCATTGCTGGTTCTGCAAAATGACCTAGTCCCCTCAGCCTTCTTTCCTTGGCCTCCCTGGAGTGCTCGGGATTTAGAAGAAAGGGGCTGTGGAGAGGAGCTGCACCCACCTTCTGCCTGGTAGTACACCTCGCCGGCAAAGTGGGCGATGCCAAATCGGGCATCGTGGATGTTCTTGGGCTGCAGGAAGACCTTGTTGTTGGCATGGATGTTCTTCAGTTTTTGTAGCAAGGTGGTGTCTGTCCCCTGGAAGAATGGACACCCTATGGGCTGAGGTCCCAGAGTCCAGCCACTGGGAGGTCAGCTGGCACACTCCCAGGTCTCAGGGCTCCCTCAAGGGGGCAAAACAACTGAATGACTGAGGGCCTTTCTACAGACAGCAAACGGACGCCCAGGTGGCGACAGCTTGTTGTGGTGAGTGAGGACAGAGGCGGGAGTAGGGACTGGGTCGGGCGATCCGCACGGCCAGCTTCCTGCTCTACCCTTCCCTACAACTGCCCAGGGACCAGAGCTTCTCCCTTCTGTGGGTCACAGCTCTTCCTGACTACCTTTGAGAATCCATCTCCCCAAGGACAGGCAGAGTCCCCCAAAGTGAGAATGAAAGTGTTTCCTTGTCTTGAACCCTCTGCAGCCCTTGACCTACAAGGCTGAACAAGCCCCCTCTTGGGGTGTGTTCTTGAATCTAAATAATGCATTCTGGGGAGTGGGAGTGAGGGTAGAGTCAGGTGCCTCCCTGCAGGAGGCAGGCCTTGAAGGAGAGGAAGGCTGGAAGGCTGGGGCTTGTCTGCTAACTCCCGGCAGAGGTTCCAGCAGCCCTGGAGTTTCCCACGTGTGGGGTCTCCACCCGAGGGGCGGCGGGCCCAGGGGCGCACCTGTGGGAAGCGGCTTTCTTCGTCCAGGAGGGAGATGATGCTCAAGGGCTTGAGGGCCAGCAGGTCCAGCGTGGGCAGGTTGTCATTGTAGTGGATATAGTCCCAGGGGATGCACTCGGTGCGGTATTCTTCCTGCTCCATGGTGAACACGTGCTGCACGAAGAGCTGCTGCAGGTGCTCGTTAGCCAGGTTGATGCAGAGCTGCTCGAAGCTGTGGGGACAGGGCCACCCCGGGTGGGAAAGGGTTGGCTCGATCGCTGCTGCAGCCGGCCACTGGCACACAGCTGCATATCCCCAAACACATGCACACGCTGACACACAGCCTCCCTCTTCTTCTACCTCTGCCTCCATCACCTCCTCCACCCCACAGCAAACAGACTCAGAGAAATGAGGGGGCTTGTGTATCATCAAGCCCCTGCCTTTGTCTCCCTCCGGTCCCCTGCGGTCCTCTGCCAGGCCTGCCTATCCTGACACGGAGACAATCCCTGGGGGACCAAGTGTCCTGTAGCCACCCAAGCATCCATGGGCAAGTGGCTTTGGTATTAAGATGAGCTTCTGGCTGGGCTCCTTTGCATCAACCAGACACACTCCCTACCCCCACCCCAATCCTCCCAACCTGTTCTCCCTCCCGGGTTCCCCACCTTGGGAAATGGGTCCGCCACTTACCGCCCCTAGCTCGGGTCAGAAACCAGCCCATCATGCCTGACACCCCTCTCTCCCTCCTCCCCAGTTCCAATCAGTTGCCAAAGTCTGGTCCACGCTTCCCCCAACACAGACCTGTTTACTTCTTTTCACCGCCACTGCTGCTACCTTAATCCAGGCCACCCTTCTTCCTCACCTGGAGCACAGTGACAGCGTCCTCATGGCTCTCCCTGCCTCCAGCCTCACCCCACCCCAGTCACTCTCCACAGCCACCAGAGGGAGCACATCTGATCCCGCTCTCCCCCTGCTTCGAATCCTTGTGGACCCGGGGTGCCCATTGTTGTTGGGATCCAGACAGACAGTGACACAGTAGAAAGCCTGCCCGTCTCTGCCAGGGAGTGGCTGAGGGGCACCCTGGACTTCTCACAGTGCTGGGAAGGCACCTGGCCCCTCCTTACCTCTGAGTCTTCTTCACACGTGTGAGCCCCTCCCCTCCTTCCTCTGACCTGCTTGGTCTGCTCACCCTCTGGGTCTCACTTAGGCATTTCTTTTTCAGGATGGGTTGCCCATTTATGCAAAGCCGCATGGTACCCGGGACTCGTTGTTCAAGGTCTGTTAACCCAAGAGAGTTAACACACTGCCTGCAGAGTATGGACTAAGAATGCTGCCTGTCATATCAGTAAACAAAGGGTGTCACAGCTACGAGCCCTGAGGGAACTCAGGATGGAGACAAGGAATGACCACCATCTAGCAGTCATCAGACTGCAGCCACCCGCAACGATGCACCCGGAGGAGACTCAGGATGGGAAAGCACAGGATCCTGGCCCCAGAGAGCTGAGGTGCGTATCAAAGGAATGATTTCAACGAGCCCAGACTCTTGCATCTTCCCATACATAGAAAAGCACTAAATGCCTTAACTTGGGATGTCCGATTTTCTTTAATTAACAATAATCTTTTGATGTTCCAACTACCTGCCTTTTGTTGCAAAACTTTTATATGCCTTGGGACCCCCCTCACCTCCTCGGAGCAGTTTTCTCAGAGTTATTTGAGATGCTGTCTCCTGGGCTTCAAGTCCTAAGAATGTCCACTGAATAAAACATGACTCTCAACTTTGAGGTTGTGCACTTTTTTTCAGTCGACAAGAGCGCTCGGTGAACCCCGGTCGGGCCAGTGACTGGGTGCTGCGAGTGACATGGCCCTGCTCCTCCATGTGGCCCCCGGACTGCGGCCCTGTCGCAAACCCAGCTCATGGCCCAGATCCCCTACAACCAACTACTCATCCACCTCCACAGGGTCCAAAAGTGTGCTTGCTCTGCTCAACGGCCCCTCTCAGGGCCAGAAACCAATGATCAGAATCACTTTTTAGTTTACTTAGAGTTTGCATCGCGTTGGGCTGAGTTCTGCCAGCCCTACCCCATCCCACCTGCCTGCAGAGAGCTGGTCCTGGGAGGCTGTCACCCCCATGTGCTTGCACTCGGAATGGCTTGTATCTTGACAATCCTGGCCAAGTTGATAGGGAAACCACTGACCAAAACTGCCTGCCCTGGCCAGGCCCGATAGTAACCACTTGCATGGGTTATCTTAAACAGGAGGTCCTGGTAAGGAATGTGGAACTAACAAGCTACCACCAACCGGAAGAATTCGGGAAAGGTCAAAAGACAGAGGAGACACCAGTCCATATGTCCTACCAACCTCCCAGAATCCTTCTCGCTGGAATCCATCTTGGCTGAGCGATGTGTGCGCCACCAGGAAGGACCCTGAGTCAGAGTGATTGGCCAGAGACAACCCGGAAACTAACCCCATCACCATAAAACCTGAGACTGCGAGCCATGTGGCAGAGCAGTTCTCCTGGGTTCCCTTAGCCTCCTGCTCTCCACCCGGGCACCTCTTCCCAATAAAGTCTCTTTCTTTGTCAGCACATGTGTCTCCTTGGACAATTCATTTCCAGGTGTTAGACAAGGGCCCACTCTTGGGCCCTGGAAGCGGTCCCCCTTCCTGCAACAAAGGGACCTTCTCAGACCTCAGCTGGAGGTAGGGCCTCAGGCAGGGACATGCCAAGGTCAGGACAGCCCCTTGGCTCCTCTAATAGTGCCCAGAGGCCTCCACTTGGAACTGAAACCAAGCAGGACCCTGAGGGACCCTCCTGGGTACAAAAGCTCCTCTGCGTCCCCCGTTTCTTGTTTGTAGAGAAAGGCTTTAGTCTCCTAGGCCATCCCTGAGTTCCAAAGAGCAGACTCAAGCAGTTACTAATTAGGGAAGTGAGGAAATGCAGTCAAGAAACAATAATGCAATGATAAAACAGAGTCCTAGTTCTTCCTCAAGGGGTACACATAACAATCTGATGCATCTCTTTGAGTTCTTCTACAGAAACTAAGACCCCTGCCCAGGTGGAGGATGGTGACTACACGCTGACCAAAGTATGTAGACCCCAGACTGGTTGGAACCAGAAGGTTGATGATTAAGCTACCTGAAACTTCACCCCATTACCTCACCACCAACCAATCAGAAGAAAGTCCACAAGCTGACCACATACCCTGTGATCCTCACCCCTAAAGTTGCCTTTAAAGAACTTTCCCTGAAAGTCATCAAGGAGTTTGTGTTTTGAGCATGAGCTGCCCACTCTCCTTGCCTGACCCTGCAATAAACGCTGTGTTTTCCTTCACTATAGCCCAGTGTCAGTACATTGGCTTTGCTGCACACTGGGTGAGCAGACCTGAATTCAGTTCGGTAATAGGACCAACTCTAGACTCCATCCAGCCCATCCCTTTAAATGAACCAGGCTCACCTGGGTAAGCTAGGTCACGCATGTAGGACGCTTCCTGCTTGCTTGTTCCCAGTCCTCATTTCCTCATCCTCCAGCCCCCGGATAATGCCCCAGAGCAACACCTGTCCTCATCTGGCCCCACTGCCTGGCTCCCCTCACCACCCCTCTCTACCCCCACCCCCAGCCTTCATCACAGTCTCAGCTGGGAATTACTTCTCTGAACTGCCTCCTGCCTCCAGATCTTCAGCCTCCAGACTGGGACACTGGATCAGAAGTGTCCTGCCTCACCTTACCCCTGCCAAACTGAAGAGTCGGTGATGGGCCACAAACCCCATTACCTAGTATGATATCCCACCTAGATGCAGTTGCATCAGTGTTATTGATTTCCATTTTCACCCTAACCACATGTGATGATTCACTCTAGTTCATGAGGAGAGTGGATGGCTCAAGGGGGGTGGTGAATGCTGAGGTGCTTTTAGCCTGACTCTCAGAGATGGTTTTAGTTATGTGGCTTTTTCTAGACATGTTGTGGATGCCAGGGGATGCGCACGGACCACCTCACTGAGGAAAGCCATAGTCTTGCTGAGGGACTCACCCTGGTGTCTGTGAGCGGAGGTCCTGCTCCTAGCCCAGAGGGGGAGGAATGGCTACCCTCCAGCTGGCTCAGAGAAGAGCTAAGCTTATCTTCCATTTTCCAAAAGCAGGTGCACTGATCTCCATACCTATTTTTCTGGAAATTTTCAAAACCAAATATGTCCAGGAGGCCGATGGTCCTTCGCACGATTTTGGGGTCCTGGGCAGGTGGGGTGAAAATTGCGGCGTTGATTTTCTTAAGAATCCACAGGAAGAGGTGCCCATAGATGCCCTGTGGAGACATGGGGTACAGCCCACAGGCTATGATGTACAAGAGGAAGGCTGCCCTTTCCAGTTCACCTGGAAAGGCTGCAGGCACACTGGATCTCATGGACCTACTCAAGGAGATCATCCCTACTTTAAGGTAAGAAACCACCCTGGAGAGACTAGGCAGCCCACGGTCAACAGGCAGGTGACCGGCAGAGTTGGGACTTGCCCAGCTATCTCTGCCCTTTCCTGCTGTCCACCCACAAGGCAAGGAGCCATGCTCAACAGATTGACATGCGGGCCCCTTCTCCCGCAGCTCTGCACCTTGACGAAGGCATCCCTCCGGTCTGCAGCCTGCGCGATGTTCAGGGGCCTGGTGACAAACTCCCCACGGATGGTGATGGAGTGTTTGATCAGACAGTCTCGGAGTGCCTGGTCCTTCACCTGGAAGGCGGGTGGGGGCTGGCATCACAGCTGACTGAGCAGGGCCTGGCGCCAACACCTTGTCTCATGACAAAATACCCTATGCCCAAGGCCTGAGGGTAGGAGATGCCTGTGACTAGGGCCAGAGTCGGGATGCTGGGCAGGGCCCGGTCCAGGGTCAGTCTGAGCACTGGGGTATCAGTGTTGGGGAAGGATGCATAAGCTGGGTGGGCCCCGAGCATGCTGGCTGCTTGGTTGACCAGTCCTGTGCTGGTCTCCTGCAGCTGGGTCCGCCATTGGGTGGACCCTGGGAAACAGTGGGAAGGAAGGGCTCTGAGGCCTGGCCATTGACATCTGGATACGCCCCAGCTGACGTCACTCCTGCCTGGAGGCTGAAGACCCAAGGGAGCAAGACGAGTCTGGATAGAGTCCCTCCCACCATGCGGGGAAGACTGAACCAGCAAAAATGGAAGGTTTCTGAGAACCTTGAACCACATGAAGAACATTAGCAGCAAAACACGCCCACCTAATGTGATTGCTTCCCCCACCCCTTCTGATTCTATTAATTTTCCACTGGACCTGCCAGCGGGGTGTGATGTGGAGGACATTACAATGTCCCATCGCTCATCCTCCAAGTCAACGCTGTATTTGGTCTCCTTAATAACCTGTAGGGTGAATGGTCTGAGCACATTCCACCGGCCCAGAATAGCACAACTCATGGAGAAGCCCCGGGGACCAGGACACGGGGCAGGGACCTTTTGATGTAAGGACATCAGATTGTGTGAGTGGGGAGAGCCTGGGGTCTGGGTGGGGTGGAAAGTTGAGTGAAGGCCACAGAAGAGCAGGAGGGTCAGGGAAAAGGGAAGAAACACACGTTCAAGTCAAACTGATCATTTCCGGGACTTGGTTAATGGTTAGCTCCACGGCCCCACCCCGATTCCCACCCCCAGGGCCTGCAACGCTCCACCAGGGAGCTCGGGGTGTGAGCGGAGAGCCTGGGAGAGGGGTAGGAGGAAGGAACTAGAGCCTGGGAAGGGCTGTCAGCCCAGACCCCCGGGGCTCCTCACGAAAATGGAAGCTGGCGGACATAACAGCCCAGTCACCTCCAGTAACTTCATCACGGTGGGAAAGGCGGGCGTCTCCATCACATCAGAGGAGTCCAGGTTCTCGAAGACCGTAGCTGCAGAGAGAAGCAATGACCCTGAGAGGCAAATTGGCCTGAAGTGATGGGTCAGAGGCCTCAGGAAGGCAGTCCCAGATCCACACTTAGAGACAACCGTCCCCAGGAGGGAAGCACTGCCTCTCCCAGTACCCCCTCTGAAAGCAGAGGCCTCCCTGGGGACCTATCAACACCTTAGCTGTAACTACTGTTAACAGGGTATGTCCCCCTCTGCTGAGATCGGGACCCTGATGCAAAGGGGAGTTTGAAGTTATTGGAGGGAGAAGGTGCTGGTGGGGCATGTGGGGTCTACTGAGGGAGAAAATCAGCCATCAGTCCCCTTCCATCCACTCTGCTGTCCATAGAAACCTATGCGTGTTCATTCGTTTGGTCAAACAAGCACGGAGCTGAGAGGAGGAGTGGTTGGAAGCCGGGGCCAGCTCTGTTGCAAGTCTCCTGACCCACCTCCTAGTTCAAGTCCCCCCCCTTTGGGTCCCTCCACCTTAGGGCTGCTGAGCTGGGGGGAGGAAGGAATGCTGTTTCTGTATTTTTTTTCTTTTTTAAACTTTAAAAAATTGTAAAATAAAGCATACAGATTTTTTTAAATGCATAAAATCCAAGGGCATGTTATAACGGATAATTATTAAGTCAACATTGTGTAACAACCACTGAAGCCAAAACCCAGAGCCTCGCTAACACCCGGAGCCTCCTACATCCTTTCCTGCTCAGACCAGTTCCTGCACAAGAGGCAGTATTCTCCTGACCTCCATGGAAACCAGTTCCCTATTTTCTTTTTATCTTTTTACTACCTACATATGAATCCCTAAACAGCGTTTAATTTTACCTGTTTACCTGTGTGTCATCTAACTACCTGCATTCCTTTGTAGCATTTAATTTTACCTGTTTTTAAATTTTGTGTAAGTATGATCTATAATTGTCTGTATTCTTTCACTTGGCTTCATTTCTTCAATATCACATTTGATTCTCTTCCATGACCTGAAGCCCCCTGCTTGTCAGCACCCACGTCTGGTTCATTACATGGTCACCTAGCTACAACTTGCCTGGAGTAGATTTCCTCATATCCTGTGAGACAGTGGTTCAAGTTCATGTTTTCTATATGAATACCCAATCGCTCTAGAACAGTTTATTGAAAAGTCCATCTTTTCCTCACTGCTCTATGAATTGGTGTCTTTCATTAGATCTAAAGCCAGCCATAATCTCTTCAAATGTTGTGTATGCCCCATCCTCCTCTTTTCCTTTAGAACTCGAATCAAATGTATACTACATCTTCTCACTGTATCTTTTAGGTCTCCTACTCTCTCTTTTATATTTTCCATCTTTTTATCTCTCCATGCTGTACACACAGTTTCTTCTGACATTTCCTCCTTTTTCACATTATAAAACTGGCCGTTAGGGACTTCCCTGGTGGTGCAGTGGTTAAGAATCCACCTGCCAATGCAGGGGACACAGGTTCGAGCCCTGGCCTGGGAAGATCCCACATGCTGTGGAGCAACTAAGCCCGTGCGCCACAACTACTGAGCCCACGTGCCACAACTACTGAAGCCTGCGTGCCTAGAGCCTGTGCTCTGCAACAAGAGAAGCCACCGCAGTGAGAAGCCCGCGCACCACAATGAAGACCCAATGCAGCCAAAAATAAATAAATAAATAATTTAAAAACTATATATTTAAAAAAACCTGGCCGTTAAACTCATCCATTGAGTTCATTTTGGTTTTTTTGGTTTTTTTTTTTTTTTACTTTAGAATTTCTATGTGGTTCCTTTTAAAATCTGTAATGTCACTTTTTTATAGTTTCCAGTTCCCTGTCTAAATTTTCAAGCTTGGTTTTTTCTTGAACAAAGCAAGCATAGCTTCTTCGTGGTCTGTGCTCAGTAATTCCAATCTCTGAAATCTATGTGGCTCTGTTTCTATTGTCTATCGTGTCTGCTGATTCTTGCTCATGGTATCTCATTTCCTTGTTCTTGTTTATTTTTGGAGGCACGCTGGATGTTGTGTTTGAAACGGTTTAAAGGAATAATTTGTGATCTAGGTTGATGCTATTTTCTTCCACAGAGGATTGTCAGCAACTCTGTCACTCAGGCGCTTGGAGGCACTAACAAGCCAGGACACCTTAATCCGTAGACCAACTGGATGCCTACAAGCTGGTTTGTAAGTTCACGCACAGCTTTGCTTACTCTGGTTCACCCTTTGGGTTCCCAGCCCAAAGTGGGGGGTGATTGATCAGAGTCTTCACCTTTGGAGGGCCCTAAGCTTTGGCATCTTCCCCCTAACCCCACAAGGCCTCCAAAATCATAGCTAAAATTTTCAATGTACTTTTCCAAGATGCCGTGACTTGGGTGGGTCCTTTGCGTGAGGACCCGCAGGGATTTTTTTCCTCCTCTGTCCCAGTCTCCCCATTCTTCCTCCCCAGGGGGTGTACTCTGGGTGGAAACAGCATTACCCATGAACTCCACATTCCCCAGGTGGAGAATGGCGGCCAGCAGCTTGCTGAGGTCCCAGTTCTCGGAGTCGGAGAACATGAGGATCTTCATGGCTGAGCGGACCTGGGCATAGTCCTTGGCGTCATTGAGCCCCTCACAAGAGGTACAGTTCCCCTGCAAGATCAGGCCCATCAGGTTTCTGAGGCCACCCCACACCCTACCTCCTCCACTGTAGGGCCAGCAAGGCAGGGATGCATCAGGGATTCAGCCAAAGGGCCCTGGTAAGTGATACTGCACTGGCTCTGGGTGGATCCCAAGGGGCCACCTGGAGGCCCAAGCTCAAAAAATACACAGAAGGGCTTCCCTGGTGGCGCAATGGTTAAGAATCCACCTGCCAATGCAGGGGTACATGGGTTCGCGCCCTGGTCGGGGAAGATCCCACATGCCGCAGAGCAGCTAAGCCCGTGTGCCACAACTACTGAGCTTGCGTGCCATAACTACTGAAGCCCGTGCGCCTAGAGCCTGTGCTCTGCAACAAGAGAAGCCACCACAATGAGAAGCCCGCGCACTGCAATGAAGAGTAGCCCCCGCTCGCCACAACTAGAGAAAGCCCGCACACAGCAACAAAGACCCAAATCAGCCAAAAATAAATAAATACATAAATATTTTTAAAAAAGAAAAAGAAAATACACAGAGGCGGAACGGTGGTGACACAGACACAGCGTGCTATGGTAGCTTGACAGTTGTGTGGCCACGGCCAAGTCATTAGGCTTCTCTGAGCCTCTATTTGTCAGCCATCCATGGTAACGCCTGCCTCACCCTCTGGTGGTGGTGGTGGTGGTGGTGGGGGCGGGAACATCACGGGTTCATTCCTTTAACAAACACTTTCCAAGGCTCACTGTGTGCCAGCCCCTGGGCTATTTGTTGGGAATTCAGAAATGGAGAGACCAGGCCCTGCCCTGGGTGCTGTTGCATCCAGGAGGAGAGGCACAAAGAGAATGGCAGGGTCATAGGCTGTTACAGGCGCTGAGACCAAAGGGGGCTGGGGCGGCCTCCTGGGAGCTGGGGAAAGGCTTCCTGGAGGAGGCATCTGAGTGGTCCCTCAGGCTGAGCTTCACAGCAGCACAGGGGAGAAATGGCCAGAACTGGGCCGTGAGGTGGGAGGCACGGGTGGAAACTGCAAGGAGCCTGGCGTCACCGTTGAGGGGGAGAGGTTGGTGGATGGTGGGATCTGGAGGGACTTGGAAACCTTGCCAAGGAGACACAAGGAGCCCCTGAAGAGCTGTAATGAGAGACGTGGTCTGTCAGACTTGCTCTGTGGGAGGTCTTGGGCTGGATGATAGATTGGGGTCAAGTCTGGAGAGAGGGGGGACCCAGGAGGAAGCTAGCACCATGGTCTAGGCAAGAGATGATGAAGGTCTCCAGGCAGAGACCCAGGAGAGAGGGCTTAGGCAGGACACAGGGTCAAGACGTGGGTTTCATTCATTCCCTCAGCAGCAAGGTGAGCCTGATGGCTGCTTGTGCTACACTGTTCGTGCATGGGGACGCAGCGAGCAAGGCCCCTGCTCTCCTGGAGCTCAAGTTCTAGTGGCACCTACGAGGACGGTGAGTGGAATGAAACGAGGGTTTCAGAGCCTTCTGTCCATAGGTACCAAAAAAAGTTGAGGCTTGTGGGGCGGGACCATGGGTTCAGTAGGAAACAAGGAAGCACACGGACAGGGGTAAGCCTCTGATGGCCGTAAAGTGGATGCCAAACACAGGAAGGCTGGAGTGGAGAATGGAAAAGGGGAGTTCTCAGTCCCTGCCCGGGGGCCCGACCACAGTTTGGGCTTTTATGAGGCTGTAAACCAAGCGTTGAGCAGGAGCCGGCCCTTCTTCTGTCTTCCTCATTGTTATTGAGAGGCGGGGTGGGGAGAGGAAGGGAAGGGAGAGGTGGGGAGGGAGAGGAGAGGCAGGGAGAGGAGGGAAGGGGCAGGAAGGGGAGGGGGGAGGGGAAGGGAGAGGCAGGGAGGGGAGAGGCGGGGAGGGGAGAGGAAGGGCAGGGAGAGGAGGGGCAGGGAGAGGAGGGAAGGGGTAGGAAGGGGAGGGGGGAAGGGAAGGGAGAGGAGGGGCGGGGAGAGGAGGGGCAGGAGAGGAGGGAAGGGGTAGGAAGGGGAGGGGGCAAGGGGAAGGGAGAGGAGGGGCAGGGAGAGGCGGGGCAGGGCGGGGGCAGGGTGGGAAGGGGAGGGGGGAGGAGGGAAGGCGCAGCGCGGGCCTCACCATGGTCAGGTAGTGGTACTCGGAGGGCGCGCCCAGGCACAGCAGGTCCTTCTCCTCTGCGCTCATGCCCATGAGCATGCAGTAGAAGATGTGGTAGTTCCGCTCCTCTGGGGCCTAGTGGGGAGGGAGTTCCAGGGAGCTTGTAAGCATCTCGCCTGAGGCTGCGGGGCCTCAGGACTGTCTCCTGCCCCCACCCCTGTCCCAGCTTCCTTCTTCCTCAGCGGGTAGCGCTCCGGCATTGACCCGAGGGATGGCCATCCCTGGTCGCTGTCCTCCTCCAAGGCCAGCTCATCCTGATTGTTCTGCGCGGAAAGGCCACCTTGCCCTTGGAACTCGTCACTCCCCGGGGCTTCCCTGCATCCTGACCGCTCCTTGCAGCCCGGAGTCACAGGTGAGGCAGTGAGTCCAGATTCAGACCCGGGCCCTCTGACTCAGAACCCCGGACTCTTTACAGTCTACGGTGAAGCCTTCCTATTCACCTTGTGACCCCCAGGACCTGGCATCCACTGGTTTACCTAGCTGGGCCTCTGCATTTTTAAACATTATTATTATTATTATTATTTTTTTTTTGCGGTACGCGGGCCTCACTGCTGTGGCCTCTCCCATTGCGGAGCACAGGCTCCGGACGCGCAGGCTCAGCGGCCATGGCTCACGGGCCCAGCCGCTCCGCGGCACGTGGGATCTTCCCGGACCGGGGCACGAACCCGTGTCCCCTGCATCGGCAGGCGGACTCTCAACCACTGCACCACCAGGGAAGCCCTAAACATTATTTTTAAACTTTATTTCACATCCCCGTTGTGAAATTCAAACAATTCCAAGTATAGAGTGTTAAAGGGTGAGTTTCTTTCTGCCCCAACTTGCCACTCCTCAAATGACCTCCTCAGAACAGTTTGATGGTCTGTGTTCCTTTGTAGACATCACTAATGTATTTACTTAGAGTATATCTATAAAAAGTTTATTTTTTAGGCAAGAACATACTTATTGTTCTACAGCTTCCTCTTTTTTTCATCTAAACGGGTCTCTTAGCCATCTGTCTACACTGACACAGACACACCTCCTCAGCCTTTTAACTGACCCAGCATTCCACAGTATAGATATGCCAAAATTTTTTAATCTTATCATGGACAGGACTTGTCTCTGATCTGCTTTAGAAGTCTCCTGTCCATTCTGGGGTACCTCTTTGAGGAACAAATTCTCTGAATTCACCAACCACCGTGCGAAGAATTATAAGCTTCTGGAAAGGGCAAACTTTGGAGTCGGAGAGACTACCTTCTACTAGTTCTGTGACCCTTGGTAAGTTACTTAACTTTCCTGGACTCAGTTTCTTCATCTCTACAATGGGGAGAAAGAGACCTGTCTCTCATGGTTGTTGTGAAGGTCTAATGAGATAATGCAGGGGAAACACCTGGCACCAGGTGGGGGTCACTAAAGGTGAGCTTCCTTCTTCAGCTTGCCCAGGTGTCTGTCTGTCCTAACACACAGCGCCAGTCCCTTTGGTGGCATATCCCCAATCTGAAACATCGTGTGTGTGTGGTACATGTGCACTCATGCACACACGTGTTAGGGGTTATACCATCATATGAGAGAGCACCTTACCCCCAACAAAGCCGTGTTAACTCAGCCGATGTGGCTGCCACACTTTGGGTTCCTTGTTACCCAGGACTGTCTACTTGATTTGTGGGGCGCAGTGCGAAATGAAGGCATGGGGCTTCTTGCTAAAGAGTTATTAAGAATTTCAAGATGGCAACGACAGAGCATCAAACCGAGACCGGGCCCCTGCGAGTACAAGGCCCTGTGTTGACGAGACAGACCACATGCCACCTCATTTCCTGCAGGTGGTCTTTTGAACAGTGTCATCTAGGTCCTCCTGCCAGGGGCCCCAGCACACCTGATGATACATCCACCCCCAGTTGGGGACTGGCCTGGCCTCAGAATTAATTATAGTAGAGGTGAAGAGTAGTAAGCACCAAAGGACGAGGCCAACTATACAGATGGAAAATTCAAAAGAGAAAATCCTTGAATAAATCATTTCCTTGAATATTGGGGAAGGACCATCATTATCCAATTCTAAGGGTCCTTGGCCCATCTCGGACCAGGGTTCAATGACAGCAAGCTAAGGCCTATGGGAGTCTGGGGTGGAGGAAAGGAGGGGTGAGAGTGATGGAAGGGACCCCTCTTGGAAGCCTCCCCAATCCCCTGACTCCCATCCTGGGGTGGGAGAAGACTCCCCCAGGACCAGTGCAGCAGGTGGAGGCCTTACCTGCCGGCAGACCCGGGATTTCTCCAGGAGAAATTGCTCGATGCACGCCCCCTCAATCACCCCACTGGAGTTGAAGTAGATGTCAATGTACTTCCCAAAGCGGCTTGAGTTGTCGTTTCGGATCGTCTTGGCATTTCCGAAGGCTGAGGGCCGACGGATGATGCCCATGACGGGAGCAGAGAAGAGAAAATTTACTTTTACTGGGGTCCTCTGGGAAGGCTTCTCAGAGGAGGTGGCCAAGCCCAGACTCGAAGGATGGGTAGGATTACACTGGACAGTGGTGGCAGCCAAGGGTTTGCTAAGAGGAAGGCAAAGTGCAGCTAAAGGTTCGGAGGTCAGAAAGCATGGGGTGTGCTTCCAGGGAGGGAAATTCAGCTGGACCATAGGATACAGGAGGAAAGCAGTGGAAGATGGATGGAACCGTTAGCAGGTGGAGCCAAGTAGTGCAGAGCCTTGAATGCCAAGCTAAGAAGTTTGGCATTAGTCCCACAGGTGACGGGGGAAGGAGGAAACCTCCTGAGGGAGTGTGGAGGCGGATTTACATTTTAGAAAGATTGCTCAGGCTGTAGGGTGGAGGCTGGGTTAGAGAGGGCAAGCTCGCAGAGAGAGTGGCAAGAGCTGGCACGGGTCAGAGCGCAGATAAGGAGCTTAGACCAGATGGCATTTGGGCTGCAGCACGATCCAAAGTGCATTCCATAGAGCTGTTTCTGCAAGGTTTTATGATGTGACTGCATTAAGAGAGATCCTTTGCACACACATCCTCACCTGCACACATAAGTGAAAAGAACAGAGGATCTGTCTACTCTTATCAGTAGAATGCATTTGGGATCCTTCCCTGTATCAATAATCCATTCCCAGCATTTCGCAAATTGATTTCATCTTAGAGCCCTTTGTATTTTAGTTTTTGGCTGCATTGCGCGACACGTGGGATCTTAGTTCCCTGACCAGGGATCGAACCCGCATCCCCTGCAGTACGAGCGCAGAGTCCTAACCACTGGACCGCCAGGGAAGTCCCTTGGAGCTCTTTTTAAATCCTGAGAAGTCACTAGAAGAGTATGGCTTATCCTGCCCTCCCCCACAGGCACCCCCTGGCAGGAAGGTGCCAGCCCACAGGTCCTGGAAAGGAGGCTGGTCCCGTGGGTGACTGCATACCTTCCAGGATGGGGTTGGCCTCCAGGATCTGCTGCTCAATCCACGAATGCTGGCTGCTGATGGTGGCCAGGAACTGCAGGATGAGCTTGGTGGTCTCTGTTTTCCCTGCTCCAGACTCGCCACTGCAAAGAGGGCATGCAGGAACGTCAGTCAGTAGAACAACGAGTTTTCAACACCTGTCAACTCTCCTGCAGACCCATCACATGCCCGCTTTCTGGGCCGGTCTGAACAAGGATGCTCTCTCCCTGTGCAGAAATCCCACTGCGTTCTCCCTGACGTCCCCTGCCTACTTTGTGTTAGTTTATTAGTGTGTTCATCTTTCCTGCTCGACTATGCAGGTATGGTTGTATGTGGTTCATTCCAGGGTCACTGGCACAGTGTTCAGTAACTCCATGAATGAATAAGACCAGGTGATGCAATGCCCTGATAATAATGTTCTCTCTGTGAGCGGTGAGGTCACGCTGGCCAGAGGGGGAACTGCATGAGCCTTTTGGGAAAGCAGTCTGGCCTAGGTATCAAAATGCTTCAGAATTATTCCGCCATTAGTCTAAGGAAAGACTCCTAAAATCAGAAAAAGCCTTCTCCACAAAGCTTCCTGCTCATTGAAGTGTTATTTATTTATTTATCATTGAAATTACATGGGAAGCAACAAAAATGGGGGAAATTAGTTACAGTCCATCCAGTCAGAGAACGTTGTACAGCCACTTAATCCAGGTCTTCACAGAGCCTGCAGTCACACGAGCAATGCTTACTAATTAAGTGAAGTGGTAAATGTAGGCAGTATTCAGTCAAATTGTAACCAAGTGGGTAGAGGAAGCTTTTTCTTCCAAAAATGTCTAGCAATATTTTTGCTGAGAATATTTTTCTGAAATTTTCTAACATTTTCATAGTGAGTATATATTAATTTCATAACGGTAAAATATGAAAACCAGTTTTTTTCATATTTTAGGGCAGTGCAGTGGCCAAGATGGTGCTAGAGAAGGACCTTGAGGACCCTGAGCTTGCCTCCTGCCATGAGCCCCCCAAAATTACAACTGTTTATTTGTTTAAAAGATTTATTCATTATTTATTTATTTTATTTTTGGCTGTGTCGGGTCTTAGCTGCAGCACACAGGATCTTCATTGAGGCATGCGGGATCTTTCTTTGTGGCTCACGGGCTTCTCTCTAGTTGTGGTGGGCAGATTTTCTCTCTCTAGTTGTGGTGCTTGAGCTCCAGGGCGCGTGGGCTCTGTAGTTTGTGGCACACAGGCTCTCTAGTTGAGGCGCGTGAGCTCAGTAGTTGTGGTGTGCGGGCTTAGTTGCTCCGCGGCATGTGGGATCTTAGTTCCCTGACCAGGGATCGAACCCACGTCCCCTGCATTGTAAGGTGGATTCTTTACCACTGGACCACCAGGGAAGTCCCCCCAAATTACAACTATTTACAGAGAAATTATTGATGACAAAAACTGGACGACTAGAGGAAAAGAAATTCTTTAACTAAATACATAAAGAAGGAATCACAGCACAGGGAACTCTACTCAATATTCTGTGATAACCTACATGAGAAAAGAATCTGAAAAAGAATGGATACATGTGTATGTATAACTAAATCACTTTGCTGTACACCTGAAACTAACACAACATTGTAAATCAACTCTACTCTAATAAAATTAAAAAGACAAAAACCCCAAAACAACAACAACAACAAAACAAAACAAACAAAAATATTTGCTTGATTGTCTTGGGACTAAATGTTAAATGGCATTATGTTTAAAGAATAAAATACATTTAGTTCACGGTTCAATTATATCAACTCAAAAACAAAAAAACAACTAAACCAACAACAACAAAGAAGGAACCACAATGAGATGGTAGGAGGCGCAGAGATGCAGTATAGTCAAGACCCATACCCCCGGGCAGGTGACCCGCGAGTGGAAGAATAATTACAATTATAGAGGTTCTCCCCAAGGAGAGAGGGGTCTGAGCCCCGCACTGGGCTCCTGAACCAGGAAGACAGACCCTCACAATGTTTGCCTTTGAAGGCCCATGGGACCTACTTTAAGAAGAGCCAGAGAGCTGTGGGGGATAGAGACTCCACTCCTAAAGGGCGCACACAAAACCTCACACTGCTTGCCTGGGGCAGAAGCAGTGATTTGAAAGGAGGCTGGGTCAGACCTGCTGATCTTGGAGAGTCTCCTGAAGGCAAGGGGCAACTGCAGCTCCCCCTGGGGACACGGACACTGGTGGCAGCCATTTGGGGAGCTTGTTGAGCAAGTGGACACTCGGGCTGGGGGGTGCCATTGTGGAATCCTCCCTCTAGCTCTTTAGTGCCAAGACATCAATAGTCTGTTGCTGCCAGTGCTGGCACATCTCAGGCCAAGCAACTGCTAGGTGGGGACACAGCCCCACCCACCAGCAGGAGGCTGCCTTAAGACCCCCCAGACAGCTGCCCTAGGACCTGGCTCTGTCCACCAGAGGACCTGGAACCCAGCCTCACCCACCAGTGAGCCGGCACTAGCCTCATGAACCCCTGGGACCAGCCCACACCCACCAACAGGCCAACACCAACCTTGGAAATCCCCAGGCCCTGCCTACCAGCAGGTTGACACCAACTCTGAGACACCTTGGGAACCCAGTTCTGTCCACAGTGAGCCAGCAATAGCCCCAGGACACCCTGAGATCCAGCCCCCCTCACCAACAGGTCGAAGCCAGGTTTGGGACACCCCAGACCCTGCAGCTAGCCATGGCGGGAACTGGCCCCACCCATCAGCTAGATACACTAGAAGGAACAGCAGTAGATCAGATGATACAGAGACATGGATCAGGAAGCTGGAAGACAGAGTAGTGGAAATCACTGATGCTCAACAGGAAAAAGAATGAAAAGAAATGAGGGCAGTTTAATCTGGGACAACATCAAGCATATTAACGTTCACATTACAAGGGTCCCAGAAGGGGAAGAGAGAAAGGGGCAGAAAACATATTTGAAGGCATAATAGCTGAAAATTTCCCTAATCTGGGAAAGGAAACACACATCCTGGTCCAAGAAGCACTGAGAGACCCAAGCAGGATCAACCAGTGAGGGCCACACCAAGACACATTGTCATTAAAATGATAACAGGATGAGAAGATACTAAAAGCAGCAAGGGCAAAGCAACAAGTAACATACAAGGGAACCCCCATAAGGCTATCAGCTGACTTTCCAGCAGAAACTCTTCAGGCCAGAGCAGGTGGTACAATATATTTGAAGTGAGGAAAGGGAAAACATACAACCAAGAATAGTCTACCCAGCAAGGCTCTCATTCAGATCTGATGGAGAGATCAAAAGCTTTACAGACAAGCAAAAGCTAAAGGAATTCTGCAGCACCACACCAGCTTTACAAGAAATGTTAAAGGGAGTTCTCTAAGCAAAAAAGAAAAGGCCACTACTAGAAACATGAAAATTATGACAGGAAAAAAAGCTCATAGGTAAAGGTAAATATACAGTAAAGATAGTAAGTCAACCACATACAAAGCTAGTAGGAGGGTTAAAAGACAAAAGGAGTTAAATCCACAATAAGTAGTCAAGGGATATACAAAGCAAAAGGATATAAAATATGATGTGGAAAATAGTAACTGGGCGGGGGGAGTAAAAATGCAGTGTTATTAAAATACGTTTTAGCTTATGAGATCAGCAACTTAAAATAATCATGTATATATATGTATGTATAGATGTATGATTATGTATTATATATCATGTATACGTATGATTATATACATGATTATATGTATGATATATGACAGACATATCTACATGGCAATATATAAACCTCACAGAAACCACAAACCAAAAATCTATAATAGATACACACAGAGAAAAATAAAGGAATCCAAACATAACACTAAAGATTGTCCTCAAATCACAAGGGAAGAGAACAAAAGAAGAAGAAAGGAACAAAAAGAACTACAAAACAACCCGAAGACAATTAGCAAAATGACAATAAGGACATACCTATTAACAATTACTTTAAATGTAAAGGGACTAAATGATATATATACAATGGAATATTACTCAGCCACAAAAAAGAATGAAATCTTGCCATTTGCTACAACATGAATGGACCTAGAGGGTATTATGCTAAGTGAAATAAGTCAGACAGAGAAAGACAAATACTGTTTGATTTCCGGTGGAATCTAAAAAACACAACAAATGAACAAACAGAACAAAACATCAACAAAGTTGTAGATACAGAGGACAAGCAGGTGGTTGCCTGAGGGTCAGGGGTGGGGGGAGGAAAGACATAGGTGAGAGAGATTAAGAGGTACAAACTTCCAGTCACAAAATAAATGAGTCACGGATATGAAATGAAACTCCTGACCAGTTTTGTTTCCCTTCCTGTACTGTTTTGAAGCAAACCTCAGACAAATACGGTTTCCTCTGAAAATATTAATTTTTTTAAAAAGTTTTGATCCACATATCCCTGATCACTATGCCAGGGGAGCCAGTCAGGAGAACACCCCTGCATGTAGAGATGACTCCGAAGGAAGAGGGCTCAGGTGCCTCTCTCGCGCCCTGGGGAGGCAGTTTGACTCAAGTGATGCTCATGCAAACAGCCACCCGGGTGCTCTGTGCTTTTCTACAGGCACTGCTGTCCTGGCGGTGAGGCTTCCTGGCAAGACATCGCTCTGTCTTCTTTTCCCAGAGCCCTGGGTTTAAATTCCCTGTTTAACAGCTGTGTGTCTCTAGGAAAGAATGTCAACCGGTGGGAGGTTTCCCCAGCAGTAAAACAGGAATAGGAGTATCTACTACAGAGAGTTGCTGACAACGTGAAACATGATAACCTAAGCTGTAGGACTTCGTTCCAGTCTCTGTTCCAAGGTCCCCTCCTCAGAGAGGCTAGCCCGATCTGCCCTTTTACCTAAAGCAGCGGCCCCATCACTCTTTCTCCTCTTTCCCTGCAGTGTTTTCCTTCAAAGCTCTTATTACCCGCTGAAACAATTTGCTTGTCTGTTGCCTGTCTCCTCTTCTAGAATGTAAGGTCCACAAGGCAGGGATTTTAGTCCCTTTCCTTTGCTGCTGTCTCCTCATGTTAGGACAGGACAGGAGACAGAATTGGAGCACAAAAGAACCTCGAATGAATGAATGAATGAGTGAATGAATGGGTGAATGGATGGATGAGTGGATGAATGAACAAATGAATGAGTGACTGAGTGAATGGATGACTCTACTAGAGAACTAAGCAAGGTGTCCTGGAGCCAAATTCCCTCTCCCCGCTTTCTTTCCCGCTCTGCCTCCCTTCCATGGGTACCAGGAGGGCAGAAGGCAGAGAAGCCAGGCCAGGCCCGAGTCTCTGAAGCAGCAGCATCACCTGGACTGGAGAGGGACACATCCCTTCTGGGCCCAAGTACCTGAGATCTGTCCTCCCTGAGACTTGCCCTGAGGTTTTTTTTTTTTAAGATTTTTTTATGTGAACCATTTTTAAAGTCCTTATTGAACTTTCTACAATATTGCTTCTGTGTAATGTTTCGGTTTTTTGGCCCTGAGGCATGTGGGATCTTAGCTTCCAAACCAGGGATCGAACCCATGTCCCCTGCATTGGAAGGCGAAGTCCTAACCACTGGACTGCCAGGGAAGTCTCCCTGAGGTGGTTTTTGAGGGGCCTCACCTGTTGGATCCTTGCACCCCAAGTGCCTATCTTGGGTCCCATTTGTAAACCAACCCATCCCCACCCTTCCTTCCTTGTCTCAGGAAATATTCACAGAAGGCTGGGGCGGTCCAGGCCCTGATGATACAGTGGAAGAGCAGGTTCTGACGGAAGGCAGCCTCAGAAGGACTTTTCAGGGTGGAGGGGCCACAGGGGCCAGACGCAGGGGAGCTCGTGGCCATGAAGGGGGGTGTTTGCAGTTGAACGGGAGCCCCTAAGTCACACACTACTCTGGAGAGGTTTTGGGAGAGGAGATGCGCCCTCCTTTATGAGATGCTCAGAGGCAGAGTCTGGCCCACCCGCCCGCCCAGGACCTCACCTGATAATGCAGCACTGGTCCATCTTGTGCTGCTTCATGTTGAAGTAGCAGTTGTTTGCGATGGCAAAGATGTGCGGTGGCAGCTCGCCCACGTGGCGCTTGTAGTACAGCTGCACCTGCTCCACGGTGTAGAGGGGCAGCACCTGGTACGGGTTCACGGCCACAAGGATGGAGCCTGTGTACGTCTGGGGAAGGGAGAAGGTGGTTAGTGACCCCTACTCTGAGGATCAGCGCTGCCTGGCCCTGATCTTGGCCTTGGATGCCACCCCCCGAGGGCCACCAGGGCTGGCTGACTGTGGCGGGGAGGCGGGGTCTGATTCTGGACCGAGAGACGAGACCCTCAGCAGCTCAGATCCTTCACCAGGAAAGAGAGCTCCCAGGCAGGGGTGCATTCACAGGGACGTTAAATGAGGTGGTCGTGTTTCATGTTTGGCGCTCTGTCTGGTATTCAGGAGGGGCTTGATAAAAATGGACTGAATGGGGCTTCCCTGGTGGCACAGTGGTTGAGAGTCCACCTGCCGATGCAGGGGACACGGGTTCGTGCCCCGGTCCGGGAGGATCCCACATGCCGCGGAGCGGCTGGGCCCGTGAGCCATGGCCACTGAGCCTGCGCGTCCGGAGCCTGTGCTCCGCAACGGGAGAGGCCACAACAGTGAGAGGCCTGCGTACCGCAAAAAAAAAGCAGTGGTTAAGAATCTGCCTGCCAATGCAGGGGACACGGGTTCGATCCCTGGTCTGGGAAGATCCCACATGCCACGGAGCAAGTAAGCCCGTGTACCACAACTACTGAGCCCAGCGTGCTGCAACTCCTGAAGCCCATGCGCCTAGAGTCCGTGCTCTGCAACAAGAGAAGCCACCGCAATGAGAAGCCTGCGCACCGCAATGAAGAGTAGCCCCGGCTCGCTGCAGGTAGAGAAAGCCCACGTGCAGCAACGAAGACCCAGCGCAGCCAAAAAAAAAAAAAATGGAGTGAATGTACGAAGCAAGTCTTCACCTGCCTTTCACAGGGGCCTCCGTGAGGCTGGGCCACCACAGTAGCCCTCACGGACCCCTCCTGGACCCTCCCACTCATCTGGAGCCTCCACTGGGCCTGCCTGCCCCTCTGGGTTGGGACGGGGATGGCCACCTCAACAGTCATGTTTTCATGACTTGTCATGAAGTCGTGTCTTCGTTTTCATTTTAGGAAGGGAGAGGATAATCTCTCTGGCTCAGGACTATGACAACCACCAGATAAAAGAATGCAAGCATAAGCTCTTTGGAAAAGATAAGCTGCAGTTCAACTTGGATAATTGTTGTTTTTGGTCCCAGCAGCTGAGGCTCACTCATCCAAAGTGGACTCAGAGTGCCCCATCCCCATCTCCTTCCCGAGGGTCTCCTCCTTCTCCTCTCCCAGCCCAGCCCTCTATTCGGGGGCCCCTGCTCACTCTCCCACTCCTCTGAGCATCCCAGCATCAGGGCTGGTGAGAGGTCAATGAGCCACCTCCCTCTGAGAAGCCCAGGCAGGTGGTGACTTCCCCGGGTCACACCCACTCACGGCAGGGCTGGTGTCAGTGTTGGAATACCACCTCCCCTGGGAGGTCTGCATTAGAACAGGGATGAGACCCTCCCATCCACCGCTAGGCTTTGGGAGAGGAACCCGCAGTTACCTACGCGGCCCTCCTGGTCATCACGCAACTTACTTCATAGGAGGGCAGAGGTCTTCTGCCTGGTGACCCTGTCTCTGCTACATGCCTAGGAAGGAACCAGGCAGAAGACCACGCCCCATGGCCTTCAGTCCACTCGGCCATCAGAGCAGGCCTTCTGCTCAGCCACAGAGGAGCGAAGAGGCAGCAGTAATTGAGTGCCTCCTATGTGCCAGGTACTGAGCTGGCATGCTGCATGTCAGCTTTCTGTACACTCGAAGGCTTTATCCCCCTGCTTCTTTCAGACTGGGGAGCAGAGATCGATGAGCATCCTCATACTATGAGGGCGTGGGGAGTAGGGACTGAGCCAGGTGTGCCTGGGGCATAGTTTGCTTCCCCAGCCAAGTCAGCACGTGTGGCCCCAGCGCACCAGGGGGCCCCATGTGGCCAGGAGGGACTCACGTAGATCTTGTCCTGCCGGTAGCGGATCAGGAGGTTGTGCACCATGCCCGCCTCGTTCAGGTCCCCCAGGAGGATCATGTCATCCACGCCCTGAGCAGAGTTGGGGTGCATGGGGCTGAGGGTGCCAAGGTCCTCTGCTCGGATCCAGTGTTCCTGGAACAAAGGGCACAGGCTTTCCTGAGCGGGGGTTGTCCTGGGCCAACCTGTCCCCCATGTCCTCAATGGATCAGACGATCTAGTGGCCGGCACCTGGCCAGCTTTGGTCTGTGGTGAAGGTCAAGGGATCGGCTCAGTCCGAGGCTGGAGTCAGCACACGTCTAGGGCCGAGGGTCAGTGTGCACTGAGGGTCAGTGATTGGGATCAGGGGCCGTTTGCAGCTGGGGAGCCTCACAGATGGTTGGAATAAAAGTGTGCAAGTAAAAGTGTTCTTTAAATGGCATGACATCATTTTGCAAATAGAAGGTATTATTGTTAACATTTGACTGGCTTCCAATCTGTGGGGCTCACAGGTCACAGTCTAGAATTTTCTCCTTGGAGGCCAAGTCTCCACATGCTTTACTTTGAAGCACCTCAGCAAAGAGGGTTGCCCAAGGAGGACTTAAATGACCAGCTGGACCCCTCACTCTGTATGCCCTTCTCCACTGTCGCTCCCCTGCTGCTCTGCAGCCCCCCAGGTGACGGAGCTCGCTTCCCAGCAGGTCACCCTGAGCTTCCTACTCTCTCTTCTGGGCTGTTTTGCTCAGCGTGAGCTGGGCTTCCTCCATCTTCTCACATTCCAGGGCCTCCCCTCCAGGCATCCTTCTCACCTTTCCCTCCCTCCTCCTGTCCTTCCTGCTCAGCTTCCTTTACTTTGCAAACAATCTTCCTGCCCTCCCCCTCTCTCTGTCACCGCCCGTTTCCCACTTCACGCTTTCCTGCTCCCCTAATTGTCCTAATTTTCCATCTGCCAACACACTCCCTGCTTCTTCACTATAGAAGCAGTTCCCAAGACAGACACACAACGTTCACCACGACGGGACTTCCCTGTAGTCTGTCCTGCCACATGGGTCCTTGACTTGGGCTCTCAAATCCCTGGTGCTGGGGGCAGCACCAGAGAAGGGAGGGGGCTCGGGGCCCAGGAGGGGTGAGGGGATGGGGCTGAGAAGGCTGAGCCCCTCAGGAGAGCGAGGCCATACTGACTTTGTATTCATCATCTTCAACCAAGATCTTGCCAGGCTTTGTCTCTTTGATGATGCCCCCGATGGGCACGCTGGTCTTGTCAGCAGAGGTGAAGTTCAGCCACACGTGGTCACCCTGGAGAGCAGAGAGGAGTCGGTGGTCAGATGCTTGATCCACCTTCCCCTTCCTGCTCAAGACTTACCTCCCCGGGGGGTGTCCCTTCCAACCAAGAGATCCCACAGTGGCTGAGGCATGCTCTCTCCCCCTTCCCCTCCTCCTCCTTTTTCTTTTTCTTCTTCCCTCTCTCCTACCCTGCTCCCGGCCCTTTCTCACTCTTGCCAGGAAGTTAATGGGAGGTGGCAGGGGAAGCTTCCCTGGCCTAGCTTTTTGCAGGAAAGTATCTCTCTGTGAGGTGCAAAAAGAGAGTTTTTGGCCTGCGAATAGCCCTGTAGCACCCAAACCCATTGGCTGGGGAAAGACAAAGACTAAAATCTCACTAGGCTTGTGCCTGGCCTGCAACAGGGCATTGGCCCACATGAACCTCTTTCTAATCCAAGAAAGCTCACCCTGCTCAAAGAGGAGGAATCCCAAAGGAACAAGCAGAGATCCACATGCAAATATACTGAAATTCAAAAGGAGGAAATGAGCAGGTGAATAACACTCACCAGGAGAAAACAAACTGCCACAGAGCAGTGGAAAGTTGTGACCAAGTATCTCACCATGATTCCAAAAAACTTATTGAGGTGTGGAGCTGAGGCACGAGAGCTCAGAAATTAGACGCCGAGACAACTGAAAAGGATGGGACGTGAATTGGCAGAGCTCAAGAAAGAAAGGGAGGAAAAGAAGTAAACATGGGCCAGAGATGAAAGCAAAACTGGAAGCAACAACAGGGGAATAAGCACTTGCTAAAATCATAGTAAAGATCATAGAAGACAGGAGGAGAAAAGTGAGCAGTGACAGAGAAATTTTCAAAATTAGGATTAGGAAAAAAAGGATAGATATGGAAGGCAGACAAAAATACTAGTAATTGAAGTGCACAAAGAAGAAAATCGGGGAAAAAACCAGAAAAATTACTTAAATATAAAATTCAAGACAACTTTCAAGAAATTAATGAAGCCTTGAATCTATGGATTGAAGACACACCATTATTTCTTTGAAATAATGACAAAGAAAAATCAACTCTAGGACATAAAGGTATTGGACTAAAAAATTAAGAAATAATTTTTTGAGGGGTAGGCAGACAAAAAGACAAGTTCACTTATAAGGAGATAATTCAGGACAAATTCAAATCATATACGAGGGCCAAACATCTCCTACAAAGATCTCAGGAAGAGAGCAATACAGCTGTTAGGATGGCCATTATAAAAAAGTACAGAAAACAACAAGTGTTATTGAGGATGTAGAGAAATTGGAACCCTTGTACACTGTTGGTGGGAATGTAAAATGGTGCAGCCACTGGAGAAAACAGTATGAAGGTTCCTCAATAAATTAAAAATAGAATTACCATATGATCCAGCAATCCCACTTCTGGGTAAATATCCAAAGAAATTCAAAGCAGGATATCAAAGACATATTTGCATTCCCATGTTCATTGCAGCGTTATTCAAAATAGCCAAGCAGTAAAAGCAACCCAATTGTCCATTGGCAGATGAACAAATAAACAAAAATGTAGTATATGCAGTCATCCCTAAAAGTACTTGGGGGATGGATTCCAGGAACCCCTGCAGATACCAAAATCCATGGATGCTCAAGTGCCTTATATAAAATGACATAGCACAATGAATACTACACACCATGGAATATTATGCAGCCTTAAAAAAGAAGGAAATCCTGTCATGTGCTACAGTGTGGATGGACCTCAAGGACATTATGCTGAGCAAGAGAAGCCAGTCACAGAAGGACGCATGCTGTATGATTCCACTCATGGAAAGTATCTGAAGTAGTCAAAATCATAGAAACAGAAAGTAGAAAGGTGGTTGTCAGGGGCTGGAGGACGGAAGGAAAATAGTGTTTAATGAGTATAGAGTTTCAAGTGTGCAAGATGAAAATGTTTTCTGTTGCACAACAACGTGAATATACGTAACAATACTGAAATGTACACTTAAAAATGGTTAAGATGGTAAATTGAACGTTATATTTTTACCACAATAAAAATAAAACAGAAAAAAAATCCAATAATTTTTTTACCCAGCCAAATTGTCTTTCCAGTATAAAGATAACAAACATTTTTGAAGATACAATATTTTCCCATAAGCCTTTTGGAAAAAAACGATTGGGGACAAACTTCAGTCAACAGTGCAAAGAATGAAAATAGGTCCACACCAACACACACATCAAGAAATTTCAAAATACTTGGGACAAAGAAAAGATCATAAAAGCTTTCAGAGAGAAAAATAAGTTTTATACAAAGGCTCAAGAATTAAAATATTGTCCACCTTCTCCATAGCAAGGCTGGAAACCAGAAGGAGTACATGTCTTCACAGTTCTCAGGGAAAATTACATCTAGTACGGAATCCTATGCCCAGCTGACATTCAAATGTGAATAAACATATTTTCAGACATGCAAGTTGTTAAAAATACTTCATATGTATCCTTTCTCAGGAAGCTATTACAGGTTGTGCTTGATCAAAACAAGGGAGTAAACCAAGAGAGAGAAGAACCTTGGGTCTAAGAAAAGGGATTCAGTGCAAAGGAGAGGTGAAAGAAATCTTCAGGGTGGTTGTGAAGGAGACCCCAGGACAATTCTGAGATGTGTGCCTCAGAAGTAGAAGATGCCGGTTTAGATATGGCCTCAGCAACGCTGGGAGAAACTTCTTCCTGAGGATGAAACTGATTGAACTCCCAGATGAATCACTTTGAAAGGACATTGACATATCTGGGAGAAAGCTGGGTGGCGGGGGGCGGGGGGAGGTTATGTCGTCATAAGTACAGAGAAAACAAAGCAGATAGGGCAGAAGGACAATTACAAAGTCTAGCAAAGGGAAGCACAGCACTTACAATACATTGCAGGGCTCAGTCCAGAGGAACGTTTCCTTTCTTTCTTTTCTTAAACTTTTTATTTTATATTGGAGTATAGCTGATTAACAATGTTGTGTTAGGGACTTCCCTGGTGGTACAGTGGTGAAGAATTCACCTTCCAATGCAGGGGACGTGGGTTCGATCCTTGGTCAGGGAACTAAGATCCCACATGCCGTGGGGCAACTAACCCCGTATGCCACAACTACTGAGCTCTAGTGCTTCAACTAGAGTGCACATGCCACAAACTACAGAGCCCGTGTGCTCTGGAACCCATGAGCCACAACTGCAGAGCCCACGCACCCTGGGGACTGTGCACCACAACTAGAGAAGAGAAAACCCACAGGCCACAACTAGAGCGAAGCCCACACACCACAACGAAGAGCCCACGTGCTACAAAGAAAGATCCCGTGTGCCTCAACGAAGACCCTGCGTGCCGCAACTAAGACCCGACGCAGACAAAAATAAAAACAAAAACAACAACAAAAAAATAATGTGGTGTTAGTTTCAGATGTACAGCAAAGTGATTCAGTTACGTATATACATGTATCTCTTCTTTTTCAAATTCTTTTCCCATTTAGGTTGTTATATAATATGGAGCAGAGTTCCCTGTGCTCTACAGTAGGTCCTTGTTGGCTATCTGTTTTAAATATAGCAGTGTGTACATGTCAGTCCCAAACTCCCTAACTATCCTTCCCCGCCCCTGACACTTCCCCCTGGTGACCATAATTTCGTTTGAGAGGAACATTTTCTTAGATAAAACAAGTAAACTCTGTATGTAGATCTAATGAAAGCTAGGATTTAACAATTTCGGGAGGAAGGAGAGACAGTATGAATGCTGTGGGCGGGCGTTAGGGGCAAGGAGCTAAGGCCCTTCTCACCTAGTGGGAAGTCAGTAATAGGTGATGCCTGGAACCAAAAACTCAAACAGCCCTGTACACACGTTCTTTAGAGACACAGAGGGAAGTATCAATGAATCGACTAGAAGGTCGAGGTGGTCACCTCTCTGGAAGAGGAAGTGGGGGACTGATTCTTCAAACTGTGTGCCCAAGACAGCTTAATAAAACTAAAAGCGAAATGAAAAAGAACAGTAAGGAACAGCTGCCACAGGATGCAGAAGACCAGCCTGAGAAGCGTACTAGATTCAGTGAACTAATTGAATCACATCAGGAACCTCAGAGACCTAGAAAAGCTTTCTTACAACAAGGATAAAATTCCAGTGTGAAAATTGCGGCATGCAGCTGAAACAGCGGGCAAGTTACCAAATGAGAAGATTATCAGTCAAAGATGATGGGAACTTCCCTTGTGGTCCAGTGGTAAAGAATCCACCTTCCAATGCTGGGGATACAGATTTGATCCTTGGTCAGGGAACTAAGATCCCACATGCCGCGGGGCAGCTAAGCCCAAGTGCCACAACTACTGAGCTTGCGCACCTCAACTAGAGAGCCCACGTGCCGAAGACTACAGAGCCCACGCGCTCTGGAACCCGCGCACCGTAACTACAGAGCCCACGTTCCCTGGAGACTATGTACCACAACTAGAGAAGAGAAAACCCTCAGGACACAACTAGGGAGAAGCCTGCACGCCACAGCGAAAGATCCCGCATGCCTCAACGAAGATCCCGCATGCGTCGAAGACCCGACGCAGCCAAAGAATAAATGAATACATAAATAAAAAGACAGATGATGGGTATCTCACAGTGAACTTGATATTAACCAGAGATGAAAAAGAGAAAGACCATTTCCAGTCCACACTTAATGATAAGGTGTCAGGCCAACATGAGCTGGAAAAATAAACAAAAGAGCTAGAACATGACTTTTGTTCACTCCATTTGGCCAAAGCTCTCCTAGGAAATAAATGAGAAGCCGAGTGCAGAAAATAGAGCTGCTTCATGAACTCTATTGGAAGAAAAAGATGACTGTGCAGAAACAGCTGGATCAGGAGAGGAGTGAGCGAGAAGAGATAAAGCAGAAGCTATCAGCTGAAAGAAAGTAAAGTCTATATTGAGATTCAAGAAACAGAGGATGAATTACAGAAAGCAGAGAGATCTACGTGACCTTCCTTGTTCTTTGTGATAAGAAATACCTGACAACTGGCTGCTACCCATGATGCAAAAAGTTCCTTCCCCAGCCTGAGACAGAAATTAACTACAAGGAAACTCAAAGACCCAAGGCCGTGAAGAATCCACTTCCGGGAGACCTGATCCTCAGTCTTCCGAGGTGGGCTGGCTCTTCTGGACATTGGCTGAAATGGGTGTTGTGCCCTGATCCCGTGTGCCCACCTGCCATGTCTTCTCTTCCCATAGAAAAGATGGGCCTAGAGATGCCTCTGTGCTGCCTTTACTTAGATAAATGAAGGATCCAACCAATGAGAAATACCCTGTCAAGACATTTTTTTCTGTTCTTTTATTTTTCATTTTATTTTATTTTTAAAATTTTTATTGAAATATGGTTGATTTACCATGTTGTGTTAGTTTCAGGTGTATAGCAAAGTGATTCAGTTATACATATATATATGTATATGTACATATATATATTTTTTACATTCTCTTCCATTATAGGTTACTACAAGATACTGAGTATAGTTCCCTGTGCTATACAGTAGGTCCTTGTTGGTTACCTATTTTATATATTGTAGTGTGTTTTGTCAGGACATTTTAAGCCCTGAATATAAGTGAGGGATTACTGTGCAAGTGTGGCTCCCCTGCCAAAGCCCAAAGGTTGGCCAAGGTCATTTTCTTTAGGTAATACAATCTGTCTCGTTCCTCCAAACTCCCTGTCTCCGGTATTCTCCTTATAGGGTCTCATTGCCTCTCTTCTTCTTTCCTTGGGAGTGATTTGACTCAGCCTGTGGCAACTCCCACGAACAACCCCTCGATGGAAGAGATGCCATTCTTACCAGTCTCAAGCCCGACATCCCGAGGCAGCCACTCCTGACAGCCTGTGTGCAGAGAGAAAGCAGAATGTCAGTCCTCGTGGCCCTGAGTTGGAGCCCTGGAGGGTAGGAGCCGCGTGTGTGCATCAGCGTGGCTCTGAGCCCCTGGCATGGGGCCGAGAAATGACTCTTCAATGAATGGACGGATGAGTCGTTGTCCCACCACAAGTGTGAGAGGAGGCTCCCTCAGCTTCATCCATCCTATCTCATCTTTACCGAACGTCTATTTTGCACTTGGCACTGGGCTCAGCTGGGAGTGCGGTGGTTCTGAACATCCCTAGGACACCATCCCTGCCGTCCAGAAGCTCAAGCTGTGTCTGGTCAGACATCCGTGAATACCGGTCATCACCCTACACCACACGGAGTGCTGAGGGAAGCAGCCAGCAGAACTAGAGACACAACATACTTGATCTAAAGCTCACGGACAGGGGCTTCCCCGTTGGCACAGTGGTTAAGAATCCACCTGTCAATGAAGGGGACACGGGTTCCAGCCCTGGTCCGGGAAGATCCCACATGCCGCGGAGCAGCTGAGCCCGTGCGTCACAACTACTGAGCCTGTGCTCTAGAGCCTTCGAGCCACAGCTACTGAAGCCCGTGCGCCTAGAGCCCGTGCTCCGCAACAAGAGAAGCCACCACGATGAGAAGCCGCGCACCGCAACGAAGAGTAGCCCCCGCTCGCCGCAACTAGAGAAAGCCCGCACACAGCAACAAAGACCCAATGCAGCCAAAAATAAATAAATAAACCTCACGGACACCCCCAAAACACAGATATCCCCCATTTCACTCATGGGACTCAACAAAGGAAAGGTGACCCGTTGATCAGTAGCACAGCTGGGGATTCAACCTGGACCTGCCTCCTTTCAAACCTGTCCGCAGCACCTGGCAGGCCTGTGTAGCTGCCAGCAGGTGGGGGAGGGAGGGGAGGGAGGGGAGGGCGGAGGCCCTGATCTCAAGGAGGAGCCCCACCCATCCCCAGCCTTGCCTCACTGAGCAGCGGGAGGCAGGTACTGGCTTTTTTGTTCATCATATGCTCCCTGCTTCTAACACAGACTTGCTCCAAGGAGGGACCCAGGAAATAGTTGTTCAGTGAAACAGAGAACGAAGCCCTTGGAGAGGATGTCCTTTGACAATGGTTTTGCCAGATTTGTAAGAATTCACAGTGGAAGGAAAGAGGGGCCTTCTCGGGAGTTCCCTGGTCGCCTAGTGGTTAGGATTCAGGGCTTTCACTGTCGTGGCCCGGGTCCAATCCCTGGTCAGGGAACTGAGATCTTGCAAGCCGCGAGACCAAAATAAAAGGGGCGGGGGAGCGATTCTCTAGGGATGCTGCAACTTTAGCAAAGGCAGAGGGAAAAGTGCAAAGGATGTGAGGGGTCAGCACATTTGGGTTGAGCAGACCAAGCTGGGAGGTAAGAGGAGAGTAGAGGTGTAGGTAGTGGGTGAATGTGACAGAGAATCTTTGCCACTCTGTTCTGCTGGACAAAGAATTTTCTTATTCCAATTTTTCTTTAGTGTGTGAGCATTTATATGTTTATGGCAATCTAATCCTCCTAGCATTTGTTGAGTGCCTACAATGTAAAAGGCGGTAGTAATCAGATTGAGATTCCTTTTTAAGGGTCTGAGGCTACCGTTCTTTCAAGGGGAGGCTGGTCCATCTCCGCGCCTCACATACTGCAATGAGGTGGTGGGTGGGAAAGACGCAGAGGGCATTGCCTGCCTCTCACTCCCCACTGTGGCTCTGTCCCCTCACTTCTCCACCCCAGGTAGGAATCTGAGGCTTACCCACGTTCTTTAGCTCTGTCACCCTCTACCCCCTCACCCATGGCACTGACCTCCATGGACATAATCCCTCTCCAGGCACCAGGATGTGTCCCATAGGTGCCCCCCACCAGTCCTGCCATCCCTGGGGGATGAACCTGCCAAGTGTTCTGGACTCCCACTCCTCTGGTCCCCAGACTCCACTGACCTCCACTCCCCCACGACTGGCCCTGGTCTTCCTGTGTCCCAGAACCTCTCCACTTCAGAAGACATGTCCTCCAGCTGCCACCCTCCAGCCACACCCCAGGCCAGCACCAGGCCCTCCGCCCATGGCCAGCTGTTCCCTCATTTCATCACGACCCCTCAGCCCTTGCTTTTCTCTCCATTCTATCAACCAGGCATCCGAGCTTCATTTCTATCCCAACCTGCCTAGAAACTGACTTACATCTCTTCTGAAACAAAGTGGTTTTATAAGTACCCATAAACGGAATACAAAAATAAAGTACAGCAAGCTGCACTCTACGTGGACCCCTCTGGTCCACCCTTGTCTTGTGAATGTTGTTGACTCCTGCTTGTACCTTGCGAAGTCCCAGCACCAAGCTGAGCACACCAAGGATGGGTCACACCATCTTGACGACAGGGGCCGGCACCTCCCCTACGACCTTAGAAATGTTCAGGGACACTTGAGTGGGCCCTGGTCAGCTCTTTCTGGAAAAAAAAAACCCAACAACACTCTTATTTCAAATCTCCCTCCCACTACTCACTCTGCAGAACACCTTGATCTGTGTCATTGAAAAAAGAGAGAAAAATCACCCTCAGCTTCCAGCTCTGCCCACTCCCTGCCTTTCCCTATATCTGAGAACATTTAAGGGACTGCCCAGGGGAAGGGGCCCCCTGACAGCCCCACACTAACCCTTCCAGCCCTGCCCTCTCTGGCCTCCTCCATCAGGGCTTTTGCTTTATCAATTACTCTGGTGGTTAAAATACTCCCACAAATTCTTTGACACTCTCCCTTCCAAACATGGAGACTCATTCTCCCTACTGTGGATGTGGATTTAGTGACTCCCTTCTAACAAATAGAATAAGGTCGGAGTGATGGAGTATAGCTTCTGAGACTAGTTCATAAAAGGCTCTGTGTCCTCTTCCTTGCTCTGTCTGAGATCACTCGGCCTGGGGGAACTTGCTGCCGTGTCATGAGGATACTCAAGCAGCCCCAAGGAGGACCCATGTGCTGAGGAACTCAGGTCTCCAGTCAACAGCCAGTGATCTTGAAAGCAGATCTTCCAGCCGTGGTCAAGGCTTCAGATGACCAGAGCTCCAGCCAACGTCCTGACTGCAGCCTTGTTATGGGCTGAATTGTGAACCCCTCTCCAAGTTCATATGTTGGAAGTCCTAACCCTCAGTACCTCACAATGGAACTGTATTTGAAGATAAAGCCCTTTTAAAGAGGTGGTGAAGTTAAACTGAATCTGTGAGGGTGGGGCGTAATCCTGATATCCTTGTAAGAAGAGGAAGAAATACCAGAGCTGTACATGCAAAGGGATGGTCATACGAGGACAAAGTAGCAAGAGGGTAACTGTCTGCAAGCCAAGGAGAGGGGCCTTGGGAAGAACCACCCCTGCCAACATCTTTGGTCTGAGACTTCCAGCTCCAGAAGCTGAATATAAATGAACCCTAGAAAATGAATATAAACCACGTGAGTGTTCCTGGCCCAGAACCACCCAGATAAGCTGTTCTTGGATTTCAGAAATTGGGTGAGGAAATAAATATTTGTCATTTTAAGCTGCAAAATCTTGGAGTAATTTGTTATGCAGCAGTAGATAACTAATACAATTACCCCTCCCTCTCACATCTTCATTCTTTCTTACTCTTCTGGTTTTCCTCCCTGCATAGAGATACAAGTTTTGTCTATCTTAAAATGAATTTTCTTGGCCTCATGACCGCCTCCAGCTATTGCTCTCCTCTTGTTTCTATTCCACAGCTGAACTGCCTGAAAGAGTTGCCCCATCATGCTGCCTCCACTGTCTCACCCTTCATGCCTTCCCAAGCCTTGGGTCACACACACATACCCACAAACGCTGCAGCGACCCCTCCAGGGCTAACATTGCCCAAGCCTATGACAGGACTTTTTCAACCAGGTCCTGTTCCCTGAGCACGCCCCCTTGGCTTCTGCAGGACTACACTTCCCTGTCATTCCTTTGCTTTAGGGGGTCCCCTCGATCCCCTCCCAGGGCCCTTTCCCTCACCTTGATCTCTTGGTGTCTGAGGGAGATGCTGGTTGTTTTTGTCTGCCTGATGTGCCTTCCCCTATTTTCTTTTGGGGGAAATTCTCCTCCCTTTGTCCAAAATGTTTCTGATAGGAACCATGAATCATGGTACCTCAAAGATGGCATGCAATCCAAGAAAGGGCTTTCCCTGAGATGTTCTGAATTGAAGCTGGGGATTAGTTTTCTTCTCTAGTTGCAAAGTTCTGAAATGTGATTCCAGAGCTGCCAGGGGCTATGGTCCTAGTGTCCTGAAAATAGCTGATATGAGAGAAGAAAGTTGGAAGGACAGGAGGGAATGAGACAAAAGACAGAAATCCTGTCTTTGACTTTTTGCACTTTGTTATTTGAGCTAAGCCATCTGTACTCTGTCATTGAAACCAAAGAATTCTCATTGATATGGTGGCCCTCATTCTATTCTCCTTCAGTCTGCCCACTCCCCTTGCACATTTCCACCCTCTCCCAGGGCCACTGACAAAATCAAAGCACTTCTGAGTCTGAAGTCAATGTCTCAAACTCTCATCTCTATCCGGAACTCCAGCTCCACCAAGGCCCTAGTCTCTGGATATCTCCAGCAGATAGGCCATGGGCACAACAAACTCAACATGACCACACATCTCCTCTGTCCCTAAATCTGCTCTTTCCCCTTCATTCTTTATCTCATTGAATGGAACTAGCAATTTTTGAAGAAAACACTTGAGTCATCCTATGATCCTCATATCTAAATGATCACCAGGATCTGAAGATTTCATCTTTTAAAAGCTTGAGGCTCCCAACTATATGTTGTCTGCAAGAAACTCACTTTAAATATAAAGACACAGATAGATTAAAGATAAAGAGATAGAGAAAAATATACCATGTTGATATTAATCAAAAGAAAGCTGGGGACTTCCCTGGTGGTGAAGTGGATAAGACTCCACACTCCTAATGCAGGGGGCCTGGATTCGATCCCTGGTTGGGGAACTAGATCTCACATGCATGCCACAACTAAGAGTTTGCGTGCCACAATTAAGGAGTCCGTGTGTCACAACTAAAGAACCAGTGAGCCGCAACTAAGGAGCCCTGGAGCTGCAACTAAGGAGCCCATGTGTGGCAACTAAGGAGCTGGTGAGCCGCAACTAAGGAGATCAGGAGCTGCAACTAAGGAGCCCGCGAACCACAACTAAGGAGCCCCCCTGCCACAACTAAGAGCCAGCACAACCAAATAAATAAATAAATATTAAAAAAAAAAAAGAAAGCTGGAGTAGCTATACTAATTTTAGGTAGTGCTGACTTCAGGGCAAGGAAAATTATGAGGAATATAAAGGGGAATTACATAATAATAAAGGGGCCAATTTCCAAAGAAGACATAACTTTACTTAACATGTATGTGTGTAACAACAGAGCATCAAAATACATGTGGTAAACTGGTAAACCTACAAGGAGAAAAAGATAAATCCACTATTATAGTTGGAGGCTTTAACACCCCTTTATCAGTAATTGACATATTTGGCAGGCATAAAATCAGTAAGTACATAGTTGAAATGCATAGCATCGTTAGTCAACTGGATCTAATTGACACTTGTAGAATACTTCATCTAACAACAGCAGAATATACCTTCTTCTCAAGTTCACATGGACCATTCACCAAGATAGGCCACCTTCTGGGCCATAACACTCCTGAGGAAATTTAAAAAAATAAAAATCATACAATGTCTGTTGTCAGACCACAAAGACATTAAACTAGAAATCAAAATAACTAGAAAATCCCCAAATATTTGGAGATTAAGAAACATACTTATAAATAACGTGAGTCAAAGTCTCAAGAAAATTCTTAAAGTGTTTTCAACTAATTGAAAATGAAGGTACAACTTACTAAAAGTTGTGGAATGCAGTGAAAGCAGTGCTTAGAAGGAAATTTATAATACTGAAAGACTATATTTAAAAAGATGAGGATCCAAATCAAGATGGTGGAGTAGGAAGACACAGAACTCACCTCCCCCCACGAACATATCAAAAATACATCTACATGTGGAACAATTCTTGTGGAAAACGAACTGGAGACTGACAGAAAGACTCCTGTACAACCAAGGCTCTAAGAAAGATACACACAAAATTGGGTAGGAAGGGAAGAGAAGCAGTCAGGTGGGGTTCTGTGCCCCTGGGAGGGGACTCAGAAGAAAAGAGAGATTACATGGGCAGAGACCCTCCCTGGAGAGGGAGCAGTTTGAGCCACATATTGGGTGCTCTAACCCTGGGGTCTGACAAAGGGAAGACAAGCCCCCTTGGCTCATTGGAGGGCAAGTGGGACTAACAGGAGGGAGGTGGAAATCCTGTACCTTGCTTGTGAGGAGCACATGAACAGTTGCCTACTCCCGAAGCAGGGTGGAGAGGGCAGATTGAAACCACACAGCTGGCTGACTTGTTTCCCAGGACCACCCCAGAGCATGCCCTAACCCGAGCTGAGCAAATGCTCCAGCACTGTTTGCCCCACGTCACGGCTCCACACTGCAGTGAGGGCTGCCATGGCCAAGGAAAAAGCTTCGATGTGAGACCGTGGCAGCTCAAACACTAAGCAGCTTCTGAGCAGGGAGGGGGCTGTCATTACTGGTGATTGCACAAGTGATACATCAGAGGCACTCCAGATCTTTGACAGTGGCCATATCAACATACTCTGTGCCCAACGTTCATTGAATACCAGCCCAGCGCCTCTTGCTCCAGCTCTGCTCCCCTCTGGGGCTGAAGGTGCTGGTGCTGGGAGGGGGAAGAGCACACACTTAAAGGGAACGTAGCCAGCTCACACCCGACACTCAGGGCTTCTGTTCCAGCAACTTGAGACCTAACCCCACCCTTGATAAGGCAAAGTTGGCCACTGAACAAAGGGTAAGCCCCACTTCACACCTGGCTCTAGCCCTAGCCCCTCCTTCTCCAGCCCCACCTACTACCAAGAAGACAGCTGCCAACACACCCTGAGGAAAGACATCACTTGTGTTCACATCAAATCCATCTCTCCCAGCAAAGCCACTGAGCACAAGCAAAATGTATAGGGATGCTCCCACATAAGGACACACTTTCAAGACCACCATAGGTAACAATTTAACTAAAATTCATAGAGACAGAGAAAGATAATTAAAATGAGAAGAGAGAAGAATTTGTCTCAATTGAAAGAACAAGAGAAATCCCCTAAAAAAAACAGCTAATGAAACAGAAATAATTTACTAGATAAAGAATTCAATGCAGTAGTAATAAGAATGCTAACTGAATTAGGGAAAAGAACAGATGAACACAGGGAGAATTTTAACAAGGAACTGGAAAGTATAAAAAAGAACCAGTCAGAACTGAAGAATACAATAACTCAAATGAAAAGTGTTCTAGAAGGAATGAACAACAGACTAGGTGATACAGAACGATGAATAAGTGATCTGGAGGTAGAATAGTGGAAATCACCCAAACAAAACAGTAAAAAGAAAAACAAATTTTAAAAAATGAAAACAGTTTAAGGGTTCTTTGAGACAACATCAAGTGTACCAATATTTACAGCGTAGGAGTCCCAGAAGAAGAAGAGATAGAGAAGAAAGTAAAAAATGTATTTAATGAAATTATGGCTGAAAACTTCCCAAGCCTGAAGAAGGAAACATATATCTGGGTACAGGAAGCACAGAGAGTCCCAAACAAGATGAGCACAAACAGACCCACACCAAGACATATCATAATCGAAATGGCAAAAGTTAAAGAAAAAAGAGAATTCTAGAGGCAGCAAGAGAAAACCAAAGAGTTATATACAAGGGAACCCCCATAAGACTCTCAGCTGATTTTTCTGCAGAAGCTTTACAGACCAAAAGGAAGTGACATGATATATTTAAAATGTTGAAAGGGGAAAACCTGAAATCTAGGATACTCTACCCAGCAAAATTATCATTTAGAATTCAAGGATAAACAACTTTTCAAACCAGCAAAACCTGAAAGAGTTCATCAGTACTAAAATAACCCTAAAAGAAATGTTAAAGGGTCTTCACAAGGTGGAAGAGAAAAAGCTATAAGAAGAAGTAAGTATCTATAGGAAAGAAAAAAATCCCACTAGTAAAGGCACACATATAGTAAAGACTGAGGATCAGCAACTTAAAAAAGTTAGTATGAAGGTTAAAAGACAAAAAATTATAAAATTAAGTATAACTACAATAATCCGTAAAGGTATAAACATGAAGATATAAAATATGGCACCAAAAACACAAAGTATGGGGGAAAAGAATAAAAAATGTATCTCTTGTAGCATGTATTTGAAATTAACACATTTAATTTTAATTTTGATTTTAATTTAATTTTAAGCCCAGGAACAGATGGCTTCACAGGTGAATTCTATCCAACATTTAGAGAAGAGCTAACACCTATCCTTCTCAAACTCTTTCAAAATATAGCAGAGGGGAGAACACTCCCAAACTCATTCTACAAGGCCACCGTCACCCTGATACCAAAACCAGACAAAGATGCCACAAAAAAAGAAAACTACAGGCCAATATCACTGATGAACATAAATGCAAAAATCCTCGAGAAAATACTAGCAAGCAGAATCCAACAGCACATTAAAAGGATCATACACCATGATCAAGTGGGGTTTATCCCTGGAATGCAAGGATTCTTCAATATATGCAAATCAATCAATGTGATACACCATATTAACAAATTGACGGAGAAAACCCACATGATCATCTCAATAGATGCAGAAAACGCTTTTGACAAAATTCAACACCCATTTATGATAAAAACTCTCCAGAAAGTAGGCATAGAGGGAACTTACCTCAACATAATAAAGGCCATATATGACAAACCCACAGCCAACATCGTTCTCAATGGTGAAAACCTTAAACCATTTTCACTAAGATCAGGAACAAGACAAGGTTGCCCACTATCACCACTATTATTCAACATAGTTTTGGAAGTTTTAGCCATAGCAATCAGAGAAGAAAAAGAAATACAAGGAATCCAAATTGGAAAAGAAGAAGTAAAACTGTCACTGTTTGCAGATGACATGATACTATACATAGAGAATCCTAAAGATGCTACCAGAAAACTACTAGAGCTAATCAATGAATTTGGTAAAGTAGCAGGATACAAAATTAATGCACAGAAATCTCTTGCATTCCTATACACTAATGATGAAAAATCTGAAAGAGAAATTAAGGAAACACTCCCATTTACCATTGCAACAAAAAGAATAAAATATCTAGGAATAAACCTACCTAAGGAGACAAAAGACCTGTATGCAGAAAACTATAAGACACTGATGAAAGAAATTAAAGGTGATCCAAACAGATGGAGAGATACACCATGTTCTTGGATTGGAAGAATCAACATTGTGAAAATGACTATACTACCAAAAGCAATCTACAGATTCAATGCAATCCCTATCAAACTACCAATGGCATTTTTCACAGAACTAGAACAAAAAAATTCACAATTTGTATGGAAATACCAAAGACCCTGAAGAGCAAAAGCAATCTTGAGAAAGAAAAACGGAGCTGGAGGAATCAGACTATACTACAGAGCTACAGTTATCAAGACAATATGGTACTGGCACAAAAACAGAAATATAGATCAGTGGAACAGTATAGAAAGCCCAGAGATAAACCCACACACATATGGTCACCTTATCTTTGATAAAGGAGGTAAGAATATACAATGGAGAAAAGACGGCCTTTTCAATAAGTGGTGCTGGGAAAACTGGACAGCTACATGTAAAAGAACGAAATTAGAACACTCCCTAACACCATACACAAAAATAAACTCAAAATGGATTAAAGACCTAAAGGTAAGGCCAGACACTATCAAACTCTTAGAGGAAAACATAGGCAGAACACTCTATGACATAAATCACAGCAAGATCCTTTTTGACCCACCTCCTAGAGAAATGGAAATAAAAATAAACAAATGGGACCTAATGAAAGTTAAAAGCTTTTTCACAGCAAACGAAACCATAAACAAGATGAAAAGACAACCCTCAGAATGGGAGAAAATATTTGCAAATGAAGCAACTGAACAAGGATTAATCTCCAAAATATACAAGCAGCTCATGCAGCTCAATATCAAAAAATCAAGCAACCCAATCCAAAAACAGGCAGAAGACCTAAATAGACATTCTCCAAAGAAGATACCCAGATTGGCAACAAACACATGAAAGGATGCTCAACATCACTAATCATTAGAGAAATGCAAATCAAAACCACAATGAGGTATCAACTCACACCGGTCAGAATGGCCACCATCAAAAAATCTACAAATAATACATGCTGGAGAGGGTGTGGAGAAAAGGGAGCCCTCTTGCACTGTTGGTGAGAATGTAAATTGATACAGCCACTATGGAGAACAGTATGGAGGTTCCTTAAAAAACTAAAAACAGAACTACCATATGACCCAGCAATCCCAGTACTGGGCATATACCCTGAGAAAACCATAATTCAAAAAGAGTCACGTACCACAATGTTCACTGCAGCTCTATTTACAATATCCAGGACATGGAAACAACCTAAGTGCCCATCAACAGATGAATGGATAAAGAAGATGTGGCACATATATACAATGGACTATTATTCAGTCATAAAAAGAAATGAAATTGAGTTATTTGTAGCGAGGTGGATGGACCTAGGGACTGTCATACAGAGGGAAGTAAGTCAGAAAGAGAAAAACAAATACCATATGCTAACACATATATATATGGAATCTAAAAAAAAAAAAGGTTCTGAAGAACCTAGGGGCAGGACAGGAATAAAGATGCAGACATAGAGAATGGACTTGAGGACACGGGAGGGGGAAGGGTAAGCTGGGACGAAGTGAGAGAGTGGCATGGACATATATACACTACCAAACGTAAAATAGATAGCTAGTGGGAAGCAGCCACATAGCACAGGGAGATCAGCTCGGTGCTTTGTGACCACCTAGGGGATGGGATAGGGAGGGTGGGAGGGAGATGCAAGATGGAGGAGATATGGGGATGCATGTATACATATAGCTGATTCACTTTGTTGTACAGCAGAAACTAACACACTATTGTAAAGCAATAATACTCCAATAAAGATGTTACAAAAAAAGAAAAAATATAGTAGGGGACTTTATACCCCATTTACATCAATAGACAGATCATGCAGACAGAAAATCAGTAAGGGAACAGTGGTCTTAAATGACACAATAGACCAGTTGGACTGAATACGTATCACAGGACATTCCAACCAAAACCAGCAGAATATACACTCTTTTCAAATGCACATGGTACATTCTCCAGAATAGATCACATGCTAGGCCACAAAACAAGTCTCAACAAATTTAAGAAGAAAGAAATTATATCAAGCAATTTTTTTCCACAATGGTATGAAAGTAAAAATTCATTACAGGAAGAAAAATGGCAAAAATATGTGGAGACTAAACAACATGCTACTAAAAACCAATGAGTCAATGAAGAAATCAAAGAGGAAATTAGAAGATACCTTAAGACAAATGAAAATGTGAACAGAACTTTCCAAAATCTTTGAGATGCTGCATAGCAGTTCCAAGAGGGATACACAGCAATACAGGCCTATCACAAGAAACAAGAAAAATCTCAAATAAACAACTTAACATTCCATCTAAAGGAAGAAAAAGAACAAGCAAAGCCTAAAGTCAGCCGAAGAAGGAAATAATAAAAATCAGAATGGAAATAAATAAAATAGAGACCAAAAAACAATGGAAAAGATCAATGAAACCAAGAGCATGTTCATTGAAAAGATAAACACAATTGATAAACCTTTAGCCAGCCTCATCAAGAAGAAAAGAGAGACCCAAATAAACCAAATAAGATACAAATAAACAAAATAATAAATGAAAGAGGAGAAATAACAACCAATACAACAGAGATGCAAAAATTTGTAAGAGACTACTACAGACAGTTATATGTCAACAAACTGAATAACTTAGAAGAAATGGACAATATTTTTAGAAACATACAACCTTCCAATAGTAAGTCAGGAAGAATTATACAATGTGAACAAACCAATCACTAGTAGTGAAGCTGATTTGTAATTAAAAAAGAAAAACAAAAACACTTCCTGGCAAGCAAAAGCCCAGGACTAGACAGATTCACAGGGAAATCTTACCAAACATATAAAGAAGAGCTAATACCTATCCTTCTCAAACTATTCCAAAAATATCAAAGAGGATGTAACACTCCCCAAATCATTCTGTGAAGCAACCACCATTCTCCTGACACCAAAACTAGACAAAGACACTACAAAAAAAAAAAAGTAGCTTACAGGCCAATATTTCTGATGCATATAGATACAAAAGTCCTCCAAAAAATAGCAAATTTAATTCAACAATATATAAAAAATACACCATGATCAAGTGGGATTTATTCCAGGGGTGCAAGGATGGTTCAATATTTACAAATTGATCAATGTTATATGCCACATTAACAAAAGGAAGGATAAAAAAGCACATGATCATCTCAATAGATGCAGAAAAAGCATTTCACAAAATTCAACACCCATGCATGATAAAAACTTTCATCAAAATTGTTATAGAGGGAATATCTCAACATAATAAAGTCCATTTATGACAAGCCCACAGCTAATATCATATTCAACAGTGAAGACCTGAAAGCTTTTCCTCTAAAATCAGGAACAAGACAAGGATGCCCACTCTTGCCACTTCTATTTAACACAGAATTGGAAGTCCTAGACTCAGCAATCACACAAGAAAAAGAAGTAAAAGGCATTCAAATTGGAAGGGAAGAGGTAAAACTGCCATTATTTGCAGGTGAGATGATACTATATATAGAAAACCCTAGAGTCTCCACCAAAATACCATTAGAACTAATAGGTGAATTCAGTAAAGTTGCAGGATACAGTATTAATATACAGAAATCTGTTGGTTTTCCATACAATAATAATGAACTATAAGAAAGAGAAATTAAGGAAAAAATTTTATTTACAAACACATCAAAAAGAATAAAATAACTAGGAGTAGACTTAACCAAGAAGGTGAAAAACCTGTACTCTGAAAACAATGAAACATTGAAGAAGGAATTTGAAAATGATACAAAGAAGTGGGAAGATAGCCTGTGTTCTTGGATTGGAAGAATAATATTGTTAAAATGTCCATACTACCAAAAGCAATATACAGACTTAATGTAATCCCTGTCAAAATACCCATGACATTTTTCGCAGAACTAGGACAAATAATTCTAAATTTTTTATAGAACCGCAGAAGACCCCAAATTGCTAAAACTACCTTGAGAAAGAACAAAGCTAGAGGCATCATGCTCCCTAACTTCAGATTATATTACAAAGCTACAGTAATCAAAACAGCATGATATTGGCACAAAAACAGACATATCAATCAATGGAACAGAATAGAGAGCCCAGAAATAAACCCATGTATTTATGGTCCATTAATATATCACAAAGGAGGCAAGAATATATAATGGAGAAAATACAGTCTCTTCAATAAGTTCTGCTGGAAAAACTGGACAGCTGCATGTAAAAGAGATTCAAACATTTCCTCACACCATATACAAAATAAACTCTAAATGGTTTAAAGACTAAATGTGAGACCTGAAACTTCAAAACTCCTACAAGAGAAAATAGGCAGAACACTATGACATAAATTGTAGCAATAATTTTTGGAGCTGTCTCCTAAGGCAAATGAAATGAAATCAAAAATAAACAAATGGGTCTTAATTAGACCTAAAACTTTTTCACAGCATGGAAAGCATCAACAAAATGAAAAGCCAACCTACTAAATGGGAGAATATACTTGCAAATTATATGACTGATAAGGGGTTAATATCCAAAATGTATAAACAGTTCATACAACTCAGTATCAAAAACAAAACGAAAACCAAAGAACCCAATTTAAAAATGAGCAGAAAACCAGAATATACATTTTCCCAAAGAAGATATACAGATGGCCAACAGGCATATGAATAAATGCTCGGGACTTCCCTGGTGGCGAAGTGGATAAGACTCCACACTCCCAATGTAGGGGGCCTGGGTTTGATACCTGGTCAGGAAACTAGGTCCCACATGCATGCCACGACTATGAGTTTGCATGCCACAGCTAAGGAGCCCGTAAGCCACAACTAAGGAGCCCATGTGATGCAGCTAAGGAGCCAGCACAACCAAATAAATAAATATTAACAAAAAGAAAAAATGCTCAACATTACTAATTATCAGAGAAATGCAAATCAAAAACACAATGAGAAACTTCACACCTGTCAAAATGGCTATCATCATCCTCAAAAAACCTAAAAATAGAACTACCATATGATCCAGCATTTGCACTCCTGGGTATATATCCAGAAAAAACCAGAAACACTAATTTGAAAAGATACATGTGCCTCAGTGCTCAGAGCAGCACTGTTTACAATAGCCAAGATATGGAAGTTACCCAAGTGTCCATCATCAGACAAATGGATAAAGAAGATGTGGTATATAAATATACAATGGACTATTACTTGGCCATAAAATGAGAATGAAATTCTGCCCTTTGCAGCAATGTTGATGGTCCTAGAGAATATTATGCTTAGTGAAATAAGTCAAATAGAGAAAGACAAATACTGTATGATATCACTTATATGTGGAATCTAAAAAATAATATAAATGAGGGGCTTCCTTGGCGGTCCAGTGGTTAAGACTCTGAGCTTCCACTGCAGGAGGCACGGGTTCGATCCCTGGTTGGGGAACCGAGATCCCACATGCTACACGGTGCAGCCAAAAAATATATATATATATACAAATGAATGTATATAGCAAAACACAAACAGACTCACAGATATAGAAAACTAATGGTTTCCGAGAGGGCAAGGGAAGAGGGAGGGGCAAATTAGGGGTAAGGGTTAAGAGACACAAACTAAGCAACACAGATATATTGTATAGCACAGGGAAATACAGCAATTATCTTGTAATAACTTTTAATGGAGTATAATCTGTAAAAATACTGAGTCACTACGCTGTACAACTGAAACTAATATAATATGTAAATCCACTATATTTCAGTAAAATTTTTAAATTCAAAAATAAAAGAAAAAAGATATAAAATTAATGATCTAAGCTTCCACCTTAGAGAAAGAGGAGCAATATAATCCTAAAACAATAAGAAAAATAAATGAATATTAAAAATTAGAGCAGAAATCATGAAATTGAAAACAGGAAATCAACAGAGAAGATCAATGAAACCAAAATCTGGTTCTTAGGAAACAACAATTAGACTGATAAACCTCTAGCCAGGCTAACCAAGAAAAAATGAGAGAAGACACAATTTCTAATATGGAAATGAAAGAGGGACACCCCATTGATAACTGATCTGATCCCAGGGACATTAAAAGGACAATAAAGCAATATTATGAACAACTCTATCCCTACGAATTTGGTAACTTAGGTGAAGTGGACCAATTCCCAGAAAGATGCAATCAACTGAAACTCTTGTAAAAAGAAATACACTATCTACATAGGTCTCTACCTATTAGAAAAATTGAATTAATACTTAACAACTTTTCAAAAAAGAGCGTGCCAGGCTCAGATGGTTTCATTGATAAAGTCTACCAAACGTTTAAGGAAAAAAATGATACCAATTCTCTACAATATCTTCCGAGAAACAGAAGCAGAGAGACCACTTCCTAACTCATTCAATGAGGCCAGCATTACCCTAATACCAAAACCAGATAACAGACATTAAAAGAAAGGAAAAACTTGAGGGTTTCTCCCCCCTGCCCATCCCTTAGTCCCCATCATCCTTCACTTGGTAGAATGGAAGCCTCCCAGGTGGACTTGCTTCTTCCGTTCTCTCCAAAAATCATTCTTCACTTAACCAACCAAGTAATCTTTAAAAGATGGAAAAAATCAATCATGTCATGCCTCTCCACAGCTAAGAGTGTGCTGTATCTTTATAGCATTCAAGGTCCTTCGGGATCCTAACCTGCCTACCTTTTCAGCCTGCCCTGTATCTCACCTCTTCTCCCAGGATGTGCTGAATTTCATGTGGTTCCTGAAATACCCCATATTCTCTCTCACCTCAGTGTCTCTGAACTTGATCTGAAATGAGTTAGGAACACATACGCATGCACACATGCACTCACACACAGGCACATACATCTCACACGCAGCAGCTCTTGCTACATCATCCCTTACTTCTGTTTTTTTCTTATATCACTTACTTCTGTTTCTCCCACATTTGTGAGAAACTTAGGAGCAGAACTGTGCCTTACTCATCCCAGAAGGAGTTCACGATATCATTGCTGAATGAATGGATGGATGGGTGGGTGGATAGGTGGATGGATGAATGGTTCCTGGGGGATGGAAGCAGCCCTGCCCACATCTCAGGATGGCAGGTAAGGGGTTGTTCCTGAGGGGAAGCCCAGGGGTATTTGCAAGTTCCTGCCCCCTGGAGGTGAGATGCTTCTTCTTAGCTCAGACCCTCTTGTCCAGCTCTGAGGCAGGTCACTGTGGCTGAGCCCACGGTGGTCAGTATCCTGCACTGGCCCCAGGGTCTACCTAATCTTAAGAATCAGAAGGGGGACGACTACCACCCGAGGGGAGAAGGGTAAGCTGCTGGTTCCCAAAGACGTCCTCAGAGCTGCTGGAGGTCTAAAACCACACCACAACATGCATTTCTGGGTCATCATTGAACAGCAGTGTGGCGGGTGTAGGTAAGAAAATGCTGAAAGATGAATGAGAAAGTGGACCTGGGGAGAAAATCAAAGGTTGCAGGGACCAGGAGGGACCAGAGTGGGCAGGGTGCTGTGTGCCAGGTGGTGGGTGGGGCACAGATCAGGTGACTGGGGTCTAAGAGGCAAAACCAAATTGAGACTCTAGTCTATGGGCTGCCAGGCCAAAAGGAGCCCCTGTCCTAGAGGGCCGACAAAGCATTGCCCAAGTCAGGGATGCGAGCATCTTTGGGTCGAAAGGGTGTCTGGGGTTGGGTGAGAGACTGAGAGGCTTGGAAGGTACATACGCTATGCCACCAGCTAACTGGCTATTCCCCACGCTCCCAGAGCTCAAGGTCCCTAGTGTAGAATCCGTCACTGCAAGGAAAACAAAGCCTGCATGGGCTGGCAAAGGTGGGGAGGGCAAATGCTCTGTGGAAATCAGTATCGTCCAGCAGGTGATAGGGATGCGGGCTGGACCACCCACTCCAGACAGTCAAGAAAAGTCAAATACTGGCAGCTTCATGTGGTTCCATCTAATACATGTTGATATATGAGTACGTAATCCACACAAGCTATAAGATGTATTTTTTGGAGATACATGTTTTTTAGAGGTAACTATATTAAACCATCGACAGTGGTTTCTTCTGGAGAAGGGAATTGGGAGGGGGAGCAGAGGGAGATGAGCTTTTCCACAGCCAGAGATTGCTTTCATTATTTATTTTACAGCTCACAGGATTGTCCAGGGGCCTGAAATCCCACCTCGTCCCCACAGTGACGACTACCTGCAACGATCAGCCACCAAGCTCAGTGACAGGGCAGTATGGAAAAGCTCACGGCAGTAGCAGCCCCACTGAGCTGGGAGCTCTCAGTGTGGCAGGGTTCAGCTGCGCATACAGGAAAGAGCCTGGGAATCCAGATTCTAAGCCCCTCTGTGGGCCCTGATCCACCCAGGGACAGCTCAGCCCCTCTCTGCAGCCCAGGACCCCAGAGGGCCTGAAGAAGGACACACCCTCTGTTGAAAGCAAGTCCCACCCCACCCAGGACTGCCCGGCATTCGGGATGATGTCCAGGGGTGGCACTCCCAGGAATACACGTGACTGGCCGCCCAGAAGGTGTAGAGAGGTGCCCCCGGCCCAGAGATGTGATGCTCCTGGGTCCTTCCTAGGGCTCCTTCCCTTCTGCCCAGGTCACCCAGGGTGAGGATGTGAAGGTATAGTCCTGGGTCCCATCTTCCCTTAGAGGGCACAGGCCCTGGCAACCCTCACTGCCAAAAACCTTGCAGTGTGAGACAATGAGAGAACCCGTTCCCCCGGAGCCAGGCTCCTGGCCCCTGCAGGGGAAGTCAGAGATGGCAGGGTGGCCCCGGTGAAGGGACCCTCACAGGGGAGTCTCTCCTCCTAGCAGGGCTTTACTCCCACTCTTGAGATGCAGTGCACTTGTGGGGAACTCAGCAAGCCTGCTGGTCCTCCACAAAGTCATATAGTGAGTGAATTAAACTAGGTTTATCCAGTCCCCTCTCACACCTGGGTTCAAGTGCTTTCTGGCTCCCTGCAGGTATAGGTGAAGTCCCTGCCTCTCCAAACTCATCTCCAGGCCACTCTTCCAGACCTGGCTTAAGAGTCCCCTTGCAGCCTCCTTGACGCTGTCCTCAGCCACCCTAGCTAATATCTGTCTCTCTCATGTCCCAGAAGACCCTAGCCAGCCCTTGGGAAGGATGTTCACCACCCTGCACTGAAACCCATGGTTTATACCTGTCCAGAGAACATTGTTTTTCCTCAAGCTTTGCTTTGGTGGGGTGCTGTCAGCCTGCCTGGAGAGAGCTTGGCAGGGACGGCCCTTGAGAAGCCCTCCTGAATTTACCATTTATGTCAATAGCATTTCCTCTCTTGGTACCCCCTTCATGGTATCCCATCAGGAAAGATGGGCTTCTTCTCAGAAACGGGCTTGTTCTTAACTCAAGGACATTATTAATCTAGTCGCTATTTTATTTCTGCATTATCCGCCAGGAAGCTCAGAATACATTTGGTAGCTCTGTCTAGCAAATAGACTGGAGCTTCGTTTGCAAACCTTTCTCCAGGTGCATTGTATTTACCTTAATGTTCCTTCATCTTGGTTTCTCATTTATTTTATTCATGTTTCTGATTCTGTTGTATTGCACGTATCTCTGTAAGCTGTCTCAAGTGACTCTCTTCTGTTTACTTTCGAATAAGGCGGGTGATGAATGAAAGAGAGGTTGATAGATACATCCACATGTGCATGCCGGTCTCCCACTGTGCTATGGCCCCTTTCTGTACCCTCAGCGCTCTGTCCCTAGCCCCCAAAACAGAGTAGGGGCTCATACTCCGCTGTGCTGAAAGTTTTCCAATGGTAGTCCATTCATTTAATCTGTACAATAATGCTGCCACGTAAGTGATGTGGTTGCATTTGACCAATGAAGAAACCGAGGCTTCAGGTCCCATACTTGGTAGGTGGTTGAGTCAGGATTTGAACCCACGCTTGTCTGGCTCTTCTCGTTGATTCCACTTTACCTCTTTCCTGAGTCTGACATGCTCCACTCTCTAGGGCTGCACTGTCTATTACGGTAGCCAGTAGCCACATGTGGCTATTGAAATTTAAATTAATCTTAGCTAAAATTAAAAATTCAGTCCCTCATGTACACTGGCCACACTCCCTGGGCTCCATGGCCACATGTGGCCAGTGGCTGCTGTATTAGACAATGCAGGAGAGAACGCTGCTCTCAGCATGGAAAGAGCATTTCCCATTGCCTCCCTACACCTATGCTGGGTTCCTGCCAGGAGCCAGCAGTGCCCGAGCTGGACTTGTACTTTCTTTCCTCTGCATCTTTACTTTTTTTTTTCGGCCGTGCTGCACAGCTTGTGGGATTTTAGTTCCCCGACCAGGGATCGAACACGCGCCCCCTGCACTGGAAGCGCGGAGTCTTCACCACTGGACTGCCAGGGAAGTCCCTCAGCTGAGTGCTTCTGAAAAAAACATTCCTTGGTTTGGGGGGGGTTGTCCTCCGCACGCAGAGCTTTGGTTTTCTTCAAAATAAAATACTGTATGGAGTTCAGGGGTTTTATGGGTTGGAACAAAATTCAAGTGCAGAGTTACAGAGTGGAGGCTGAAGGGGAGGCCTGGTTGTAGGGTCAGGAGGCTTAGGATGGGGTCGCCCCCTGCCCGCTGCCAGCCCCTCCCCAGAGAGAGTCCATGTCAGATTCCCTCCTCTGGGAGGAGGGGACGGGTGCCCACCGCGCTGACTGCTCGAGGGAAGGGCCCAGGGTGGTGGTCCTCCTCTCAGCCCTCCATTCCCAACAGCCCAGCGCCCCTCCCAGGGAAGACCTTGAGGCCTAGCAGGCAGGGTCCTGCCTTACCCGGGGACCCAGGCCGTTCAGAGGTGACTAACACACGTGTCCACAATTGCTCAAGAAGGTAGGTGGTGGCTCAGAGGAGCCCGGGCCTTGGAGTCAAGTCTCCCTCTGCTTCTTCGCATGGGCACTTTGACTCCCATGGTCCTCAGTCTCCTTGTCGGTAAAACACCAGCATGCAGTGACATGGCACTTATGGCACGGCTGACGTTGCCAGGTGCCCGGTCCTTGGCGCCTAGGCTGTCCTTCACGCCCCATGGGCCCCCCCCCCCCCCTCCACCGAGGCCCTCCTGCTGGAAAAAGGCAGCCCCGGCTCCTGTCTCTCCCCTCCGCTCCTGAGTCTGCCTTCCTAGAGCAGAAGCCTGGGCCGCCTCCTGTCCATCCTCCTGCTCAGCCCCCCAGGGGCCCTGCAGCTGCCAGGATGGATCTCTGCGCTGGGGCTCTGGTTTCCAGCCTGCCGCAGGGGCTCTCCAGCTCTCTCCTGGTCATGTGGACGAGGTTTTTTCCACCTTGTTCCCTACAGGGCTTCCCCAGGTCTGTGTCTCCCAACCCACCTCCTGCCCAGAGACCCTCCTCCCGGGAGGCACTTCCCCTCCCATGCCCCCAGCTGGCAGAACGCAGGCCCGGGGCACCTGGCACACAGAGAGGGCCCCAAGGGCTCTCTTACCTTGTCAGGGTGGGGCTCCTGTTGACCACCTTCCCCTCTGCCCTCAGCACTCTGAAAGAGCTGGGCAAGGAGGCAGTGCCAGGACTCTGGGCGCGTCGGAGAGCACGGCGGAAGGGCCCCAAGAGGAAACGGCAGAGTCCTCTGGGCCCACGTAATTTATTACAGGACTTTGTCCTTGGGCTCCAGGCACACCCACTCCCACATGGCTCCTGCAGCCCCAGCTAGCAGAGCTTCCCGGCGGTCCGATCTTTAACCCCAGCCTCTTCAGCAGAGAGTCTCCATGGGCCATTGGAGCCCAATTCCACACACCTGTTGCTGGCCACCAGCCAAATCCCACGGTGACCATCCATCCAGGGAGCTGAGCATCTTTCCGGGCATCAAGGGGACTCCAAGGCAGCCCACGCGGGGGCTGTGCTCCCAAACACCCCATGTCCTAATCGGGGTCACATACAGGAGATGCCAGGAAGCCTTACACCAGAGCTAAAGGCCATTGGGGCAACTAGATTCCCAGGAGGGTCCCTGGGAGCAGAGGGGTCTGGCTTAGGCTGGGACTTGAACGCAGCAGGGATTTTTGCTATGAGGCAACACAGATCCTTCCAAAGGAAAGGGCATCAGGCAGTGTGTCCTGGGAGAGGCCAGGCTGGAGGGGACAGGCCGTCCCTGGAAGTGAGGGTGAGGGCTTTGGAGGTGGGTGGAAAATGAGTCCACGGGAGATACCTGCTCAGCTGCAATGCTTTCCCTGGGCCAGCAGAGGCCTCGGGAGTCCTCACTGTTGGCCCAACTAGAGCCGGTCAGGTTCTATCCCTTCTCCAGGACTTGGGAGGGAGCCCCAGGCAGAGGTGCGAGGACCAGCTATCATCTTTTAGACAGAGTTGAGGCCACAGCAGGGCAGCAGCCCTGACCTTGGGCCTCTTTGGGGGACAGGAGCCAAATGCTGGTGGGAGAGAGAAGGCTAAAGTAGAAGAGCCACAGGGGCAGAGACCACGTGGCCCCAGAGAGAGGCAGGGGCCACTGCTGCCTGAGCTTTCTGTGTTTCCTGCAGCGCGCTCCACGGAAGCTTCCTTCTGCTGCACACTCCATTGTTGAGACAGCTTGAAGGAGTTTCTGTTGCTTACAACCAACCAGCCCAGGACAAAGGCAGGGAAGCGAATTGGGAGGTGACTTAAGGAAGGGCCATTTGGAGCAAGCGTGCGCTCCGAGGCTTTCAGCCAGCTTCCCACCCACTCCCCGCAAGCACTGTGTTCAAGATCTGCCCGGCTCCAACTAGCCTCCTGGCCCCTAAAACCTCATCCAGTTCCTGGGCCAATGCTTGCTTCTGGGGGGGCTTCACATGGATGGTGGCTTTTCTGGTTTAGAAAGATACCATTTCACTCCCACAGGATTGGCACTGCTGATCCTAGCAGCTCCTGGAAATGGCAAGCCCCCTACTTTGGGACTCCCGGGACCAGGTTAGGTCCTCTATAGCTCTCATTCCACTGTCCTCTTGCAAAAGAAGGTAGTGAAACAGAATATCTCTGTAGAACAAAATGACTTATAAGACATCTCTCTCCAGAGCCTGTCTTAAAATTTGATAGAAACACATTTGGGATACTTACAAACTCATCTCCTCCTTTTTTTTTTTTACATCTGACATTAAATCATAAGCATTTTCTGACACTGTACCAAACTTTAACCACCAGTCTTTAAAGACAGCGTGCTGAGAGAAAGACACATATCATATGATATCGCTTATATGTGGAATCTGAAAAAAATGGTACAAATGGACTTATTTACAAAACAGAAACAGAGTCACAGATGTAGAAAACAAACTTTCTGTTACAAAGGGGTAAAGGCGGGGGAGGGATAAATTGGGAGGTTGGGATTGACACATGCATTCTATTATGTATAAAATAGATAACTAATACAGACCTACTGTATAGCACAGGGAACTCTACTCAACACTCTGTATTGGCATACAGGGGAAAAGAACCTAGAAAAGAGTGGATATATGTATATGTATAAATGATTCACTTTGCTGTACAGCAGAAACTAACACAACATTGTAAATCAAATATACTCCAGTAAAAATTAATTTTAAAAAAAAAGGGCTTCCCTGGTGGCGCAGTGGTTGAGAGTCCGCCTGCCGATGCAGGGGACACGGGTTCGTGCCCCGGTCCGGGAAGATCCCACGTGCCGCGGAGCGGCTGGGCCCATGAGCCATGGCCGCTGAGCCTACGCGTCCGGAGCCTGTGCTCCGCAACGGGAGAGGCCACAACAGTGAGAGGCCCGCGTACCACAAAAAAAAAAAAAAAAAAAAAAAAAAGACAGCGTGGTGGTCCAATCTACAAGTGCTCCATTATTTGTGTAACAGTCATCCCTGAATGGACCTCAGGAGGCAGCCAGTCCATCACTATCATGCACAGCACTGCAGTGGACAAATCTGTGCTCACAGCTTTGTTTGCATTATGTCATTACAGGGAGATTCCAGAAGGGAACTTACTGAAACAAGGGGCTTGAATGTTTTGTTGCTAACCTTTCTCAAGTGGCACGTCAAGTCCTCCCTCCCAGCAAACAGTGTCCATATGACTTCAAGGACCTGGCCTGACTGCTGTGTCAGTTGGCAGAGCTCAGAGGGAACACCTGAGGGGCAGTTCTCTCAGAGTCTTGGGTTTTCTGTTGCTGAGGTACCCCAAGCCCTGGAAATCAAGAAGAGAGGCTGGGAAGTCAGGGCACGTTCTTCCCTGTCACATGTGTGGCCAGACTGGGCTCTCCCATGGCCTAGTGCTACTTCCACAATTCTCCTCAAGGTGCAAATAGTCCGCTAACCTTTAAGAATGTGTTTCTGGGCCCTGGCGACGAGGGGCCACTGCGTGGCGGCTGGATCAGGGTGACGTCTGTGGGGACTACTGGACGGTGAGGGGAACGACCCCCTCGGGGATGACTCCGGGGGAACCGTGTCCGAGTTGGAGAAAGACACTGAATTCCAGGAGCATGAAAAGATTCTGTCTCCAGATTTTCTTTCAGTTGCCCAGATCCCTGAAATGCTAGCAGAGAGTGTAGATAGAGTTCAACAGAAACTGGAAAAGTTTTTGGATTTCAAAAGTCTTCAAACCTGTTTAAAGGAAGCCAGTCTACTAGATTATTATGTATCTGGATTTTTGTGGGCAAGAGGAATGGACTTTTCTATTATTCAATATTGAAAATTTATGACTTTACTAGATATGGTACTTCACAATCTTAGAAATTTTTCATTTCTGAAATTGCTATTTTCAAAAGAATTTTATCATAGAAAAAGAAATAGGGACTTCCCTTGTGGCGCAGTGGTTAAGAATCCGCCTGCCGATACAGGGGACACAGGTTCGGTCCCTGGTCTGGGAAGATCCCACATGCCAAGGAACAACTAAGTCCGTGCACCACAATTACTGAGCCTGAGCTCTAGAGCCCGTGAGCCACAACTACTGAAGCTTGCGCGCCTAGAGCCCATGCTCCGCAACAAGAGAAACCACCGCAGTGAGAAGCCCGTGCACCGCAAGGAAGAGTAGCCCCCACTCGCTGCAACTAGAGAAAGCCCACGTGCAGCAACGAAGACCCCAATGCATCCAAAAATAAATAAATAAATAGATAGATAGATAAATTAAAAAAAAAGAAATGTTCAATAATAATTGAACTCCACTTAGAATGATACAGGAAAGCCTAGTTATCCAGTAATAATTCTGTGTATCTGACAGACATAAAACAGGATCTGGAAGGAGGCCATGAGAATTGGACTAAATTGACATTCATTAAACCAGGTTTTAATTGTTGTATAGTTTTATGCTTCTTTTCTAATTCCTATACATAGAAAAGAATCTAGAGTAAACAAATTACAAGTTGATGTTTATAGTGTCTTCCAAAATTTTAAATTACTTTACTGTCATTTTATTAGTAATTTGGGGACCTAGCACTTATATCCCAGAAAGAGAAGCTATGTAACCCAGAAATAATTGGATGCAGCAATCAGCCTGTGTTCTCATACCGCTTCTGCACTCTCCCCTTCTACCTCCCTGAAAAATCCACCCCCTTAACAAGACATGGAAAGTTTACTAATGGTCTCCTAAGAGAGACAGAAGTTTGGTTGGGATTGGGAAGGTGGGATTCACATTGTTCAGCACAGTTCTCCCCCAGGCCCTCGTCCAGGCCACCAGCTGACAATCGCCTCTTCCAAGCAACCAAACCAACCTCGTTTTTGCTAGAGCCTTTCAACTCTCCACCTCCATGCTCTTCAGTCTCGTGTCCATACACCCCTCACTTGTCAGCAAACAAAGGACAATTTGGATACTCCAGTTACCTGGATTCTCCTCAAGATGCAGGGAGCTGTGTGTATATGTGTGTGTGTGTGTGTGTACGTGTGTGTGTGTGTGTTTTAAATAATATTTGCCTGCCACAAGTAAACGTATGAGAAGATGATAGAAGTTAATATTTGTATTATACACATTATAAAATTAAGTCCACGGGAAAAAAAAAAGAATGTGTTTCTGACTTGAGCCAAAATGCCTCCATGGGACAATCTGTTTCATTCCATTTCTGTCCAATGATCAAACCCATTGTAGTATCACCATAGCAACTAAAACAGAGCACAGTGGGTATTTCATTTCAGCTCTGCCAACATATCATAGAGCGACCTGAAGTGGTTTGTTTCCTGGTAACCCCGAACTTCCCATCTGGTCTACAGCAGCCAAGTTATCCATTAACACTTTAAAATAGCACAGCAGTAAGCACAGACCTCTGTGACAGAGTTACTGTTTAGAGAATTTTATAATTCTCGGTCTCAAAGAGAATGAGCACTTAATGAGTGCTTTTGGTGTACTGGCTTCATTGCATGTGAACCCATTCAACCCTCATCAAAAACCCTACAAATTTGGGGTGTTTATCCTCATTTCACAGTAAGAAAATTAAAACCAAAGAAGTTAAGAAACTTGCTTAGGTCACATGGCTAAAAGTGGCAGGGGCAAGATTTGAATCGAGGTCAACCTGACTCCAGGGCCAGTGCTCAGTGCTCTACATTACACCACACCAACCCTCAAACAAACCTGGACTCCCTCCCCTCCCTCAAAGACAGATAAGACTTCCATTTTCAGAGATTTTTTCAGGGAAGGTGCTTCTCCAACTTGCTCATCCTAGCTCAGGATCTGACGGCCCTTTCGCCTTTCATTTCTGTGATCTCCAAAGTGCAACGGCAGAGAAATATCTGGGGAAAAGCAGGGCTTAAATGTTTCCCCAGAAACAGTTATGCACAGTACAGGACTGTAGGTCACAGAAAACATTCTATCTGGGTAGTTCAGAATTTCTCAATCTTGGTACTATTGACACTTCAGAGTAGATTATTGTTTATAGGGGCATTGGGAGGAGCTGTCTTGTGCACTGTGGGATTTTTAGGATTTTTAGCAGCACCTCTGGCCTCTACCAACTATATGCACTCCCCTGGCGGTGCAATCAAATTGTCTCCAAATATTTCCAAATAGGGGGAAAAACCAGCCCCCACTGAGAACCAATATATAGCTCATAGGTCCAAGTGCAATTACGGCTGGGAAAAAGTGGAGGCCCCCAAGAGCCAGAATGGAATGTCTTCCTGGAAGAGGTGACACCAAAGTTGGCCTCCTGGAATGGCAAGAAAATATGGCTCAGAAGATGGGGGAGGGAGCAGGTACAGGGAAGGGGCTACTGGACTGTGTTCCCTAGAGGATCTTGGTTCTGACAAACCAAGGAAATGCCTGTATCATCAGGGAAGCCCAGCTACTGCATCCTCCCTGGATCAGCAGCTGTGAGATAGACACTTCCAGACTGGGTGAAGTTTAGATCCAAAGTCCTGATGGGCCGGGGGGGGTGGGGGGGGGTGTCTACAATCTCTGTCCAGGAGGAATGACTCATTTCTGATTGTGCTTTATCATACCCCATCTGAGGGACCCACCCAGAGGTTTGTCCAAGGGTTAGGCCGCAGGAGGGGCACTGTTGGGCTGCACCCCGCAGGCCTCTAAGGCCTGCCCTTGCCCAGCTTTAAGACCAAAGGAAGAGTCCAGAGTCAGCGACAGAGACATCAATGGTTTAATGGATGCGGGGGAGCCTGAAGCAAGGTCCTGGAGTGACACCCCACTGTGTGCTGTGAACGGCAGGCAGGACATGGTGGCCAGTTTATAAGGGGAAATTGACCTCAGGTTGGCTCATTAGTTACCAGGGAAACCAGCAGAGGGACACGCCCCTCACTGTCTTTTTGATAAGAACAATCATTAGCTGAGGCCTGAGGCAAGTATGTAGGAAGGTCAGTCAGGTGAGTAGAATATAGGTGAAGCAGGCACTGGTTGGGCAGAGGATGTACAGAGAGCAAGAGAACAGCTATCTTGAGTGGCCTGACCATACAGGCACAAAATAAGAGTCCCTTTCTCCTCTCTGGAGAGCTGTGGGCAGTCCAGTGAATAAATCTCAGTCTTGGCCTCTGGCACTTAAAGCCAGGCCACTGGTTGTAAACAGGGGGACCTCTGCCCCATGACCAGAATAATGGCATCCTGGTGACTAATATGATTTCCCTGGGGAGGTTGAAGTAGTGGAAGGGGAAAGCAAAACCTGATTATGTGGCAGCTCAATAACCAGCTAAATGATGCTGATTTTGATGATAATAATAATACTTTGTCCAGCTCTTGGAAGAGGTTGAGGGTGAGAGGCCCATTGCTAAGAGCTTTATTTCAGAAAAAAGAAGCATTAGGATGCTGGAATCTTACCCCTGGCTGAAATGCTCTGTGTGCACCAAATGCTCTGTGTGTCCTCCTGTTCCCACAGCTGGGATACTCTTTTCAGCCTCACTCATGATTAGGATCGGCCACAGAATGAGGGTAAGTGATATGCTTCACTTCCAGGCCCGGCCCGTCAAAACCTCCTGTGCCATTCTGCACTGTCTCTCTTCTCCCCTCTGCTGGTGGCATGCAGAGCATCCAGGAGTGGATTCTGAGGCGCTAGGGGATGGTGGAGCCACAATGTGGAAAGGGCCTGGGTTCCTGAATGACTCCAGGGTGCAGAGTACGCCCACTGACCCCCCACTGCCCATTTACAAGAGCAAGAAATAATTTTTTTGTTTCAAGCCACTAAAATTTGTTGTTGTTGTAATAGTTAACCTTCCATAATTAAAACATGATCCCTCTCCCATCCAAATCGGCCTTTGTCTTTCAAATACCATCACAAATACTCCTCTCCCAGGAAGTTGGCCCTGACTGCTACAGTTCACTCTAGCCTCGCCCACCTTTCAATTTCTAAGGCAGTCGTTACTCAGATCACATGATTTACCTGTTACCATGTATTTTCTTTTTAGAGTAGGACTTCTGATGGATTGTAAGTTTCTCTAGGCAAGAATTATATGTTAGTTTTTTTGTATCTTCACAGTGTCTGATAATAATAATGATAATAACTAATATATATGTATTGTATATATATATATATTATGTCCCAGGAATCATTATTTATACATAAACACATTTAATCCTCATAACAACTCTATGAGATAAATACTACTAATATCCCCAAACACAGAGAGGTTAAGCAATTTGTCCAAGGTCACAAGCTAGAAAGTGACAGAGCCAGGATTCACACCCAGAAACTTGAGTAATGACTAAGCTTCCAGTAATTATACCATCTCAACCATAATTGTTTCAGGACCATTAGCTTGTATGTCCAGTGAAACTGCAGCCCCTTTTGGGCAGGGAGCAATGGTATTGATCCCATTTGTTCTAATACCTGAAGCCGGCAAGGTGGAGAGGAATTGTCACCCACCACTTACTGGCTGAGGGAACTGCAGGTCAGCTGGAAGCAAACTGTGTGGGCAGGGCAGGATTTGCTCTCAGTGCTGGTATGTATTTACCATCCAGAGGCCTGGAAAATGTGTCCAATAATCCAGGAAAACTCACTCACTGCTACTTTAAACTAGTTTTGAAAAAAACAACTTTTTTTTCTGCATAGTCCCTAAAACTAGAGATTACAACTCCTAGTAACTTCTCCTAAATCTTCTTTCAATTTGTATCTTCTGTTAAATCAACCCAGACTATTAGAGACAAAAGGAAGTCCAGGGTCTTGAGGTGGCCCGTTGTGGAACTGTATTTGGAGATAAGACCTTTAAGGAAGGAATAATTAAGGTTAAACAAGGTCATTAGGGTAGAGCCCTATTCCAATCTGACTGATACCCTTAAGAGATTAGGACATAGTCATAAAGAGGGACAAGGCAGAGACAGAGGGAAAAGGCAGCTATCTACAAGCCAGGGAAAGAATCCTCAGAAGAATGCAACCCTGCTGCCACGTTGTTCTTGAACTCCCCACTGCCAGAACTGTGAGAAAATAAATCCCTGCTGTTTAAGCTGCCCAGTCTGTGGTATTTGTTACAGCATCCCTAGCAGACTAATATACCAAGTGATCAAGTTTAACATCTCCTGTGGTATGTCATATTCATATGATGTAATGAGAGGGTATTTCACCTCTGTGGTATTCTTCCCCCAAACCCATAACCCCGGTCTAATCATGAGAAAAATATCAGGCAAACCAAATCGAGGGACATTCTACACAAGGGGTCCCTATTCCCCCAGCCACAGACTGGTAGTTGTCCGCAGCCTGTCAGGAACTGGGCAGGACAGCAGGAGGTGAGCAGTGGGCAAGCAAAGCGAAGCTCCATCTGCCCCTCCCCATCGCTCCCCATTGCTCACATTACTGCCTGAACCATACCCCCCAACCACCGTGGACAAATTGTCTTCCATGAAACTGGTCCCTGGCGCCGAAAAGGTTGGGGACTGCTGTAATCTACACACTATTTTTCCAGGATGCCTCAAAACTGTCAAGATCATGAAAAACAAGGGAAGTTTGAGAAACTGTCATAGACCAGTGGAGGCTAAGGAGACAGTAAAATGCAATGTGGTATCCTGGTTGGGGTCCTAGGACAAAGAAAGGACATCAGTAGAAAAACTGTTGAAATTTAAATAAAGTTTAGGGACTTCCCTGGTGGCTTAGTGACTAAGAATCCGCTTGTTAATGCAGGGGACACGGGTTCGAGCCCTGGTCCAGGAAGATCCCACCTGCCGCAGAGGAACTAAGGCCCTGCACCACAACTATTGAGCTTGCGCTCTAGAGCCCACAAGCCACAACTACTGAGCCCGCATGCCACAACTACTGAAGCCTGTGCGCCTAGAGCCCATGCTGCACAACAAGAGAAGCCACCATAATGAGAAGCCCGTGTGCCGCAACTAGAGGAAGCCCGCTTGCAGCAACAAAGACCCAATGCAGCCAAAAATAAACAAATAAATAAATAAATAATATTGAAAAATAAATAAAGTTTAGAGTTTAGTTAATGGTATGTATCAGTGTTGGTTTCTGGGTTTTGACAAAACTGATGACAAATGGTAATGTAGGTTGTTAATATTAAGGAAACCTGGATGAGGGATATATGGAAATTAAACTATCTTTGCAAATTTTCTGTAAATCTAAAATTATTCCAAAATTTTAAATGTATTATAAAACAAAAAATCCATTTGAGCCCCTGCTTTCAATTGTTTGGGGATCCATACCAAGGATTACATTTGTTGGGTCATATGGTAATCCTATGTTTAACTTTTTGAGGGATGGCCAAACTTTTTCACAGTGGCTGCACAATTTTACATTCCCACTAGCAACTGTATAAAGATTTTAATTTCTCTATAGCCTCACCAACACTTGTTGGTTTCTATTATTTTGATTACAGTCATTCTAGTTGGTGTGACATGGTATCCCACTGTGGTTTTGATTTGCATTTTTCTAATGACCAATGATGCTGAGTATATTTTCATGCACTTATCGGCCACTTGTATTTATATCTTCTTTGGAGAAATGTCTCCTCAAGTCCTTTGCCCATTTTTGAATTGGGCTATTTGTCCTCTTGTTACTGAATTGTAGGAGTTCTTCATATATCTTAGATATTAAGCCCTTATCAGATATATGATTTTCAAAAATGTTCTCCTATTCTGTGAGTTGTCTTTTCACTCTCTTGATAGTGCTCCTTTGATGTACAGAAGTTTTTAGTTTGAACCAAGTCCACTTTATCTATTTTTGTTGTTATTGCCTATGCTTTTGGTGTCATATTTAAGAAACCATCGCTAAATCTAAGGTCACGTAGATTTGCTTGTATGTTTTCTTCTAAAAGTTTTATACCTTTAGCCCTTACATTTAGATCTTTGATCCATTTTGAATTAATTTTTGTATATGGTATAAGATAAGGGTCCAACTTCATTTTTTTGGTATGTTGATGTCCAGTTTTCCTGTTACCGTTTGTTGAAGAGACTGTTCTTTCTCCACTGAACACTCTTGGCACCCTTGTCAAAAATCAGTTGGCTATAGATGTGAGGGTTTATTTCTGGTTCTCAATTCTATTCTATTGGCCTATATGTCTATCCTTATGCCAATGCCACACTGTTTGGATTAATGAAGCTTTGTAGTAAATTTTGAAATCAAGAAGTGAAAGTCCCCCACCTTTGTTCTTATTCAAAATTGTTTTAACTCTTCATGAATTCCTTGCAATTGCATATGTATTTTAGGACAGGTTTATCCACTTCTGAAAAAAAAAAACACTATTGGGATTATGGTAGGGATTACATTGAATCTGTAGATAGATCATTCGGGGTAGTATTACCATCTAAACAATATTAAGTTTTCCAATCCATGAACATGAGATAGCTTTTTATTTATTTATATCTTCTTTAATTGTTTTAACAATGTTTTATATTTTCAGTGCACAAGGCTTCCACTTCCTTGGTTAACTATATTCCTAAGCATTTTATTCTTTTTGATGCTCTTAGAATTGTTTTCTTCATTTTCTTTTCAGGTTGTTCATTACTAGTGTATAGAAAAAAATTAACCTTTGAGTGTTGATTTTGTATTGCAATTTTGCTCTTCCTAGCAGCATTATTCTCAGTAGCCAAAAGGAGGCAACTATTCAAGTGTTCATCAACAGAAGAATGGATAAACAAAATGTGGTATATACATACAATTGAATATTATTTAGCGATAAAAAAATGAAGTAATGACACATTCTACAACATGGATGAACCTTGAAAATATGCTGAGTGAAATAAGCCAGTTACAAAAGGGCAAATATTGTATGGAATGTCTAGAATAGGCATATTCACTGAGAAAGAAAGTAGATTAGAAGTTACCAGGGGCTGTGGGTAAGGGAAAATGCGGAGTTATTGTTCAATGGGTACAGAGATTCTGTTTGGGATGTGAAAATTTTTGGAAATATTTGGTGATGGTTACATAACATGAATGTAGTTAATGCCAGTGAATTGTACACTTAAAAATAGATAAAATGGCACGTTTTATGTTATATATATATTTTTACTAATATAAAAAATATTTTTAAAAAAGGCTGTGAAGGTCACTTGGTCCAACCATGGTTCCAAAGCTGAACCCCTTTATGACACACAGGTAGTCTCTGCTCCCACACTTCCAGTGATATGGTCCTCACCACAAGCCAAAACCAAAACCAAAACCAACTAAAACAAAACAAAAACAAAGAGCCCTTAACTTGAATAATTATTCAGCCACACACATAATTGTGCGTTGAAGAGGCTTTGCTCAGGGCAGGGCACACACCTATGGTTTCTATAAAAGGCAAGACCAGAATCCATGAAGATATCTCTGCCTGGATCACTGGGCCTAGAGATGGGGCCCAATCATAGCAGGTTGGTCCGGGTAGCTTCCACACCATGGGCAACTGGAGACTGGCACTTCCGGTTTTCAAGTTATGGGCTGTAAGCTTTCAAGATATGGGCTGTGAAGTTAATTTGATATGCTGACCTAAAACAATAAAACAGCCAGTTATTTTGCCAGCAAAATGTTCATTCATGTCCACGACATGCAATCTATGGTGAACTGCAATCTCACCCAGTGAACAAAGGAGAGGTCCATTTTCTTTATAGAGAAGGGGGCATTGGGAGGGGCTGTTAAACGGAGTCCATTGGAGGAAACTGGGAGTTTGAAGTGTAGTGGCTTTTCATTGGCTAAGGTGTGACCGTTTCTCATTGGCTGCCTATTACCAGGCAAGGAAAATTTCTTCCTTCCTCCTGCTGGGTAGTAAAGCAGTAATCTTCTTCCTGTTGGACATGCAAAGATACTTCTTTCTGTCGGGTCTGTAACTGATGTGGAGCAGTAGGGCATAAGAGCTCCCCTTTCTGACCTTCTGACTCCATTTTAAATGAGGCTTCTGCTTATCAATTTTCACAGATATAACATGACAAAATTAAATAGAGTTGTATAGGAGTTATCACGTGGAGCAAGAGTAAATGTTATGTGTTTATTAAAAACCTTAAAAGCTTATTCCCACCCTCTTTCCTTGTCCTCCCTTCCCCTGACAGACACCAATATTTTGTTTTTTATACGATTTTCAAATTTAAAAGATATAGTTACAAATATATGTTCTCCTCCCCTTTTCACAAAAGATGACATACTGTTTTGCACTTTGCATTTTTTCACAGCTTATAAATCTTTTATATATCAGTACATAAGAGAGTTTTCTTGTTTTTTGTTATAGCTACGTAACATTCCACTGTACAGGTGTATCATAATTTTGTGATCATTCCTGTTTGGACATTTAGGTTATTTCCAGTATTTTTCAAATAGTGCTGCAATGAATAATTTTGTAGATACATTATTTGCACATAGTAAAGTATATTTGTAGGATACATTTTCTGAAGTGCAATTGCTAGGCTAAAGGGCATATGCATTTGTAATTTTTATAAACATTGCTAGATTGCTTTTTTTAGGGAGCTACACTAACATACTCCCACCAGCACCCTATGAGAGGGCTTCTCCCTCCATAGCCTCACCAATGGAATGTTATCAGATTTTTGCAATCTGAGAAGTGAAAATTAGTATCTCAATATAATTTTAATTTGCTTTTATCTTACTTTAGTATATATTTTCATGCATCTTAAAGCCATTAAAATTTTCTCGGGACTTCCCTGGTGGCACAGTGGTTAAGAATCCACCTGCCAACGCAGGGGACTCGGGATTGATCCCTGGTCCGGGAAGATCCCACATGCCGCGGAGCAACAAAACCCATGCACCACAATTACTGAGCCCGCAAACCACAACTACCGAAGCCCATGCACTTAGAGCCTGTGCTCTGCAACAAGAGAAGCCACCGCAAAGAGAAGCCGGTGCAGCGCAACGAAAAGTAGCCCCCGCTAGCTGCAACTAGAGAAAGCCCACGCACAGCCAAAAATAAATAAAGGAATAAATAAATTTATTTAAAAAAACCTTGTTCCTTATAAAAATTTTTCTCTCTTTTGTGAATTGTCATATCCTTTGCCCATTTTTCTATTGAGTTATTAGTCTTATTGATTTCTAGGGGCTCTATATTCATTAGGGAGATTAGCCCTTTGGTCTATGATATGAGTTGAAAAATACTTTTTTTTTAACTTCCTAATCATTTATCTCTTGGTTCTGATAATGGTGTGTGGATTTTGCTACGCATATGTTTTTACATTTATTTTATTATTTTTTAAAGTTTTTATGTTTAGTCAAAATTTTCAGCCTTTTATGGCTTTTAGCTTTCAATCTTTGTTAGAAAGTTCTTTTCCTTCTATTTTTATGAAGGAATTCTTAGGTTGGGTTTTTGTTTGCTGTTTTGGTTGTTCACATAAATAATGTTATACCACTTATAGTATTCTATGACCGTTTTGTTCACTTCATATATTGTGGAGATCCTTCCATATGAGAGCTAAAGACTCAATTCAATTGTATTAGTGGCGGTGTGGAGTGCCATGGTACTGATGTTTAGTGATTCATTAACCACTATTAATGGGCTTTCAAGCGAGTCCCACTTTTCAATATTACAAATGACTTGGCAGGACACATCTTGCGTGTGTCCTAGTGAGTCATGGGGCTGGGGTGTGAGAACAGTGCACAGACCTGGGGAGCAGGCTTAGAACGCACTTGTTTCTTTCATTTCTTCACCGGCAGGGCCCTCTAGTGGCTCAAACACAAGAAGGCAGGTCAGACTTGGAGACCTGGTTTCTCTGACATAGAATAATGAAATTAAAGGGCCTTGAAATCTTCTGATTCAACTCCCTCATTTGACACAATAAGCTCAGAGCTTGACCCAGAACCCAGATCTCTGAGCCCCCAGTATGAAGCTCTGCCAGTTCCAAGCTGTTCTTTATATTGTGTAACATTTCACTCCGAGACATGTTCATCAAGTTACAGTGTCTCAAAAGGCTGGTCAGATAAATCTTATATGTCTCTGGGTTATTAGCCAAGGGAAAGAGAGTTCTGGATGGCTGCAAGCTCACTTCTCCCTTCCTCTCTTCTCTGTCCTTATTATCCTTGGTGGGAAAAACAGCCTCCCCCCCTGAGAGCCTCTCTACCACCACCAGCATGGACCAGCTGTGCTGGGACTGGAGAGAGGAATGAGGATTGGAGAGATGGTGGTCTCCAAGATGCAAGGCAGCCAGGACTCAGAAAAGCACACCTGTGCTGCTCCAGGATTTCTCCACTGGGGGCTCTGAAGGACAGCTAGCTGGTGAAAAGGGACTCTGGAAAACTTTCCTGGAGCTGTGTTTGCATTTACAGGCACAATGCTTTGACTAAGACTCTATGTTTATTTCAAAAAGTTTGTCCTGTTTCACTAAGTTAATGGCTTCTTGAGTACAAAAAATAGATCTGACACTTCCTTACAGCCTTCTGGGGCTCCGCACATTACTGTGTGTTCAGTCCACTTCTATCTCTCCATTCTCCAAACCGCCAGGACAGTTAGAATCTTTATGTTAAAATTCAGCAATTATCCTCTTGTAATTACATCGTTTAGCCCAATTACTTTCACGGCTGTTGGTCTTGTACCTTTTGTGAAATTACAAGTTCTTTATTGGCAGGATTTGCAGTGGGTTCCCTTCCATTTAATCTCTTCCTGGACTTCTGCCCTATTCACCTTGCCTTATTACACAGGTACAATCTCACCCACTCTCTTTAGAAGAGAGCTTAGATCCTGGGGCCTCTTCTATTAAATGGAAGGAAATGAATATTTTAATTTTGCATCTTGGTTCCAGGCACCATTAATTCCTTTCTCTTATAATTCTCACAACAGCCTGAGAAGATGTCATTCTTACAGCTGAAGGGGCAGACTTGGATTTCAAAGCTGGTTTCCACTATACAGGGGCAAGAATGCCCATGAACTCTCTTGCAAGAAAATGACAATTTCCAGAGAAACCATCCCTCTCTCTTCCTTCTCTTTTCATGTCCTTCTCTGGAGCCCAGAACTGGGTTCTGCCAGCATATTCTGACTGGCTAACAAAGGGTTCCAGGATTATCAAAGCTGGAATGTGGCTTCACATTAAAGGCATTTTGAGAATTCATAGCAAAGCTAGCATCAGGGAATTCACATATCTCAACTCCAAGGTAGGAGACGGACCTTTCAGGGCACCACATGAGGCCTTACAGCAGGCTAGGCATGCCCAGAAATCCAGTTCAAGGTGTATGCTTTGTCACTAACAAAAGGCCCTAATTCTGCAATTCTATACCTGCTGGGGAACATTTGCTTATACCTCCTCTGGCCCTCCTCCAATCCAAAGGTAGTAACATTGTCCTCTTTATTTAAGAGAAAAACAAACAAGCAAGGAAATAGACTTTATTTGGGGTATTGCAATAGGGAGAGCACACCAGATATGAAGATCAGAATGTCTAGGTTGTGTGGTTTTGTCTCAGGCTTTCATAGGGAGGAAGGTGGGATGATTTATAGTCGGGATTGATTTGCAATCAGAAGTTTCAATCAGTCAGCTGAACAGAAAATATTTATCTCCGTATCTAGCTAGTTTTAGAGGGCAAAGATTTGAACAGGAAGTTTGAGGATCTGAGTCCGCCCTTACGAGCAGGTTCAGAAAAATGGGGAAAGGTCTTTGGCCTTGTCACAGGTAAACAAGGGGGTCTTCTGTAAGTCTTACAGGACTCATGAAAAAGGGTGGAGAGTGAGTTTTACCTAAGAGATAGGGACAAGGATGGTTCTTTACAGTGAGCCGTTCTGGGAACACTGACAGGTCAGGAAGTTTCTAACCATTGTTGTCTCCAGGGAGCATATAGTGTTCAAGTAAAGTTCAACAGTGTGACTTCCTCAAGATTTCATTAGGGGGGACTCTTCTGGAAGCAAAAACCTGTACTTCGTATTGTTGACCAAATGGCTTTTTAAGATGAAAGTTAAGTCGTTATTTTTAAAAAGAAAGGAAGAAAAATGCCTTGAAAAGAGGCCCTTTTGATCATGCCACTTGGTAACTCAGCCTACCTCGCCAGGTTTCGAACTACAAGTCCCAGAGGGCAATGCGCCACTTCCTCTCCGTACTAAGGGCGGGAATCAAGCGCCTCGCTGCATGATGGGAACAACAGTTAATTTCCGTATGATGGAAAATTCAATTTTAGCGGGTCTTCATTTTTCAGAAGAGTAACTTAGAAGGTCCTCGAACAAGGCGCGGACGGAGAACCCATACAGTAACATTATCATCTCCATGGGGAACAGACCAGGTTCCTCTAAGGGAAGGTTTTAACCGCAGCCGCGGCTCCCGCTCAATTTTCCCAGTAGTCTCCTTTCCGGTCGTGTCGTGCGTCATTACCGTTGCGCCTCCTCATTGGCCGGATGACAGGTGACGGCGCCTGCGCACTGAATTCTTTTGAGGGTCGTGGGCAGGCGCCATTTTGGCCCTAGAGGTGCTTCTGGGAAGTAGTGCGGTGACCCACACACCTTGCCAGCCTTCCGGGTACGGCCTCGCCTGCCCGGGCTTTGTAGGTCGAATTGTTCGCGTCTGCAGCTGTTGCTGCCTTAATCTCCGCAGCCTCCAAGGCCTCTAGTCGGGTGGGAGCCTCTGAGCACCGGGCCGCGCCGTCGGTGGTCACAGAGCCGGGAAGGAGGTGACGGGGGCGGCGCGGGGCGCAGACACTCCCCGCCGAGACCCGCCTGCCATGGACTCGGAATATTACAGCGGCGACCAGTCAGGTGGGGCCCGGACCTAGGGGACAGGGCTGGGGGCGGAGCGGTTATTTGGCCGGGCTTGGCCTCGCACTCCCTCCCGCGGGGGAGGGGTGGGGAGGGGAAGGACGCCCCGGAGACTTTCCCTCCGCCGACTGGGTCTAACGTGGAGTGAGGCTGAGCGCTGAGAGCCCGCCGACGGGCTGCGGCCCCCGAAGTTAGAACCTCGGAGAGGGGATTTTAGAGGGACAGTTGTCTTCTGAATCGGCGAAGGACGTTGCTGCATTAGGGAGCCACTTTCATACATCAAACACTGTGTGCAAAGTACGAGGGAAGGTCTACTGATAGGGGATTTTTTTCAGGAGTTGAGAGTGATTTTCGAGAATCCGAGGGAGTTAGCTGTTCAGTGGGGTTGCAGGATCTTATGTAGACTTTTCACTAGGAGTTGGTACTAGTTTGATCTCGCCTGCAAACTAGTTTCTCCCATTAAAGAACAAACACGTAGGACCCGTATTTGAGTTGTATACATATTTTACAATAAGGCGTGTTCCTCTGGGGCTTACTAGCGATTTTTGTTCCTTTCCTTCACCTTGAGATCTTTCCCCTTTCTCCTCACTGAAGTTCTTTCTTTTCCTGTTTAGTCTGTAAACACGGCCCACCCCCTCTGCTAACACCGTGCTAGCCACCGGAGATCCAAAGACGAATAAGGCAGAACCTCGTGGGGAATAAAAACGTTACTTTTGCTTTCCTGTTGTGTCCTAGTTCCATTGAGTATTCTCTATCAAAAGAGCTTAAATAATTTTCTAAGCGTTAATTACTCCGTTGTGTTTTGAGTTCACTTCGATTCCTTATTATGTGATGGCGAATGGTAGTGACTGCAAACACGTTTCCAAACACATACTGCTGTTTTGCTTTAAACGGTTTCCTGATGTTTTCAAAAATAGTTGTCAGTTCATTTGTGTTTTTAAATTACTTTTAAATAAGTAATCATATGTAATATGTGTATATAACGGGCTGAAAGACATGAAAAGTTAGCAATTTCCTGACTTTTCATTTTTTTAGCCATTTTTTGACGTTCATCCCTGTATTCCTAACTTATGCTATCTCGTTGCATCATTTTTAGGCATTGTGTAACGATTTCCTGTTATGCTAGGACAGGGTCTTAGCCTCTCTGTGCCCTCTTTCCCCCATATTCTAACCATTGAAGCATACATTTTCATTACACTTCAGAATTTTTTATTATGACTATATGATAAGAATATTAAATATTAAATATATATATTATTTACTCCTTAGCTAAGTAGAGAAGCTCATTAGTATGATACTGATTTCATTCTTACACATTTTTTTGATTTTCCTATAGTTGAGTGCTTCATTTTTAAAAATTTATTTATTTTTAGTAAACTCCTAACCAAGGCTTCCCATATTCTCCAACAACTCTAAATTCCTCTCAGTACAATTTTACTTTGTATTTTTAAAGTATTGGTTAAAGATAGGTAACAATTCGTTTTATAATAGTATAGTAGTATATGCTTTACTTTAAGGAGTTTACACTATTTCTGGACTGGAGTTCCTTGTGTTCTTCATTCATAAACAAATACTGTGCCAGACAGTGTTCTGGGCTCCAGGGATTCAGCAGTGAACCAAAAATCCCTGTTCTTTTGGCACTTTCATTCAAGCGAGGAGAGAAGCACATTAAACAAAACTAACTTGGAAAGTCATGTAGTACATCAGAAGGTGGTAAGTAGTGCTATGGAGAAAACAGACTCAGTTATTTTAACATAAAGTTGAAATAAAGTGCACACTATTAGTTTGTTGACTTGGTCCTTAGTGATATTTATTAAGCTTCATATTCCTTTAATGATATATTCTCGCTGCCACATGTGTCAACAATACAAGTTATGATTATTGGTATTTATGTAAGTATTGTACTGTTGTCTTATTCCCAGATTAGCATCATTAGTTATGCCTCATCAGTGCTCTTACACTTGTTCTTGCTCTTACATTTTTCTTGATTCATTGTGTTCATTTCGGTTGTAGATGTCGTCCATCTTACACCTCAAGTGGGTTTTTGTTTTATTTTTAAGCAGATGATGGTGGCGCTACCCCAGTACAGGATGAACGGGATTCAGGGTCAGACGTTGAGGATGATGTAAATGAGCAGCACTCTGGATCAGACACTGGAAGTGTAGAACGTCATTCAGAGGTATTGGCTAAACAACATCTTTGGGGAGGCTTTTCCCTTGCATATTCTATGAGACCTGTTTTATTTAGGAGTTGTAGAGACCCTGTCTTAGGGTCTAGGCTTCAAACCCTTCAAAAATGATAGATAACTGCTTTAAAAGTAAATAAATAGGGATAGTCTGGTTACTTATGAAATCACAGGGAAATAAGGATTGAGTCCCATTTTGGATATTAGGCAGTTTCAACTGTGCTTATTGATTCAGAAAATAGGCCAGGCTTTTGATATTTGACTAGGCTTCCCCATTCCCAGAATGATGTCTTAGTGGGGCAGTGCGGATTTGCAATCTGAAGAAACATCAATTGAAATAGAAAGTGATGGTGGTTATCACCTATTAAATTTATATGATTTTAATTTGCTTCCCTGGTTATACAGGCTGTACTGCACAATGTTAACAAAATAAAATTGGGACATTTTCCAATAATTCAGGTGTAAGTTTTTGGTAAACACAAACTGAAACGTAGGAATGATAAAGATGGCCAATATACCATATATTTTGCTTGACTGCACATGCACAGAAAATTGTCCAATTTTAAGTAGTAGATGCAGTTGTTAGAGATTGTATTATTGACTCTGTCCTTTGACATATCACTAGTCTATTCATATATCCAACAAATATTTTTTGAGCACCTGCTATGTGTCAGGCTCTTTTGAGTGACCAAATGAGGTTCCACTGCCACGAAAATCCTCTCCTTGGATTTATTTTCCAGCAGGGGGAGAAAGACATTAAACAATATACACTTTTTAAAAAAAAATTTTTTTATTTTTGGCTGCATTGGGTCTTCGTTGCCGCACACGGGCTTTCTCTAGTTGCAGCGAACGGGGGCTACTCTTTGTTGTGGTGAGCGGGCTTCTCATTGTGGTGGCTTCTTTTGTTGTGGAGGACGGGCTCTAGGCGTGCAGGCTTCAGTAGTTGTGGCATGCGGGCTCAGTAGTTGTGGCTTGTGGGCTCTAGAGCGCAGGCTCAGTAGCTGTGGCGCATGGGCTTAGTTGCTCTGCAACATGTGGGATCTTCCCGGACCAGGGCCAAATCCGTGTCCCCTGTCTGTATTGGCAGGCAGATTCTTAATCACTGCGCCACCAGGGAAGCCCTCCACACTTCTTTTTAAAAATTGTAATTTGTTAGGAGGTGATAAATGCTGTGGAGAAAGAAGAAAGTTTGAACAGAGTGAAGGGTGCCAAGGTGGAGGGCAGGCTTTAGTGTTAAATAGGGAGGTACACGTAGGCCTTATTGAGAAAGTGACATTTGAATCAAGATGTGGAAGGAGGTGAAGGAATAGCACGTGTCTATGTAGGGGATGAACGTTCCTAACAAAGATCTAAGGTGGTAGCCGTTGTGGCTAGAATAAATAGGGGGCAGGTGAGATCAGAAGTGAGAGGAAGGCTTATCTTTTAGTTATTTTGACGTCAGTTTTTGGTACACTCTTAAGCATTTAGACTAAATTCTAATTAAAATGTAATTGATAGGTAGAAATTATTTGATAACATAAACATTGTTACAGTTTATTTAGTGTATAATATCTTAACTTTCCATTTTGGAAAACAGCATCAGGAGATTGATGGCTTCACGCTTCAGTTATAAATGTATAAATGTAGTGTTGACTTTCTTTTTTTCAACTACTTTTTTAATGAGATGGATTCTAAATAAATAAATGTGCATGTTGAAAATTTGGAAATCATATAAAAGTTTAAAGAAGAAAATTGAAGTCAGCATACTCCTGTCACAGAAATGACTATTAACTTTTTTACATCATTTCTCCTGCATTTTTGTTCTCCTTATATAGAACGTATGTATACATTTTAAGTTACTTGTGTTTTTACTATATATGTTATGTATCAATATAACATTTTTATCTCTTCACTTAACATTATACTTAAGTATTTCCCCATGTCGTTAAAGATTCCCACTAAGTGTAATTTTTAATGGTTGCATAATATTTCATAATATGGATGGGCTATTATTCAACAGTTTCCTGATTATTAACATTTAGACTGTTTAGCTGTTATAAATGAAGTCTGCCATGAACATATTTTTGTGCTTTTCGTAGATTTTCCCCTCCAGGAGGGTTATCCTAATTTGCTAAACTTCTAGTAGTTTGAGTGCCAATTGTACCCTTGAAAGAGTACAGTTATATTAAATGGAGCAGTGCAGGTTATAGCCCCCAAGCTTAAAAGATGTGTATTAGTTTCCTATTGCTGCCATAGCAACCTGATATAAATTTAGTGGCTTAAAAAAACAGAGATTTGTTTCTTACAATTCTGGACGTCAGAAGTCCAAAGTGGGTCTCACTGGGTTAAAATCAAGGTGGCACCAGGGTTGTGTTCCTTCTCTAAGGGAGAATCTGCTCCCTTGCCTTCTCTAGCTGTACAGGCCTTGGCATATGGCTTCTTCCTCCATCTTCAAAGCTAGAACTGTAGCATCTTTAAATCTCTCAGACCTTTGCTTGTGTTCTCACATGTCTGTCTCTTACTCTGACCCTCCTGCCTCCCTCCCATAAGGACCCTTTGTAATTATACTGGGCCTACTCAGATAATCCAGGGTAATCTTCCTATCCTTAATTACATCTGCACATCCCTTTTGCATATTTACATGTTCTGGGGATTAGGATGTGGACATCTGTTGTGGGGGCATTGTTTTGCCTGCTGCAAGATGGTACTCACAACGTGATTTTTCCAAATAATGTTTTTCCCGTTTGCATTTTGGAGTTCAGGCTAGTTGTGGTTTGTTTTTTTGGTTTGTTTTTTAATTCATTTTATCTATAATACTCATTCTGCATGTGTTTCTTTAGATCTCTAAGGAAACTGTTAAAAAAGATCAAGATAATGTTTTAAAACAATGCAAAAAATATGATGAAAAAAAATCAAAATCTTAAAGTCAGGATCAGTAACAGTGCTTTACTGGTCCATATTGGAGCCTGAAGCAAAAGGAAAACTTAGTCGTATGTATGCTAGTATTTAAATTTTGGTATTTTTTTCATCATGGATTTTTGTGTCAAATTTGACCTTTAAAAATATCACCTTTTTTTTTCAAATATCTTTATTGAGATAAATTTACATACCATACAATTCACCCATTTTAAAGTATGCAATTCAGTGGTCTTTAGTGTATTCACAGTAGTACAGCCATCACCATAGTCAATTTTAGAATATTTTCATCACATTGAAAAGAAACCCTTTAGCTGTTACCTCCTTATCACCCCCACCCCCCAACCCCTCCTTGTTCTGGACATTTCATATGAATGGAATTGTATAACATGTGGTCTTTTGTGACTGGCTTCTTTCACTTAATGCTTTCAATGTTTATCCAAGTTGTAGCATGTATCAGTACTTCATTCCTTTTTGTGATCAGTAATATTCCATTCTTTGGATATACCATATTTTGTTTATCCATTTGTCAATTGATGGACATTTAAGTTGCTGCTACTGTTTTTCACATTTGCTGCATCAGTTTACATTTCCACCAACAGTGCACAAGTGTTCCCTTTCCTCCCCATCCTCCCCAACACTTGTTATTTCTTGTCTTTTTTTTTTTTCTTTGCGGTACGCGGGCCTCTCACTGTTGTGGCCTCTCCCATTGCGGAGCACAGGCTCTGGATGCGCAGGCTCAGCGGCCGTGGCTCACGGGCCCAGCCGCTCCACGGCATGTGGGATCTTCCCAGACCGGGGCACGAACCCGTGTCCCCTGCATCGGCAGGCGGACTCTCAACCACTGCGCCATAAGAGCTGGTGTGAGGTAATATTGTAGCTTTGATGTGCATTTCCGTGATGATGATTGATCTTTTCATGTGTCTGTTGGCCATCTGTATGACTTCTTTGGCCAAATGTCTATTCAGATCCTCTGCCCATTTCGTTATTGGGTTATTTGTTTTTCTAATGTTGAGTTGTATGAATTCTTTGTGTATTTTGGATATTAACCCCTTATCAGATATATTTTTTGCAAATATTTTATTCTATTAAGTAGGTGGCCTTTTTGTTTTGTTGATAGTTTCCTTTGCTATGCAAACTTTTAGTTTGATATAGTTCCTTTGTTTACTTTAGCTTTTGTTTCCCTTTCCTGAGGAGACATATCCAAAAAACATTGCTAAGACCAGTGTCAAAGAGTGCACTGCATATGTTTTCTTCTAGGAGCTTTATGGTTTTAGGTCTTACATTTAAGTTTTTAACCCATTTTGAGTATACTATTGTATATGGTGTGAAAGTAATCCAGTTTGATTCTTTTTCATGTAGCTGTCCACTTTTCCCAACACCATTTATTGAAGAGACTATTCTTTCTCATTGTATATTCTTGGCTCCTTTGTTGTAGATCATTTGACCATATATGCATGGGTTTGTTTCTGGGCTCTCTATTCTGTTCGGTTGATCTATGTGTCTCTTTTCTATGCCAGTGTTAATACTGTTTTGACTACTGTAGCTTCGTAATATAGTTTGAGATCTGGGCATGTAATGCCTCTGGATTTGTTCTTTCTCAAGATTGTTTTGGCTATTCAGTATCTTCTGTGGTTCCATAGAGATTTTAGGATTATTTTTTCTAGTTTTTTGAAAAATGTCATAATTTTGAAATGGATTGCATTAAATCTGTAGATTGCTTTGGGTAGTATGGTCATTTTAACAATATCAATTTTTCTAATCCATAAGCACATAATAGCTTTCTTTTTATTTGTGTCTTCAATTTTTTTTTATCAGTGTCTTACAGTTTTCAGTGTACTCTCCTTGTTAAATTTATTCCTAGATTCTTTTACTCTTTTTGAGGCAATTATAGATGGGATTGTTTTCTTAATTTCTTTTTATAGTTCATTGTTAGTGTAAAGAAGTGCAACAGATTTTTGTATATTGATTTGTATCCTACAATTTTACTGAATTCATTGATTAGTTCTATCAGTTTTCTGGTGGAGTCTTAGGGTTTTCTCTATGTATTATGTCATCTACAAATAAAGACCATGTTACATCTTCCTTTCTGATTTGGATGCCTTTTCTTTTTCTTGCCTAATTGCTAAGCCTTCCAATACTGTGTTGTATAAAAGTGGTGAGAGTGGGCATTCTTGTCTTGTTCCTGATCTTAGAGGAAAAGCTTACACCTTTGCTTGCACCATTGAGTGTGATGTTGGCTGTGGGCTTGTCATATGGCCTTTATTATGTTGAGATACATTCTCTCTTTACCCAGTTTGTTAAGAGTTTTTGTCATGAATCAACGTTGAATTACTTTTTTTTTTGCATCTGTTGAGATGATCATGTGATTTTTAGCTTTCATTTTGTTAATATGGTATATCACATTGATTGATTTGTGGATGTTGAACCATCCTTGCATCCCTGGAATAAATCCCATTTGACCATGGTGTATGATTCTTTTAATGTATTGCTGAATTTGGTTTGTTAATAATTTGTAGAGGATTTTTGCATCTATTTTCATCAAGGATATTGGCCTGTAATTTTCCTTTCTTGTGTCCATGTCTGATTTTGGTATCAGGGTAATGCTGGCTTCATAAAATGAGTTTGGAAGTGCTCCCTCCTCTTCAATTTTTTGGCACTCTTTGAGAAGGACTGGTATTAATTCTTCTTTAAATGTTTGGTGGAATTCACCAGTAAAGCCATCTGGTCCTGAACTTTTCTATGTTGGATGGTTTTTGATTACTGATTCCATCTCTTCACAGTAATCAGTGTATTTAGATTTTCTGTTTCTTCATGATTCAATCTTAGTAGCTTGTATGTTTCTAGGAACTTATCCATTTCTTATAGATTGTCCAGTTTCTCAGCATACAGTTCTTGGTTTTTATTATCCTCTGTATTTGTGTGGTATCAATTGTAATGTCTCCTCTTTCTTTTATAGTTTTCTTTCCGTCCTCTTTTTTTTCTTGGTAAGTCTAGCTAAAGGTTTGTCTATTTGTTTATCTTTTGTAAAAAAACAGGTCTTAATTTTATTGACCTTTCTATTGTCTTTTTAGTCTCTATTTCATTTATTTCTGCTCTGATTTTTGTTATTTTTTTTTTCTTCTAATAATTTTGGGCTTAGTTTCTTTTTTCTAGTTCCTTGGGGTGTAAAGTTGATATTTGAGAGATTTTTTTTTTATGTAGGCATTTATTGCTGTAAGCTTCCGTCCTAGAACTGCTTTGCTGTATTCCATAAATTTTGGTATGTTATATCAATATTTCCATTTTCATTTGTCTCAAGATATGTTTTGAATTCTTCTTTGACTCATTGGTTGTTTAGCAACATGATGTTTGATCTCCACATGTTTGTGAAATTTTCAGTTTTCTTCTCGTACTTCTCATACTCATACTCATTTCTACTTTCATACCATTGTGGTTGGAAAAGAAGTTTGGTATGATTTCAATCTTCTTAAATTTATTAGGACTTACTTTGTGGCCTAACATATGATCTGTACTCGAGATTGTTCGTGTGCACTTGAGAAGAATGTGTACTCTGCTCCTGTTGGATGGAACGTTCTGTAAATGTCTGTTCAGTCCATTTGGCCTAACGTGTGGTTTAAGCCCAATATTTCCTTATTGATTTTCTGTCTGGATGATCTATCCATTATTGAAAGTGAGGCATTGAAGTTCCCTACTATTATTGTGTTGATAGTTTATTTCTTCCTTTAGGTCTGTTAATATTTAGGTGCTCTGATGTTGGGTGCATAAATATTTACAAATGGTAAATCCTCTTGTTGGGTTAACTCTATTATCATTATACAATATAATGACTTTCTTTGTATCTTATTATAGTTTTTGGCTAAAAGTCTATTTTCTCTGATTATAAATATAGCTACCCCTGCTTTCATTTGGTTTCCATTTGCATGGAATATCTTTTTCCATCCTTTTTTTTTCAGTCTGCGTGTGTCCTAAAAGCTGAAGTGAGTCTCTTGTAGACAGCATATAGTTCAGTTTTTGTTTTTGTTTTTCCCATCCATTTAGCCACTCTATCTTTTGGTTGAAGAATTGAGTCCATTTACATTTAAAGTAAATATTGATAGGTAGGGTCTTATTATTGCCATTTTGTTCTTTGTTTTCTGACTGTTTTGTCATTCCTTTTTTCCCTCTCCCCGCTCTCTTCCTTTGTGGTTTGATGATTTTCTGTTAGCGGTATGCTTAGATTACTTAAAAAAATTTTTTTTGTATATCTAGTATACCTTTTTGCTTTGTGGGTTACCATGAGGCTTATGTAAAATATCTTATACCAGTCTATTTTAAGCTGATAACTTCAAGTACATGCTAAAGTTACACATTTTTGCTCTCCCCCACATTTTATGTTTTTGATGTCACACTTTGTCTTTTTCTCTAGTGTACTCATTAACAAATTATTGTAGTTATATTTTTAATACTCTGTGCAATTTTAATTTCTTTAATAATATTTTTACTACGGTTTTGAGGTTTGTTTTTTTTTAGTGGTAGCTCTAGGGTTTACCACATATATTAATCAGAATCAGCTTCAGATTTATGGTAGCTTAATTCCAATGGTATATAGTAAGGTTAGTACTATGTGGCTCTATTCTTTTTCTCTTTTTATAATATTATTGTTATACATATTATATTTATTAATGCTAAAATCCAACAATGCATTGTTACAGAAGTTATTTCCTTCGTGTAATACAGGTTTGTTCCCACCCACCTTCTTTCTACTGTCATTGGTCTTATGTATTACAGGTCCAGCAATACAGTATATACATATTACTTTATGCAACTGTTATATAAATCAGTTAAATTAAGAAAGGAAAAAATATGCATTTATACTGTCTTTCATAATTACACAGTTACCTTTACTGGTGCTTATTGTTTTTTCATGTGGATTCACTGAGGTCACTTGCTTTCAGCCTGAAGAACTTCCTTTAGCAGTTCTTGTATGGTGGGTCTGCTTGACAAATTCTTTCCTTTTCTTGGTTATCTAGAAAAGTTTTCATTTCTTTTTTGTTAATTATTTTTGAAAGATAGCTTTGTTGGTTATAGGATTCTTAGTTGATAGTTTTTATTTGAACACTTAGAATATGTTATCCCACTGCTTTCTGCCTCCATTGTTTCCATTGAGGAGTCAGCTGTTAATCTTACTGGGTTACTCTTATAGGTGATTAGTCAAATTTCTATTTCTATATATATTCTCTATTTGATATGATATTGTCATCATGCCTTTATTTTTTTTAACATGTTTACAAATGGCCACTTTGAAGTCTTTTCCTGATAAATCTGATATCTGGTTGCTCACACAGGCAGTTTCTATTGCCTGCTTTTTTCCTGGTTATGGGTCATACTTTCCAGTTTCTTTGCATGCCTTTTAATTTATTGTTGGAAACTGGGCATTTTAGAGTAATTGTTTAGTGACTAGCTGGATGATTTTAGTGAATACTGTTTCCTCACCCACAGTTTTAAATCTCTGGTGTTGCATCCTCAGAGATGTGCACTTTGGGACATGCTCACAGTCACCTGGGATGACAGTGGTATTAGTAGGGCTCTTTTTTGCTCTTTCTCTGACCACAATCAGCTGTTAAAACTCCACTGAGGGGGCTTCCCTGGTGGCGCAGTGGTTGGGAGTCCGCCTGCCGATGCAGGGGACACGGGTTCGTGCCCCGGTCCGGGAAGATCCCACATGCCGCGGAGCGGCTAGGCCTGTGAGCCATGGCCGCGGAGCCTGTGATCCACAATGGGAGAGGCCACAATAGTGAGAGGCCCACATACTGCAAAACAAAAAAAAAACTCCGCTGATGGCTCTGTTATTTCCAGCCATGCCCTGTGTCATAAATTGCTCAACAAGTTAGTCTAATCAAATTCTGGCTCCTTTGAAGGAATAATTTCTGAGGTCTGTGTTTGCTTTGTTTTGACCTCAGGATGGCTCCTCCCAGCTGTATTATTACCTGGTTATCTCCTGCAAACTAGCTGGCCTACAGTTTATTCTGTATTTTGAATCTCCTTCTAAGTGCCTTCCACCAGTTTCCAGTGTTAGTGAAAGTGCCTTAGCCTGAACGTCCCCAAGCTTGGTTACAAATGAAGTTGGTTTCTTTGGGGAAAAATTAGAAGCTATCTACTTTACTGCCTGCTTTTTCCCCAAGCAAAATCTCTGAGCCGGGGCTCTGGAGTTTGTGGTAGGAGGTGGGGAGAGGGTGACGGCAGGTTTCTTTCTGAGTGACATCCCAGTTCTAGAAGCCGAGCTCTCAGTGTGCAGTGGGGATTTGATAGCAGCCTGAGGTGCTCCTGGCTTGCCTCTCTTGGCATGGAACCACTGTCACACAAATTGGGGCAAGGGTGATCAGGGCCCCAGTATTGTCAGTGTGCTGTACCCAAAGCAGAGCCTTCTTACTGTGATTGAGTGCTGGGCAGAAGATGGGAGCCCGCACTTGCAACTATATTTGCCTGGAACTTACCTTCAGCAGCAGGTAGCTGGAGGCAGAATGAGAAATGCTGACATCGGGCTCTTCCTGGGAAGACACCCTGCCCCTGGAAGCTAGAGGGAAAGAGTACCCTTTGTTTTTGGCTGCAACAGCCTGGAGTAGAGCCTTTCTGACTGAGCTGTGAAGTTGAAAGTGAGGAATGGTCTTGGTTCAGATACCAGATACTTCTGCTTCTCTTACAAATTTTTGTAGATCTTCTTGGATAGATGTTTCTTTATTCTCTCTTTGTCTTTAGGACCATTTCCAGGGGTTTTGAATAGTTGTTTTTAAATACTTTTAACCAGTTTCACTGGAGAGTGGGTCAGCAGAGCTTTTCATTTTCATATCAGAAGTCCTCATCTGGCTTCATTTTTCTCTCTTCTAATCATTGGTCAAACCTCTCCATATTCCCCAATTCACATTCCAGAAGAACCCAGGATGCTTTACTTGTCTATTACCACAGTCTCTGTTCAGGCCATTTGGCTCTTTGTCATCTCACTGGGTCTCCTGCCTGTGTGTGTGTGGGTCCTGTCTGGCCTCCTCTACATGGAGAGCAGCCCAGTGCTGCTTTCCTAAACAGGTGATTCTGAGTAAGCCAGCTGTTGGCATTTGGAGGCAGGCCTGTATATTGCAGGACATTTAGTATCTTGGTTCCCAAACATTAAATAAAATGGTAGTATCATATCCTCTCCAGTCATTGCCAACCAAAAATGGTCCCTCGCATTCACAAATGCCCCCTTAGGGGAGAACCTAGAGCTACCCTTAGGCTGAGGACACTGAAATGGACAAATGACCGTAGAAAGCGTAAGAAAGGAAACAAGAAGTATCCAACAATATAAAAAACTAGTGATTAAAATATAAATAGAACATTTGTAAGAATGGCAATGCGTCCATTAAGATTGTTTTCAAAGAATATTTTGTGACATGGGAGAATTCAGTGTGTTACAGCCATTAAATTAATTGTGATTCTAGATCCTTGTTTACTTTTTTAAAGTAAATTAACACAAAGAAAAGATTGGGAAGAAATTCCTTGTAAAAATTAGAAATGATGGTGATCTTTGGGTTATTAAAGGTGATTTTAATTTTCTTTATACTTTCCTGTGTTGGCACATTTAAAATCAAAGGGAGAATAGATAGAATAACTGTCCCATCATTTTATATGGTTACCTATTTTTACTAGCATGCGTCAAATAATTTAAAATATACTTTAAAATTACAGAAAGGGCACATACAAAGGGCCATGGGAGGATGGGAGGGTGGGCTGAGTGGACTCTGAGGAACGAGTCTGACATTATTGCCAGATGGAGAAGCCGGTTAGGGGTGCTGGTGATGATTCTAGCTGGAGAGAGCCGCAGGTTCAAAGGCCTAGAATTGAGAAGGACTTGTTATATTTCAAGAATGAGTATTGTGACCTGGAAAGTGGGATAGCTTAATGGAAGATGATACTGAAGGAATTGTTTGGGTTAAATGGTGTAACAGCAAATCTCTCTTGGGTGATGATGGTAAAATTTTGTATTTGCATAGCTCTTCAGAGTGAAAGGCAGTGTGATGGCCAAAGTGTAGTTTCATATATTGGCTTTGCCACTTAATAACCATAATGACTGTCAGCTCCTAGAAAAATTATTTCATCTCTGAGCCTTAGCTCCACCATCTTGACAGTGGGTTAAAATAATTATTATGAGGGCTAAGTAAAACTTATGTAGCAGCTCTGAAAATTGTAATAGCAGTTATGTAGGGGAGGCAAAATTTTACCCCTACCCATCTTAGGTTTTCAGCTGGAATTCTTTAACAAAAAGACATTAACAAGTGAAAAAAAACCGAGTTTATTAACATGTGCAGCATACATCACACAGGAGAAAACAGAGAGTAACTCAAAGCAGTAGCTTAGAATTCTAGTTTATATAACATCTTCAACAAAGAGTAATCATTTTGTGGAGAAGTGACAGGACAAAGGAAAGCAGTTCTAGGCTTCCAAGGGTGACAGACTGCGAAGGTAAATATATGGGAAGAAACTAATGTAGTAAAGTTTGTTTGCTGATTGCTCTGCTGGTGTCTTTGGGCTAATGACAGTCTGTCTCCAGTAATGGGAATATCCTGCCTTTTGAAGGAAAAGGAAGGAAGACAGAGAGAGCTACTCTTGTGTTTACTGCTTATTAATTGCCTTCAGATCAAAATTTTTATGTCAGAGGCATATTTTGAGGGGACATAATCTGATTTCCTTTAATTATTTTACAATTAGCCTCTATAGTAATTAGGCAGATTATTTCTTAGGGGGGCTAGTTAAGAGTTAATCTTTATGAGGTTGAGGCCCACTGTTTTAAAGCAAAAGAGACTTACCTTATGAAATGAAATTTAAAAATAATATTCTTAAGTTTAGGCCTGGTTTCTTAAAGAAATGTATATATAAGCAATTGCAGTAATAAGTTGATTACATATTTAAATTATTTGTTTCTAGGTTATTAACATCTTTTGGGCTAGGTTTCTAAGTATAGGGATATGAATATCAGGGGAGTTTTCAAGTATATTTATTCTGTGTAGAGCACTTTGAGAACTCAGAATCTTCACACAATGTTGACGGTAGGGCAGATAGGGAAAAGGGGAATGATTTTTTAAAAAATGTTTTGAATAGTCATCACTGGAAACACATTTTTTAATAAAGCAATTTGAGCATGAATGTGACCTAGTTATAACTAGTTGCCAGTTCTAATTTTTTTGTTGTTTTACTTGAATATTCTCTTGGGGACTTCACTGGTAGTCCAGTGCTTAAGACGCCACACTTCCAGGGCAGAGGGCATGGGTTTGATCCCTGTTCTGAGAACTAAGGTCCCACATGCTGCAAGGTGCGGCCAAAAAAAAAAAAAAAAAAATTCTCTTGAACAGTGTGGAATTAGTTGTGGATTGTGGTCAGCTGGTTTTTATTCCACAGAAATACATTGAAGGTAATAAGCATTTAAAAATACAGCTTGTCGGGCTTCCCTGGTGGCACAGTGGTTGAGAATCTGCCTGCTTAATGCAGGGGACACGGGTTCGAGCCCTGTTCTGGGAAGATCCCACATGCCGCGGAGCGACTGGGCCCGTGAGCCACAACTACTGAGCCTGCATGTCTGGAGCCTGTGCTCCGCAACAAGAGAGGCCGTGACAGTGAGAGGCCCGCGCACCGCGATGAAGAGTGGCCCCCGCTCACCGCAACTAGAGAAAGCCCTCGCACAGAAACGAAGACCCAACACAGCCAAAAATAAATATAAATAAATAAATTTTTTAAAAAAAGGAAACTTTAAAAAAATAAAATAAAAATACAGCTTGTAGATTTCATCTGCATAGAAAAGTAGTGTTCCCTTCCTGAGGTTCTCACAGGAAAAAAGTAGTATGTGGGACAATCGAGGAAGAGGTTGTTTGGAAATGGCACATAGTTTCTCCTTGTTTTCTGACTGTAGGCAAAGCCTAGTGGGCACAACCATCCATCTGTCATTGAAGTTGGTGACAGCCCTGTTAGCTCCAACCTTACTTTGAATTGAGTAAAGATGGCAGTCTGCGGTCATTTGGATCTTTCCACAGAGACGTTGTGCTAGTATGAGGAAAATATTCCTATGGGGAGTAGATCAGAGCCCGTAGAAGATTCTTGTTGGTTTTTGCCGTCCTTGTTTACCCTATTTCTTATCAGTTCTTTTGATTCCATCTACACTTCTTTTTTTTGTGTTAGGTTTCAGCCTTTGTCTTTGAGTCTACCAAATTGAGGAGAAGAATATTGTTTTGCTTTGGTTCTTTTTTGTTAAGCATTGTCTTGTGGGTTTGTTTTATTTCAGTGAATTTAATTTGAGTATCTTCTGTATACTGAAGGTAAAAGATAGTTTTTTGATCTTAAGGTCATTTATTCAATCATATTATGAAGATAAATGTGTAAAAAATCACCTTTCAGTGAGGTAGAGATACAGGATGCTATGGGGACATGTAAGAAGGAATGACTGACCAGCTCAGCCTTCATAGATGATGTATTTGAGCTGAGTCTTGAAGGGTGAATGTTTTGTAATTAATAAGATATTTTTGTTATAAATGATTAACAACATGTATTGAATGCTCACAGGCACATGCTAACTACATTACATGCATTTGGTCCTCTGAACGGCCCTCTAAGTTATAGAAACTATTTCTGACTCTGTCATATTGAGGAATTGAGGTTTTGAGAAGTTAAGAATATTTCCCTAGATTACACAGTAGAAGGTGGCTGCGAGCTAGTGTTTGGACCCCAGGTCTTACCGACACTAAAGTCCACGTTGTGAACTGTCACATTATATTGGGCAGAGTCCATTCTACCTAGAGAGGAGGATGGAAGAGGCTTCAGGAAGGGGGTATTTTTGCCTAGTGTTGAGGTATGAAAAGGACAAGGTGAGGTAAAAGCATGGAGGTAACAGTGAAGTTAGTGGTTCCATGTGTCTGCAGTAAAATTATAATGTGCGGTTAGAATCACTTGGATTAGATGTCAAAATGCAGATTCTTTGACCTCTTCCCCAAGCTTACTGTATTAATATCTGGAGGTGAGAAGCACAAAAATCTGTATGTTTTCCTCCAAAGCTCCCCAAGTTATTCTTATGCAAAAGTTTGGGAACTGCTGCTGCAGCACATAGGGTTGATGGTGGTGAGAGGGCAGAAATGAGTCTGGAGAGGTAGGCAGGAGTTTGCTTCATCATTATAAACTTTTCTCAGAAATTATTTATTTATTTATGGCTGCGTTGGGTTTTCGTTGCTGCACACGGGCTTTCTCTAGTTGCGGCGAGCAGGGGTTACTCTTCGTTGCGGTGCGCGGGCTCTAGAGCGCAAGCTTAGTAGTTGTGACGCATGGGCTTAGTTGCTCCGCGGCCCATGGGATCTTCGCGGACCAGGGATGGAACTCGTGGCCCCTGCATTGGCAGGTGGATTCTTAACCACTGCACCCCTGGGGAAGTCCCCATTATAAACTCTTAGGCTTTGTGTAGACATTTTCTTTTTCTAGTACTCATCAGGAGTGCTTCTGTTTTTGACTGATTCAAAGATCAACCAGCTCTAAGATCAACAAAGGACACTGGTATACATCTTCGTTTTGTTATGTGTGTGTGCGCTTGCTGTAAAGCTGGAGTTTCTCAGAGTCAAAGCCTTGCAGCATTCCAGGACCTACCCTGGATTAACAGCATTGTGTAGTAAAAACTGGATTTCCCAGATTCTTCCTTATGCTTTTAAGATGATATGTATTGACAAACTCCAAGATGAGGATTTCAAATATATCTTCTGGAACTAAGGTCCAGTAAAACATGTTTTTGAAAATGCTCCTATACATATTTCTTCATGGAATTTACTGTGTGACTTGGTGTTGAATGTTTTACCAATTTATGATGGAAGGTTGGAATGCAAGTTCAACAGTTTTGAGTTTCTTTTACTGGAAACAGGTGTCCTGAGTTGTTTGGTTCTTTACAAGGACTCCTATTTGACATTCTTATACTACTTTGTAATTTACAAATTGATGTTTGCCTTTACAGCAGTTTTATTATTTATTTTGTAATTTAAAAATGTTAATTATCTCTGTGCATGTATATTATGGCGCTGGTCATAAAGAGTGTGTTACTGTTTGATTGCTGAGATAAACGATCAGATCATTCATTATGGGTAACCAGAAGTTATTTATAACTACAATGTAAATGATCATAAGAGGGAAGTGTGAGGCATTATAGACAGTTCTAAAGCCTCTGAGGACACTTAGAGTGCTCAATTTCTCTGACAGGTAAAATTAGGGATTTTTAAAAATATTATTAAGAAATAGCATTTAAATGGCAGCTTCTACTATTGATTTGTTGTACTCATATTTGACTTTTTAAAAACTGTATTTTGGATTTTTTTTTAAGTTTGCAATTTAGACTAATTGCTGAAACCAGTCTAAAATTTTTGAGTAGTGTTTTGATAACTTTTAAGCTTAACTCTTTTCCCAAATCCTATGATGTCTTCACCTAACTGCCTTCTTTAACTTGAGTCTGTCGACCAGTACTTTCTTACTGCAGTGATTTCCCACGTTTTCCCCACTGTGCCACACATAATGGATAGATACTCAGGATTTTATGAGACTCCTCAAAAATTGATGGGAATTCATAAGTTTCACAATCCTGAATTACATGTAGTGTCCTTGTAATGGTTGCTTGTTTGGAATGCATACACCATGTGTTGGGAAGTCCAGGGTAGAGTGTAACAGATAAGTTTTGGGAAGACTACTCAGTTCATGGTATCTCTCCTTTCTTTGGGAGTGGCTCCCAGTGCTGTGCCCCTGCTCTGGCATTGAGTCACAGAGTAACGACATCCTCTGTTGCCGTGGCCCATTAGATTATGTCTCCTGGGAATTTAAAATTTAGATCCTGGACACTGAAATTTAGCAACGTGGGAGCTGAGTCATGTTATTGATAGTGCTCTAGTGAAAGGTCCTTGAGTTTCCTTTCCTAAGCTCTCTGAGCTGCCTTGGTTCCTACCCTTCTTGAGCCTTTAGCCATTTATTCCACTTTGATTCTGGAAAGATTATTCTTTTTTTCTGGAGCTAGCCTGAGATGATTTCTGTGGTTTGCAGCTGAGTCACACACGAACATGTTGTTAGAGTTATGTCATGTGTATGTCATGGAAAGCATTCCAAAAGCCAGTTAACAATTCCCCTTTTGCCTCCTGCTTTAGTTGCCTCTGCTGGTACCTGTATGTTTCGTCTTCTGCCCTCAGTAATGCAGTTAACTTCTTAATTCAGTCATCACAAACTAATTCCCAATACCTGTTGTCTACACACCTTTTATAGCTTAGTCTCATATAAGTCACTTCCGGTAGGCTTTCAGAATGTCACACATACCTTCACAACAGTGCATGTTATACTGTATTGTTATGGTATATTTGGCTGGCTCATTAGACAACATTTCCTTAAGGTCAGGCACTGAGACATGTTCAGCCTTGATTCCTAGCACCTTGCACGTAGTAGACATTAAACAAATACTTGTTAATTATTCCTCACTTTAAATTATTCTCATTTAACTCTTTTTATTAAATGAGAAAATTAAGTAATTACTTTCTTACACAGTAAGTAAGTAGGTAAGTAATTACTTAGTAAGAATTTACTGTGATTTTGTATATACCAGACACCATTCTGTGCTCTGAAGCACAGAGTGTGCCTTCTCAGTGAAGAAAACAGACCAAAAAATGCCTGCCTTCTTAGGGCTTACATTCTGGATAGTTAATTTTTTCATCTATATTCTTTTAAAATATAAAAGAATTAAATTCTGAAGTATGGCCAAGAGTAAGCTTCTACCAATATATAGAGTACTATATCTTGTACTGTATCAAAAGGTTCTATGTTATTTCTCCTGTCCTAATTTAATAGATAAATGCCAGTTTCATTGGGGTAGTAGGATGTATGACTGACAAGGAATCCAGTGCTATGCTGTGAGTGTCCCATGATAATAAAAGAAAAATATCTTTGGGAAATTTGAAAAGCTTATTATTTTAGAAAGTTTCCTGAATGTGTTATACTTGAATGAATATGTATAGCAGTTACTGTATCTTTGGAACTCTGTGCTATCAAGATGGCAATGAAATATGGAGGGAAAAAACCCTCAAACATATTTTATAAGCTTATTTTATAATTTTTTGTACTCTTTCTGAAGTTGTAGACACAACATATTTAATCTTCTTTAAATGAGCCCGAAGCAAGTTAAAGTGTGGGTTTTGTGAAAACATTTTAATGCCTTTTATCTTGTCACTGTATATTTTCTTACTGCTTAATTATTTCATTGCGTGATATGGTGGGCATACACTTTATTAAAGGCTCTTTGTTCCTTGAAAATTGATCTGTGGTAAGTTCAGGAAATGTCCGTCATATATTGTAAAGAAAAATATTTGGCTCAGGGCTTCCCTGGTGGCGCAGTGGTTGAGAGTACGCCTGCTGATGCAGGGGACACGGGTTTGTGCCCCTGTCCGGGAAGATCCCACATGCCGCGGAGCGGCTGGGCCCGTGAGCCATGGCCGCTGAGCCTGCGCCTCCGGAGCCTGTGCTCCGCAACGGGAGAGGCCACAACAGTGAGAGGCCCGCGTACTGCAAAAAATATATATATATATATTTGGCTCAGTAAACTTTTAAGGGGGAAAACCCAAACACAGAAGTACTTTACTTTTTAAGCCAGAATATTAATTACCATGTTACTGAAAGTAAAGATACTATTATAGAAGGGAAAAAATTCCCCACATTCTAGTTATTAGTATTTTGGTATGTTTAGTTTTATATATTTTTCTCTGCATTTAAAAAACATAGCTATAATATCAAATTTGTACCCTAGAGTTTTCAGATTACTTCATATAACATTATTTGTTAGTATAGCTAGGTTAGTCAGTGTTTTCCCTAAAACTTAAACTTTTGTGCCAGGGTTACTGGATATATGTCCAAGACTGCTCTAAGCCTCAGTTTTCTTATCATGAAAAATACTCTCGTGAGGAGTAAACTAGCAGGAGAGACCCTAACATGGTATTTGGCTCTATTAATTGCTCCTCTGCTCCTCTCCTTATTTGTTCAGATTCACTTGGGAGAATGTGCCCTAAGTATAATTTGGCCCTTTAAATAAAGTTTTATAGTTCTCTTCCTTGAAAGAACTTTAACGTTATAAAACCCAAGAATGTTCCTTTTTTAAGAGAACGTGGGTACATGTTTGCTTGTATGTACTTAAAGAATATATTTAGGAGCTAGAATTATATGAGGAAGTTAAGGTTTATTTTTTGTTGTTGTTTAATCTAGCTTTTCAAAGTATAAGGTACCGTAGAGTAATCTGGGGGTCTGTGCTTTACAGATTCATGAAGGCAGGTTATCGTTCCTCATTTTGGGATCTAAACCATGCTACCATTTCACAGATGAATGGCCTTTTTAAAAGTGGGATGTTTCTATATACGTATAGGATGAGAATTCTACCTTTAAGCATGCGTATTCCTGCTTTTTTTTTTAAGTTGAAAATTTTTAACATTTTTACTACCAAAGCTTTTTTTGCACTTTCCTAATTTTTTCTCCCTTGATTTTTCAGAATGAACCTAGTGATCGAGAAGATGGTCTCAACAAAAGACATCATGTGACAGACTCTGAGAACGATGACCCCTCAAATCTTAATGCCAGTGACTCTGAAAGTGAGGAGCTTCAAAGGCAAAAGGACAGCGACTCTGAATTCGAAGGGCATGCAGAGCCTCCTGCGAGTGATTCTGAAAACGAGGATGCCAATCACCATGGGAGCGACTCTGAGAATGAGGAGCCCAGGAAGTTACCTGTGAGCGACTCTGAAAACGAGGAGCTGCTTAATGGGCACGCCAGCGACTCCGAAAATGAAGATGTTAGGAAGCCCCCTGCCAGCGATTCAGAGGTTGAAGAGCTCCCCAAAAGTCCTGCCAGTTACTCGGAAACAGAGGATGCTCTAAAACCCCAAGTCAGTGACTCTGAGAGTGAGGAGCCCCCAAGACACCCAGCCAGTGACTCGGAAAATGAGGAGCTTCCCAAGCCTCGAGTTAGTGACTCGGAAAGTGAGGAGCTTCCCAAGCCTCGGATCAGTGACTCAGAAAGCGAGGACCCGCCAAGGCAGCAAGCCAGCGACTCGGAAAATGAAGAGCTTCCCAAACCCCGTATCAGTGATTCGGAAAGCGAGGACCCCCCAAGGCACCAAGCCAGTGACTCGGAAAATGAGGAGCTTCCCAAACCCCGAATTAGTGATTCAGAAAGCGAGGACCCGCCAAGGCACCAAGCCAGTGATTCTGAAAATGAGGAGCTTCCCAAGCCCCAAGCCAGTGACTCTGAGAGCGAGGAGCCTCAGAAGGGGCCTGCCAGCGATTCAGAAGCTGAGGCTGCCCCCGGACACAGACAGAAGCCGGAGTCTGATGAGGACAGTGACGGGGAGAATAAGAGAGAGGACACAGAAATGCAGGCTGACCCCTTTCATTCAGATGCCCATGTAGACAGGAAGCGGTTCAGCAGTTCTGACAGCGAGGAGGAAGAACCAAAAAGGCCCAAAATCGACAGTGATGAGGATGAAGAAAAAGAGGGGGTGGAGGAGAAAGTAGCAAAGCGGAAAGCTGCTGTGCTTTCTGATAGTGACGATGAAGAAAAAGCATGTAAGGGATTATTTTGGGCTGTTTATCCTTAGCTTTACTTTTATTTATTTATTTATTTATTTGGCTGCATCGGGTCTTAGGTGAGGCACACGGGCTCTCTAGTTGTGGAACGTGGGCTCCATAGCACACGGCCTCAGTAGTTGCGGCACGTGAGCTTGGCTTCCCCATGGCATGTGGGATCTTAGTTCCCTAATCAGGGATTGACCCTGTGTCCCCTGCATTGGAAGGCAAATTCTCCACCACTGGACCACCAGGGAAGTCCCTCCATAGCTTTACTTGTTGTCTAAGCTTATAACTATGAAGCATTGTTTCTTTTCCTGGAATGTTAGGTCTGTATTCTCTTATTCAACTTGATGTTCTAAAATATCACCAGGACACTGGTTTTCATTGGCAAGTGTTTCGGTTTTTTGTTTTGTTTTGTTTTTTGTTTTGGTGCTTTTGGCTGCACCATGTGGCTTGTGGAATCTTAGTTCCCCCACCAGGGATTGAACTCATGAGGTTGGCAGTGAAAGCCTGGAGTTCTAACCACTGGACCACCAGGGATTTCCCTCATTGGCAAGTCTTAATATTAAATTTCCTTTGAGTTGTTCTAGCAGCATTTGTTAAGTTCTGACTGCCTCAAAATGATAAACTAGACTGCATTGCAATGGCAATATGAAAGATTTCTATGAAAATATAAAGTTTTTAAAAGATTTTTTATTTATTAATTTATTTTTGGCTGCGTCAGGTCTTAGTTGCGGCATGTGGGATCTTTCGTGCAGCTCGCAGGCTCTTCGTTGTCTGCGGGCTTCTCTCTAGTTGTGGCTTGCAGATTTTCTCTCTCTAGTTGTGACGCACAGACTCCAGGGTGTGTGGGCTCTGTAGTTGTGGTGCGCGGGCTCTGTAGTTTGCAGCATGCGGGCTCTAGTTGAGGTTTGCGAGCTCAGTAGTTGTGGCATGAGGGCTTAGTTGCCCCGTGTGGGAACTTAGTTTCCTGACTAGGGATCAGACCCACTTCCCCTGCATTGTAAGGCGGATTCTTTACCACTGGACCACCAGGGAAGTCCTTTTGGTTTTTTTTTTTTACTGGAAAGGGTAACGTTTCAAAAGAACACTTTTACATGAAAACCCAACCTTATCCAGAGTTAACTGTGGTCTCTTTGACAGCTAATGCACTACATCCCATCTAGACAGTGACTGAGCTCCCATGGGTACCTGTCTTCAGTTGTTAAACATTGTTGAATGCCCAAATTCAAGGAAGTTTCTGAGGGACTCCATGTCTCCACAAAATATTCCAATCTTTACTACTTGATTACTTTTTTATGAAACATCTTTTTGGGAAAAGGCATTTCTTTATAACCCGACAGTTGTTAAAGGAGAAGGGAAAAGAGCACCACATGTGCAGTTTACTAAGGTAGATGAGAAATTGCAGATTGAGCAGTGATGGATGACTGAGGAACATGGGGATTCCACAAAAGAATATCCAAGCCTTTAGAGTTCTGCTAATATTAGGCAGCATAGAAGGGATTCTACTCTTATTTTCTCTGTTCCCCCAAAGGAAAGGTAGCTATTGATGCCAGTCTTCATCTTTTGGCCACTTTTTCCTATATAGCAGATAATTGTAAGATGACTCTGCATCTTTTAGCTATTTATTTTTTATTCTAAACTGTGTATCATGAGGCCTTTGGTTTTGGCCACGTACTGACATTTTAGAGCACCCGTTGTACTTAGTAATACAGTGACTGGGATGGAGGAAGATTAATGATGGTTTTTTTTTTTCAACAGCAACAAAGAAGAGTCGTGTTGTCTCTGATGCAGATGACTCTGACAGTGATGTTATGTCGGACAAATCAGGCAAAAGAGAGAAGACGATAGCATCTGACAGTGAAGAAGAAGCAGGGAGAGAATTGTCTGATAAGAAAAATGAAGAGAAGGACCTCTTTGGGAGTGATAGTGAGTCAGGGAATGAAGAAGAGTAAGTGGCAGTGTAACCTGAACTTCCCAGGGTTCATACAAGGCGGTAGAGAGGGGTTTGTCTTTCAGGGTTTTTAAACTTGTATTAAAATTCCGTGTTGAGGTGTAATACAATATACCCTGCCTAATTTCATGACCTTGGGGGATTCAGGATTTTAGGTCCTGAACTATTGCTGCATGCTACAACATGGATGAACCTCAAAAATATTATCTTAAGTGAAAGAAGTAAAGAGGGCATGTTATCTGATTCCACTTATGTGAGGTTCAAGAACAGGCAAAACTAGCCTGTGGTGGTGGAAATCAGAGTGGTGGTTGCCTCTGGGATGTTGATAGGGGGGACTGACTAGAAAGGGCCACAAGGGAACTTTCTGGGGAGATGGAACTGTTCTGTTAGGGTAAGGGTTATGTGAATGTGTCAAAACCCATTGAGATGGACATTTGAGATCTGCATGTTTTACTGTTATTAAATTATACCCTATTAGAAAAATATTTTATGATTCCTATGCAAATGAGAAGAAAGCAAATGAAAGTTTTTTATATTTTCTAGAAATCTTATTGCAGACATATTTGGGGAATCTGGTGATGAGGAGGAGGAAGAATTTACAGTAAGTATTAGATGGAAAGATTTCCTCTTTGATTATGCTATGCTTTTTTTGTTTTTATGGCAGTGGGTGTCTAGTAGGAGATTCCAACAAGTAGAAATAAATAGCTATGATGTATCCGGTAGAAAAATCTAGAACAAAGGTATTCAGAAAAATAAAGGGGTCTACAAAGACATAAAAAGAAAATAACGGGCAAAATTGAATTAAAGGGAGGAAGGAACGCATTAAGAGACAATGGAACGCGCTTTATAATGCTAAAGAGAAAGAATCACAGCAGTTACGGAGCTTCTGATGATAGCAATGGCACGTGAGGTAATTTGGACCAGCCCTTCTGCTAAGGACAACTACAGAAGCTAGACAAAATGTTTAAAAAATCTGCTCATCATCATAAGAACTAGGTAACAAAGAATTACTAAGCCAAAAACCAGCAAAAGATAGAAACCTAAAGAGGTAAGCTCAGCATTTACAACTGCTTTTTCTGGGATGTTCATCTACTCAAGCTGAGAGGCTAAATTTATTTTTGATTGCCTCAAGGCTTAAGAGAGCGAACTGGAAGGTCGGGGCCTGCTGAGGTTAGGGGACCCTGAAAACCCCATGCTCTGGATTGAGACTGCTAGGATTAAGGGTGAACTGGAAGTTAGAATAGCCTTTGCTCAGATTTTAGGCCATCTTTGAGTCACCTAGCAACATAGAGAACCTCAGTCTCAGAAGTTTTTTTGTTTTTTTTTTTAACATCTTTATTGGAGTATAATTGCTTTACAATGGTGTGTTAGTTTCTGCTTTATAACAAAGTGAATCAGTTATACATATGTTCCCATATCCCTTCCCTCTTCCGTCACCCTCCCTAAGTCTCAGAAGTTTGATTGCAGTGATTCTTAAACCATTGGCTGGCTCTCAGCCACCTGACATATGCAAACAGAAATCCTTTCAGGACAAAAGTAACATCATCACAGACCTCCAATTATTTCTGTAGTTTTTCAAATACACAGTACACACTTATCTGTAACATTTAAAAAGAAACAGTAGTAACAGCAGGTAACAGAAATAGACCTAGGGGCTTTAGATATAGGAATTTTAGATATTGCCTTTAATATATATATGTTTAGCAAGGTAAAGGATTGAAAAGTTTCTTAGAGCAAACAGTTTTTTTTAAATACCTGAAAAAGAACCAAGTAGAAATTCTGGAACTTTGAAAATACAGTAACTGAAATTAAAAACTTGGTGGATGAGTTTAACAACAGATTAGACGTATTTGAAAAGAAAATGAGTGAACTGGAAGGTAAGTTAGAAGGAACTATGTAGAGGGACTTCCCTGGTGGCACCGTGGTTAAGACTCTGCGTTCCCAATGCAGAGGGCCCAGTTTCAATCCCTGGTCAGGGAACTAGATCCCACGTGCATGCCACAACTAAGAGTATGCATGCCACAACTAAGGAGCCCACCTGCTGCAACTAAATAAATAAATAAGTAGAAGGAACTAAGGGCCCGCCTGCTGCAACCAAGACCTGCCACAACTAACTAACTAAATAAATAAATAGAAGGAACTATGTAGAATGAAGCATTGATATTAGTGTGGAAAATGTAAAAAATAAAACACAAATTATGCATGAGAAGGTTTAACAGAGTGACTTGGAATCCCAGAAGGAGAGGGGAGGAAATGTATATGTATATATATCAGAAACAATATTTAAAGAAATGATTCATAAAGCCATAGAGTCTAGAAGTTCTACAAATTGCAAGCAGGATAAAAACAAAACAATCTACACTTAAATATTGGGTTGGCCAAAAAGTTCGTTCGGGTTTTTCTGTAACTTTTTTTAAAAAAATTAATCATTATTTACTTCTGGTTGCACTGGGTCCCCACTGCTGCGCACGGGCCCTCTCCCCGTTGCAGCAAGCGGGGACCACTCTTTGCTGAGGCGTGGGGCCTCTCACTGTGGTGGCCTCTCCTGCCGCGGAGCATGGGCTCCAGGCGCGCGGGCCCCAGCAGCTGCGGCACACAGGACCAGCAGTTATGGCCCGTGGGCTCCAGAGCGCAGACTTAATAGCTGTGGTGCCCAGGCCCAGCTGCCCCGCGGCACATGGGATCTTCCTGGACCAGGCCCCGTACCTGTGTCCCCCGCACCGGCAGGCGGGCTCCCAACCACTGCACCACCAGAGAAGCCCGTAACTTTTTTTAAAATTAATTAATTTATTTGGCTGGGCCGGGTCTTAGTGGCGGCACGCGGAATCTTTAGTTGTGGTATGCAGGATATTTAGTTGCGGCACGTGGACTCTCAGTTGCGGCATGCACGTGGGATCTAGTTGCCTGACCAGGGATTGAACCCGGGCCTCCTGCATTGGGAGCGTGGAGTCATAACCAGTGGACCACCAGGGAAGTCCCTTTCTGTAACATCTTACAGAAAAACCTGACTGAACTTTTTGGCCAACCCAGTACACCACAGGAAAATTGCAAGAAACCAAAGAAAACAGGAAAGTCTTTAAAGCAGCCAAAGGGGAAAAGATATTACATTCAGAGAGGCAGCTGTTATTTTAATAGCTAACTTCTCAACAGAAGTAATAGAATCCAATAACTGCAAACTTAAAAGTTCTTTTATATTCAGTAAAAATTCTTTTCAGGAATGAAGATTCCCTGCCTATTTCATCTTACCAAAATGCCAACTGAAGGAAACACTAAAGGCAGAAAGAAAATCTCAGGTGGAAGGTCAAGGATGCAGGAAGGGAAAAAGAGCAACAAAAGCGTGTGGCTAGGTCTAAATGTGTAATGACCATCCAAAACAGAGTCACGTCTGGTGTGGTTTAAAATGCATATGAAATTAAAACATGATGGCAGTGACAGATTGGGTGTTTACATGGAATTGAAATGTTCACAGGTCTTTGCAAATGTATGTAAAAGTACATTAGTAGTCTTTGGTAAGTTAGGATGTGCATTGTAATCTCTAAAAAGACTAATGGAATGTGTAACTTCCAACCTAATAGAGAGGGAAGAATGAAATAATAGAAGCTAGTCAATCCAAAAGAAAGCAAGAAAAGAGAAAAAGAAATATAGAACGGGGACATTTAGAAAGTAGTACATAGTAAGATAGCAGATATAAACTTTGATAATATCAGAAATCACACTGAAATATATTAAGTGCTCCAATTAAAGGACAAATTAAAGACTGGATTTTAAAAACAAGCTATATATTAATTTTGAAATTCATCTGAAACAGAAGATAGAGTTGAAAATAAAAGGATGGAAAAAGGTACTCTCTCCAAACACTAGCCAAAAGAAAACTGGTGTAGCTTATATGAATATCAACGACGTAGACTTTAAGGCAAAAACCATTGTTCGAGATAAAGAGGGTCCCTTTATATTGAAGAAAGGGTTTAAAATTGTACCTAGCCGTGTACCTAGTAATTTGGCTTTAAATATGTATAAGCAAAACAAAAATTGACAGAACTGCGAAGAGAATGAACAGATCTGTAATCTAAGTGGAATGTAAACAATGGAATAATCAAGACCAAAAAACCAGGAAAGATAGAAAAGAGAAGTGTCTCTTTTTATATAATCCAGATATAAGCCCTTTGGAGATTATAAAAGATAAAAATATCTTCTGTTCAGTGGCTTGCATTTTCACTTTTTAAATGGAGTCTTTGATGAGCAAAAGTTCTTAATTTTAGTGTAAATCAACTTTACCAGTCTTTTCGTTTATGTTGAAAGATTTTTGAATTGTAAGAAATTTTTGCCTATCCCCAAGGTTATAAAAATATTCTCCTGAGTTATTCTTTCGCAGCTTGATTATTTTATCTTTTTCATTTAGTTATATTGTCCACCTGGAATGGACTTTTGTGTGCAGTATATATGAGATAGTCAAGATTTCCGCCCCCCATTTGTAGTATCTAGTTGAACGAGACTATCCTTTTCCACTATTCTGCCATCTTTGTCATAAATCGAGTATGTATATATTTTCTAATCTGTTTCTGAAGTATCTTTTCTGTTCCATTGGTCTATCCTTGCACCATTAATGCATAACCCTTGATATTTGGTTATTTATGTCCTTTAAGGTTGTTATTCTCTAAGATTGTCTTGGCTTTTCTTGGTTCTTTGTATTTCCATATAAAATTTAAATCAAGCTTTTGCAAAATGTACAAACTATAGACAACATTTTCTGAATGCAATGAAATTAAAAATTAGTAACAAAATTAGCACATAAAAGCACCCTTGCCACCCCCAAATTTAAAACTTACTTGTTAAATAGTTCTTGTGTTAAAAAAAAAGTCAGTACTTTCATTACTAAAGCAAGAGAGGATGAAAGTAGATGAATTTAGAGTCTAATTCAAGATGGTAGAAAAATAGTAAATAAACCTAAAGAAAATAGAAAAGAATTCATTCAACAAATATTCAAGAGCTTGTATGCCAGAGATTGTTTGGACATTGCCCTCATGGGGCTTATACTCAGTTAAGCAACATTTTACAAGCATAAGATATGTTTCTCTAGTGTGGAGAGTGGACATCAACTTGATTATGGGTTCAGTTCAGTGTAGAAAACAGCATACTAGGGGAACCATTGGGGAGGCCTTTCTAAGTATAACATGAAAGTTGGAAGCTATAAAGAAAAGACTGACCATTTAAATTACACCCAGAAAACATTACCATAAACAAAATCAAACTGTACAGATGTCAGGATTGTGCAGTTCCCGTCATGTAGCAAGGTCTAATTTCCCTAATTTTTAAAGAGATTTTCCATACCAATAAGACAAAGATCCAATGGAAAACTGGCCATAGGATATTGAGAGTTCACGGAGAAATAGCAACAGATGGCTTTGAAACATGAGAAATGCCCAGCTTTACTCATAATAAGAGGATGCAAAGAAAGCTACAGAGATGGCTTTTGTTTTTTTTAGTCCAGAGATTGCAAATATTAATGCTTGATAACCTGCCGTAGTAGTGGGAAGGTGAGGAAACAGGTGAATTTGTGCTTTCCTGGAAGGAGAGTTAATTTGGTGTAACCTCTATAGAAAACAGTTTGCAGATGTTTCTCAAAATTTCAAATACACATACCTAAATTTCATCAGGGAAATGTTTAAATTATGGTTGTAGTTATTTGGTGAAATCATCTAAAGCCTTAAAAATGAAGAAGGAGACAAGAAAACTAATAACACTAAGGGCTAGGGTGGGAGGGAGGTTTTTTTGCTATATGTCTTTTGATATCTTCTTAATTTTTATTCTTTATGAATGTATTACTTTAAAAATGCAAAAAATTAAGAGCAGTTACATAGAAGAGAGTCTGTAATGAGGTTGCGGTAACTCCGGCTAACTTACCCTTCCTTTAGGGTTTTAACCAAGAAGATTTGGAAGAAGAAAAAAGTGAAACACAGGTAAAAGAAGCAGAAGATTCAGATTCTGATGATAACATAAAGAGAGGAAAACAGTAAGTTTGTTTTATTTTTTAAAAGACTTTAATTTAAAGAGAACTTTAAAAATGAAGGTAGAGACTAACAAACTTTGTTTTTCTTATTTTGGTTCCTGATTAAGTGTAGGAAAGAATCTTCCATTTTTGTTCTCCCATCTACTTCTCTATATACAGTGCTGTCCAAAAATTATTTGCTGTTGTTATTTTTCTGTCTTTTGCCCTGTGCTCAGCTGTCTTAATTTGTGGGGCTATATGGTTGCCAGGCTTTTAATTTATATCTCACCAAGTAAGTTCTTCTGAAAAATAACCTAATAAAAACTTTTTTTTGAGGGAGAGAGAGAAAGCTGATTTGGGGGTCCCAGGGGGGATGTTTTAGATACAAAATATTCCTTGATTGTATTTCACATAGTTTTGTTGAGATGGTTGGAATCTATGTTCAGAAGAATCGAGTGTCATGAAAGGTGACAAACATAGAATAATTTGTTACTGTTTATAAAGATGATGCTTTAATTCCTAGTGACATGCAAGAATTAAGCTGAATGAGTTTGGCAGTACCTTTGGAAATTATAAACCATATCATCTTATTTATATGATAGAGGCAGAGAGCATATTAGCTCCTCGTTAAGTGTAAAGATTCAGATGAAAGCTACAAAGTCTTTTTGAGGCTCTTAGCAGATTTATAGATCTCCATCTTTATCTCAGTCACATTATGTTTTGAGAGTTATACTTCTTATCACTAAAAAACAGCGGGATTTTTTCCCTACTTATTCTGTATAAGACAAAAATATTCAGATAATTGAAAACCACTCTTTGCCCGCACAAAAAGGCAATGCAACTAAAACAACCATGGAGTGGCAGGCAAAACTTGAAATTTGGAATGTTCTTTTTCAGGCTAACACATGTAAGCATGAACATAGTGTATGAAGGTGTAGGGCTATTAGTATTTAATGTGTAACTGTGGGGAAGTTGAGCATAAAATTTATGATCACTTGTTCTTTTAAAAGCAATTTTAAAAGTACTTGCACTTTAAAAGAAAGTAGCACTTCACTGAGTTAGAATTAAGAAAGTTGGTGGTTCTTAGCTGTCATAAAAGAAAATGTATATTTAAAAGGGAATTTATATTTCACTTAATTTTGGGTTACTGCTTAGCATGGACTTTCTGTCGGACTTTGAGATGATGTTGCAGCGGAAAAAGAGCATGAGTGGCAAGCGCAGGCGTAACCGTGATGGTGGTACTTTTATTAGTGATGCCGACGACGTTGTGAGCGCCATGATTGTCAAGATGAATGAAGCTGCTGAGGTGAGATAGGTCACTTCTAGCTTCATCTTTCTTTCTCCTACATAATTGATTATGTGGCCTTTTTTGTTTTGTTTGTTTGCGAGGCATGTGGGATCTTATTTCCCGGCCCAGGGATCGAACTTGCATCCCCTGCATTGGAAGCATGGAGTCTTAACTGCTCGACCGCCAGGGAAGTCCCTGTTTTGTTTTGTTGTCTTCGCCATGCAGCTTATGAGATCTTAGTTCCCCTACCAGCGATTGATCCTGGACCCTTGGCAGTGAATGTGCAGAATCTTAACTATTGGACCACCAGGGAATTCCCGCCATTTTTTTTTTTTACACTTAATCCTTGCTTAAACTACATTAAAAATACTTTGTTTTTGTTTTTGTTTTTTATAATAAGCATTTACTGTTCTAAATTTTAAGCACGGAAATTATTTTATTTTATTTTATTTTATTTATTTATTTTTTTGCGGTACGAGGGCCTCTCACCGTTGTGGCGTCTCCCGTCGCGGAGCACAGGCTCCAGACGCGCAGGCTTAGCAGCCATGGCTCACGGGCCCAGCCGCTCCACGGCATGTGGGATCTTCCCGGACCGGAGCACGAATCCGTGTCCCCTGCATCGGCAGGCGGACTCTCAACCACTGCGCCACCAGGAAAGCCCCAATAATTTTAATTTTTAAGTAGTGTGTTTTAGGAAAAAAGTGAAAAGACTAAGTATTAAGTAAAATGGGCCTTTCTAGCTGAATTGGTTTGCTGGTTTTATGGGGGAGTGATTTTGTTCTCAGGTTCTGCTAGTTTACCACAAAGTGATGTTTCTTCACATACAAAAAATTATAAACTCATATTTATTATGTTATAAACCTGTGTCATTCTTTTGTCTCTGATCAAATGATTGCATTTAACTCACTGCATTTAAAAATTCTGCTCAAATTGTAAAAATTGCCCAAGTATTATGTTTAAAAACAAGTCCTTCTCTTTTAGAGACACTTGCTGAAGTATTTATAATCCAATGACGTGTGTCTAGGATTTGTTGCAAAATTATTCAAGGGTGAAGGGAAAAGTAGCTAGAGAGATAGCTAAATAAGACTGGCCATGTGTGTTTAATTGTTGAAATGTACATGACAGGAGTGTATTATTTTGTTTTGTATGTCTGTAGAATTTAAAATTTTCTATAATTAAAAAAGTAGGGGAAATTCCCTGGTCACCCAGTGGTTAGGACTCTGCGCTCTCATTGCTGAGGGCCTGGGTTCGATCCCTGGTTGGGGAACTAAGATCCCATAAGCTGTGTGGCCTGGCAAAAAAAAAAAAAAAAAAACTAGGAAAAAAATACCCAAGCAAATACTAAAACCCTTCTTTAATAACATATTCTTTTATCTTTCTTACAGGCCCCATAGCTGCAAAATTATTCTTGATGATAAACCAAATTTTTCCATATGTAATTTGTACCTTGAATGAACTCTGAAAACTTGATAGTTATGCCAATATTTTAAATTAAAATTGTTCCTCTCGATTTGTAGTTGTTAAAACTAGTTATTCTAATAGTTTTGTGGGTTTTGGCTCTGCAGAAAGTCTATTCTTTATGTAATTATTCTTTCTTGTAGGAAAAACTGTAGTGTCTTGGAGAAATTGCTACTTTATTATATTTAAAGTTTAGAATTATAGTGGTTATAATTCACTATTAACAATTGCCCATTTTTCCTTTTTTTTTTTCAATCTTTTTCTTCCTGGATAGGAAGACAGACAGTTGAATAATCAAAAAAAGCCAGCACTGAAAAAATTAACATTATTACCTACTGTGGTCATGCACCTTAAGAAGTAAGTATTCTGTTTTCTTGGAAAAGTGTTTCCATTTATTTATTTATTTACTTATTTATTTATTTATTGACTACCTTGGGTCTTCGTTGCTGCACGCGGGCTTTCTCTAGTTGCAGCGAGCAGGGGCTGCTCTTCATTGCGGTGCGCTTGCTTCTCATTGCCGTGACTTCTCTTGTTGCGGAGCACGGGCTGTAGGTGCGCAGGCTTTAGTAGTTGTGGCTCGCGGGCTCTAGAGCCCAGGCTCAGTAGTTGTGGCGCACGGGCTTAGCTGCTCCACGGCATGTGGGATCTTCCCGGACCAGGGATCAAACCCGTGTCCCCTGCATTGGCAGGCGGATTCTTAACCACTGCGCCACCATGGAAGTCCGAAAAAGTGTTCCCTTTTAATGGAATGATATTCAAGCTATGTACTAGTATTCTAGAGAGATTAAAGAATGATTGCCTTCTGTCAATCTACAGAAAAATAATAATGAGTAGAATTTCCTAGATTATTACTTCATCGCAAATTTTTCTTATACTTTGATGCATGATGCAAACAGAACAAATAGCAAACTGATATTAATGAAAGAAAAACTTGGAACCCACTTATTTTGTTCTTTATAGACTGTTTAGAGTCTGGTAAAATTGCATCTTTTTTCCCAATGTGATTGAGAACAGAGCAAAAATGCTGGGAGACTACTTGAAGCACATATTGAATAAGACTCATGTGTCCTGTTATATCATGAATTATGTCACTGGTCCTTCTGCAGGTTCTTGCTCACATTCCTGAGCAACTTTGATTTCTCCTTGAACGCAGCAGTAGCCTTCTTTTGATGGCTAAAGAAGTGCATTAGTACACCAACGAGCCAGCCATATGGTCTAGGACTTTCTACTAGAAGATTGCTACCTGTATCCCAACAGAAAAAATTATCTGTGCCAGATTTCATATATATAATGTCATGTTCCCTGTTACCATAATTGATTCTAGTACATAAAATGGAATTTGAATAGTATCAGTATTCATTGGGATTTTTTTCTGCTAGGAGAATGGTATTCTCCCTGGTGTCCTGCAAAGAGTAGCACAATTCTGGGTTCTGTCTTACTTGAAACAGTTTGAGGATCACTATTCTCATAGATAAAACATATTTTTTTCTTAGCTGTAATAATTAAAGCTCATTATTCTTACAGTCTGTACCATTCATATCAGCATTACCTTTTGCAATTTGGTGTGGTTTTTTTCCTTTAACACATCATCTTTACCTATCAAGTCTGTTTGTTTCTTGAAAATAGGAACTAAATTTCATATTGGCTGTTGAAGTCTATGAATAGGTGCTCAGTAAATAATGTATATGAGTCAGTTTTTAAAAGCAGTTTTTGGAAACATCACTAAATCTGTAAGAAAATCCAAAGGAAGCTACAATAGAATCAACATTCATAGACTTGACTTTTTTTTTTTTTTAATTCTTCCTCTTATTACAGGCAGGACCTTAAAGAAACATTTATTGACAGTGGTGTGATGTCTGCCATCAAAGAATGGCTCTCCCCTCTACCAGATAGGAGTTTGCCGGCACTAAAGATTCGAGAAGAGCTGTTGAAGATTCTGCAAGAGGTCAGAGGCAGATAATCTGACTTGTTTGCTCTTCATTAGTTATCTACTGTGGTTTGTATTATCATAACCTCTGTATTTTGCCATATATTTATATATTCTCTCTGCCACAGCCTATCAGGAGTTTTATTAGGTGCGTTTATTAGGAACATACCAAATAAAATGAGCATAAAAGGAAGGCCTTTGGGCTTCCCTGGTGGCGCAGTGGTTGAGAGTCCGCCTGCCAATGCAGGGGACACGGGTTCGTGCCCCGGTCCGGGAAGATCCCACATGCCGCGGAGCAGTTGGGCCCGTGAGCCATGGCCGCTGAGCCTGGGCATCCAGAGCCTGTGCTCCGCAACGGGAGAGGCCACAACAGTGAGAGGCCCGCGTACCGCAAGGGAAAAAAAAAAAGGCCTTTTAAAACTTCGTGTGACTGTGGTATTGAAGGAAAAAAGATCTTGGAGTAGCTCTGGTTTATCTGAGAAGAGTAGTATAGTAGTGGGCATGTTGTAGGGAGGCACTTGAAGTAGAAAGAGCACCAGCTTCAGCATCAGATAAGCATGCATTTGAATCTTGATCTGGGCCACCTTTATGTGGCTGAGACACCTTGGGCAAGCTACTTAACTTCTGAAGGAATTCCCGAGGAACCTGCTACGTGCCAGGTGTTTTTTAAATATATAGGTTCATTTATTCCTCACAACAAACCTGCAGGGTAGGTGTATTATCTCCATTTTACAGATGAGGAAATTAAGACTCAGAGAAGTTAAATGACTTGTCCAAGGTCACATAGCTAGCAGATGGCTGTGGTTGGGTTCAGAGTTAGGTCTGTTTGGTTCAGAGGCCTGAGAGGACCCTTGATTTATTAAGCTGCTAACCTCTGAGGATGCTTAGTTCACACTTTCTCACACTGTTAAGTTTTACTTCAACTCAGTGGTAGTACTGAACTCTCAACTACTGATGTAAACACAAAGTATCTTTGTGTTCAGTGTCCATAGATCCTTGAAAATATAACTTTTTTGTTATTTGTTCTATTGTGAATGAACCAGGTCTTGCAGGCCCTCTAGAGTAGATTGGCAGGACTCCCAGCTTCAGAATGATTAATATGTGTGTCTGTGTTTATGTTCCCCAGCTACCTAGTGTGAGCCAGGAGACCCTGAAGCATAGTGGGATTGGACGAGCAGTGATGTATCTTTATAAACACCCCAAGGAATCAAGGTCCAACAAGGACATGGCAGGGAAATTAATCAGTATGTACATTTTACTTTTTGTTTGGTGTGTTTATGTATATACAGAGACATGTATATATAAAAGCTAACTATATTTTTACCAATTTTCATTTAAAATGAGTCAATGAAATGAGTAGGAAAATTTTTTGATACCTTCTTATAGGTACTAAGCTTTTTTCCCTTAGACTTAAAATGCTTCTCAGTATATTTAAGTATGCTATCCAGTAGATAACAAGTAAAATGATGCATTTTCTAATCATGGATCAGGAGCATGTAGAGAGAGAGGGATTAGAATGTCAGCCGTGGAGTCGGTCATACCTGGGTTCAAATCCTAGATTTACCACCTACCTTACTGCATATCCTTGGGCTAGTGATTTAAGCTCTAAGCCTTGGTTTCCTCCTCTGTGAAACAGAGAGTTATGTGTTTAGTTTGGGTTGTCTTAAAGAATAAGTGAGAAGGTGTATGTAAAGCATGGTGCCTAGAACACAGTAAGTCTTCAAGAAACGTTAGCCACTGCTGCTATTGTTGTTATTTTTATAATGGTCTCCAAAGCCTTTGTGTGTTATTACTTAATGATAACAGAGAAATCCAGAGGAATCTAACTGAAGTTCATTTACTCAGTTGCCATATTGTTTATGAACACCACATGCGTCTTCATCATCCTCCTTAACTCTTCCTGTGCTTTGTGTTGGAAAGAAATTTTTAAACTTCAACACTGATTTGAAATAGTAACTACTTTTGTATCTGAATACAGTAGTTATTTTTCTGTTGAATGTTTAAGACTATCAAAAGCCTTTCGAGAAATTTAATTTTTTTTATAAACTAGAGGAGTATTGTATCTTCGATCTTATTAATAATCTGTAGTTTATTGCCTATTAAACAATAAACATTTGATGCTTTGATGCAGTGGTTCTCGACGTTCTTTTTGCCCTAGGCAAGAGAGAAGCAAACTGTTCCCACTGGTACCTGTCATGTACTACAGGTGATTCTGAATCCAGGGTTGGGGACAGCGGGTCAGTTTTTAAAGAGATATAGACTCCCCTGAGACTCCTTGCTTCCTTCTTAGTTTGACAACACCTGTGTTCTGTCTGTAAAGGTCCTTTCTTGTTTTGATACAATGCAGTGATAAGAACAAAGACATCAGCTGGCACCTCTGGACTTTTACTGGCTAAACAGTGCGCATGTAGTACTTTTTTGTGTGATCACCTTAGCAGCTTTCTTAGACTTAATGAAGTACAGACCCTACATCTGCACTATCAAAATGTAATTTTTAAAGATTTAGACCATTTTGACAAGTAATAAGGGAGTCGTTTTTGGTTAGAGTAAGAAAGTAGAGGAATTTCAAGATTTTCTGTTTTCAGTATTTGTAAATGATGTGACCAACAAGGGGTTAATATCCAAAATATACAAACAGCTCATGCAATTCAATATCAAAAAAAAAACCCAAAACCATTAAAAAAATGGGCAGAGGACCTAAATAGACATTTCTCCAAAGAAGATATTCAGATGGCCAACAGGCACATGAAAAGATGCTCAACATTGCTAATTATTAGAGAAATGAAAATCAAAACCACAGTGAGGTATCACCTCACACCAGTCAGAATGGCCATCATCAATAAGTCTGCAACTAATAAATGCTGGAGAGGGTGTGGAGAAAAGGGAACCCTCCTACACTATTGGTGGGAATGTAAATTTGTGCAGCCACTATGGAAAACAATACGGAAGTTCCTTAAAAAACTAAAAGTAGAACTTTCATACTATCCAGCAATTCCACTCCTGGATATATATCCAGAAAAAAAATGAAAACTCTAATTCAGAAAGATACATGTATCCCAGTGTTCATAGCAGCATTATTTATGATAGCCAAGACATGGAAGCAATCCAAATGCCCATCAACAGACAGTTGGCTTAATAAGATGTGGTACATATATACAATGGAATACTACTGAGCCATAAAAAAGAATGAAATATTGCCATTTGCAGCAACATGGATGGACCTAGAGAATATTGTGCTTAGTGAAATATATATTCCACACATAAGTGATATCATATAGTACTTGTCAGACAAAGACAAGTACTATATGATATCACTTATATGTGGAATCTAGAAAATAATACAAATGAATCTGTATACAAAACAGAAACAGACATACAGACATAGAAAACAAACTTACGGTTATCAAAGGGGAGAGAGAAGCGGGGAGGAACAAATTAGGAGTATGGGATTAGCAGATACAAAATATTATACGTGAAATAGATAAGCAATAAAGATACACTGTGTAGCACAGGGGATAATAACCTATAATGGAAAAAGCATCTGCCAAAAAAAGAATCACGGGCTTCCCTGGTGGCGCAGTGGTTGAGAGTCCGCCTGCCGATGCAGGGGACACGGGTTCGTGCCCCGGTCCGGGAAGATCCCACATGCCGCAGAGTGGCTGGGCCCGTGAGCCATGGCCGCTGAGCCTGCGCGTCCAGAGCCTGTGCTCCGCAACGGGAGAGGCCACAACAGTGAGAGGCCTGCGTACCGCAAAAAAAAAAAAAATCACTTATGCTGTACACCTGAAACTAAATATTGTAAATCAACCATACTTCAATTTAAAAAAAAAACAAAAGATTTTCTGTTTTCAAGAGACTAAATTTAGAAATTAAACTGTCTTTATGAAATAACACAGCTAGTTGATGACCTTCAAAGTGAGTTAGATGTTACTTTCTTTAAGCCTCTGTGGTGATTACAGGTTTAAGTGATCTTTTTATATTGAATTTTCTGAATCAGCTGGAGCTAGTTGTGATGCTGGTATCATGCTGTGTTTATTCTACAAATGGTCCTGAAATAATGTTATCTTTAAGGAAAGAATGTTCTTAATGCCTAGAATATGACTTTACACTAGGGTATGATTATTTCAAAGAATGATAGTAGAAATCCTACTTTATGGGCTAAATAATTAATTTTTCTCTGTTATAGATGAATGGTCTCGGCCTATATTTGGTCTTACCTCAAACTACAAAGGAATGACAAGAGAAGAAAGGGAGCAGAGAGACCTAGAACAGATGCCTCAACGGCGAAGAATGAACAGGTAGGAGGGAACAGGTATGAGTAAGTGGAGTAAACGTTATTGTTGCGATAACTCAGGGCGGGGGTTGGTAATTAAGATCATTAAGAAACCTACAAGATGGTAGGATTTTGTCTTTCCTCTGCTTGATATGTCTTGTAGTTCATGATACTTTTTAGTTTAAATGTGGTAGTGTACAGTGAAGCTCCACACCCGCTCCCCTCCCAGGCTTTTCTGGTTGGATCTGGCCTCTGCCACCGTTCTGGAGGTTGCTTAGGTTGTTTCAGCCTCTTGCAGAAAAAACTTTCTCAGTCCCATTTCCAGATCCTTAAGAGAAAAAAAAAATTTCGATTTGTATCAATAAACTGGATGTAGTTGCATCCAAGATGGCAGGGTCATTACAGGTGAGTGAAACCTGGTGTGCAAATGATCATTAAAATAAGTAGTACTTTTATAATACAATATTAGGAATTATTTTCCCTGATCCAGTGTAAAGGACCTAATGGTGGTCTAAGTTTGATATTTCATTTTGCTCTTTTTTCCTTAGTTATAAGGTCCTGACATTTCCTAATAACTCATCAATTACTTTTTTCCCAGCACTGGTGGTCAGACACCCCGAAGAGATTTGGAAAAGGTGCTGACAGGCGAGGAAAAGTAAGATTTTTGTATTGCTTTTCAATGTAGACTGTATTGGGAATGTTCTGCTTGCTGCTTTGTTTTAAGAAAAATAGCAAATGAAGTGATGCTCTGTTCACATTGGCAGGGGATGATTCCTAGTGTAGTATTTATTGAATATTCACATTCTGTGGGTACCCTGGAGGTTATAAGAATATTGAGAAATAGTTCATTCAGTAAAGATTTTGTTGCTGCTTGCTATGTGCTGGACTCTCTGGTAAACTCTGAAAATACAGAATCAAACTAAAAGTAGTCCATTCTCTCAGAAAGTCTTTAGAGGGATTGTAGGCAAAGGGGAGAGCTTAAGCAAAGATGGGGGGGTAAGCACGCAAGGCCTGTTTTAGGGATGGCAAGTAGTCGGGCAGTAGTATGGTGCCTGAGGTGGTGGAAGATAAGGTTGGAAATGCAGTTGTTGACCAAATTCTGAAGTGCTTTAAGTCAAGATGAGGAATTCTCACTTCTCTTTGTGGTTTCCTAGAAAGTTTTTGAGCATGGACGTGAAGTCGTCAGATTGATTTGGAATGCTTCTGCTGGTAGCACGATGTAGGATGGGTTGCTGGGCAGAGGAACTGAAGGCAGTGGTACAGCTAAACTGAGACTGTAACGGAGAAGCAGAAGGGTGAGGAGCCCTCGCAGGTGTGCAACTGCCAGGAGTCTGGCTGGGTGGGCGAGAAGTTGGCTAGAGTTGAAGATACCACCCAGAATTTTAAACGTAAGCAACTGAGATGATGGTATTACCCTTCACTAGAGTGGAGAGGAGGAGTAGACGTGAAAACATAGATGATGTCTGTTTTGAGCATATTAAATGTAAGGTGACTGAGATAGTCCTATAATTATCCTGTGCGTAGAACTGGAATTTGGGCTAGAGACATAGATTTGATAGTTACCTCCGTAGAAAAGATTGTTGACTCAAGAGAGTACAGAGTGGGCTTCCCTGGTGGCGCAGTGGTTGAGAGTCCGCCTGCCGATGCAGGGGACGCGGGTTTGTGCCCCGGTCCGGGAAGATCCCACATGCCACGGAGCGGCTGGGCCCGTGAGCCATGGCCACTGAGCCTGCGCGTCCGGGGCCTGTGCTCCGCAACGGGAGAGGCCACAGCAGTGAGAGGCCCGCGTACCGCAAAAAAAAAAAAAAAAAGAGAGTACAGAGTAAGAAATAAACTGAACCCTTTGAAAAGGGTTGTAGCCAGTGAAGGCCAGTGAGCAGATGTGGTCCTACACGTCGGAGGAGAACCCAGAGGAGAATGAGGCCACGCTGGAGGGGGCCATGGCAGAGGGTAGGCTTCACGGGGGTTTGTGCAGTGAGGGCTGGCAATCAGGCAGCACCCAGATCGCAAAAGGAGAACGAGAAATGAGCTAGAGGGAGCAAGTGTCGTTTGCTCGTGGACAGGTGTGCTGACAATGGCTTCAGGGGAAAAATAAGAGTTGTGGGAGATTTTCTAGTCAGTTAATGTATATGAAAGTTATAGAAGTTTCAGTTCACGTATATGAAAGTTACAGAAGCTTGATACTAAGAATGGAGTAAACCATACAAGGGAATAGAAACAATTTCAGAATTTTTTAGCCTTCTCTTCGTCTTCTTCCCCCACCCCCGCAAATACCCACCCTCCGTTTACCACTGAGGTGGTTAGTTACCTGAAGGTTGAACGATTCGAATTCCCAGACATCAAATAGGCTTTACTTTTGAAGGATGATAGTCTTAGGTTAGTCTAGCACGGTAGTTCTCAAATTTGTACATAAAAGTTACTGTATGTGATGCCATCCAGTGCTGGCAAGGATGCAGAGAAACTAGATCACTCATCCATTGCTGCGGGGTGAAATGGCACACAGCTGCCCTGGAAAATAGTTCGGCAGTTTCTTGTAAGGTTGGACATGCAACCATCATACAACCCAGCACTTGCACAAGATTCTTAGGCATTTATCCCCGAGAAATGAAAACTTATGTTTGTGCAAAAACCTGTCCATTAGTAGTACAGCTTTATTCGTAATAGTCCACAACTGGAAACAACCCAGATGTCCTTCAGCAAGTGAGTGGTTCAACAGACCATGGTATATTCATACCATAGAGTACTGCTCAGCAATTAAATGGAACAAAATATTGATAGATGTAACAACTTGGTTGGATCCTCAAGGGCATTATGTTGAGTGGATAAAGCCAATTTCTAAACGTTACATGGTGTATTATTCCATTTATATGACATTCTTCAAATGCCAGCATTACAGAAATTAGTAGATTCATGGTCACCAGGGGCTAGGGACTGGGCAAATGGGGTAGGGAGGTGGACATGTTTACTAAAGGGCAATAGGAGGGATCCTGTGGTGGACACACAAACTTACACACATGATAAAATTGCATAGAACTAAATACACACACACACAGATAAATGAGTGCACGTAAAACTGGGGAAATGTAAATAAAAATTGATGGATTATAGCAACATCAGTATCCTGGTTGTAATACTGTACTATAGTTTTTGCATGTTGTTACCTTTGGGAGAGACACTGGATCTCTCTGCATTAATTCTTGCAACTGCATGTGAATCTATAATTATCTCGAACTTTTTTAAAAACAAGAAACAGACCAAAAAATTACTGTATGAGTTGCATATGCAAAACCATGTAAACTACTTTATGGGCATACTCAGTCTGGGGGGTCATTTTGACTCCCTGGCTTTTCACCTCACACGTGAACACGAGTGACTCTATTAGACCAGAGAAATTGAGATTCAGAGTCCTGATGGAGGAACCAGCCTTAGAAAGGAGAGATGCGATTATATCTGAAGCTGAGGAGAGGTGAAAAGGAGTCCTGAAAATGCAGGGGAAATTGGCTTTGAGGGGGAAGTTGAGCCATTGGTACAGCAGTGTGAGTGATGATGAGGCCATCTAAGACAGGCAGCAGGATGCTGGAGCGGGTGACTTCGGGAGGGCAGAGGAGGTTTGACACAGATATGCAGCCGAATGGGATGGACCCGGGTGTGGTCGGCTACATAAGCAGCATGCTCTTCTTCCCGTTCTCAGGGCTCTTAGACCTGGAGATCCTGGATTCTGTGCCCGGGCAAGGGTCCCCATGCCCTCGAACAAGGACTATGTTGTCAGGCCCAAGTGGAATGTGGAAATGGAGTCGTCCAGGGTAAGCAAGCAGGGGGACAGCAAGGTGGATCTGAAATGCAGATTACTGTTCGTCTTTTACTTCGTGTTCAATAACCCTTAACAGCTCCTAAGGTTTATCTGATTTGACGAGAGCTATTTTCTGGTCAGTTATCTAGCCAGATCACTTACTGCTGATGAGGTTTACTTCAGACTTAAAGAAACGTTATCAAGTTGGGAAGTTTCCTCCTATTAATCCCTTTATTTCAACTGAATCTTGAAGCCTAGAGTGTTTTGGTACAGTCGTTTTTTTTTAAGAACCCTGAGAAACAAAACTCACCTGCTTCTGCAACCTACCCCTCCCTTTCTATTCAGCTGTTTTAAGTAATTCTGTTGTGAAGTGTTTATTAGGGTAGACACTTCTGCCATCACTGTAAATACTATTCGGTGATCCTTATTGCTTCTCAGTAATCTTTTTTTATTCTCCGTTCAAACTACTCTTTCTAGCCTGGTATTCTTAAAAAGGGCCTAAGCCGATTGGAAAAGCATAAGAGGCGATTTGCAGAACAGAAACGACTCAGCAAAGTGCACCGTGCTGTCAAGTTCAGCATTGAAGGCAACAGGATGCCCCTGTAGGCCTGGCCCTACCAGAGCGTATCCGGGAGGTATCCCCAAGGAAGCATGCTCTGTGCATGGGCTTGAGTTGTCAGCAGCTAGAGTGAAAACAGTGTGTGTGTGCTTTCTTAACCAGAAAAGGCCAGGACCACTTTTAGTTTATGAAATAATGACCCTAACAGGCACTTAGTGACATTCTAGTCCTCTTGAATATTGAGAAATTGATACGGGATTCCCTTCCTAGAGACTAATAGATAATTACCTCATGGCTAGGCATTTTGGTCTTTCTGACTGGTACCCTTTTTATTAAAAAGGTTTTTGTTAGGGCCTGGAATCCGAGTGGTCTCCCTTACAGGCATGTAATTGGTTAGTAACGTCTTGGTGAAAGGGAGGTGGCTTCTTTTCTTGTTGTCAGTGGCTCAGTAACTGCATTTGAGGGCTCACTGCATAAAGCCTGACACTGAATATTTAGGAGATAAATTTAATTAATACATATTCAGTTCATGGTCAGAAATGAAGAAGGCTTTGAAACATTCATAAAGCCAGACTCACTGACCTGCTGTGCTCGGAGGTTAACGGTGGCGCCTTTGCGGCAGTGCCCTCCTGAGCATCTGTCTGAGTGTGTTGCCTTCCTTTTGTGACTCCTCCGTGACCCCTGCTTTGGCAGCTATTTCCACAGACACACTCACCTTCCTTCCTGCCGTTTCACTTTGTTGTTAAGCTACTGTCAAAACAAAGCACACAGTCTTACTTAATGAGAATAAATAAAGGGTAGAAGAGCACTGGTTCAGTGCTAAGAATTTCTTCACCTCTACTTCCTTCCCTTTTTTCTTCCCACCGCCCCTTTTTTAGGCCACACCTCAGGGCTTGCGGGACCTCAGTTCCCTGACCAGGGATTGAACCCCGGGCCACGGCAGTGAAAAACATGAAATCCTAACCACTAGGCCACCAGGGAAGTCCCCTTCCTCCCTTTTTTCTTCTTTCCATTTCCATGTCCCTTGATATCCCTCCTTCCCCCCCACCACCCCTGTTTCTCTTTACCTTTACTTTTCTCACTGTCTCTTCCATCCTTTTATTCCTCTCTTTTGTAATACATTTTCCACCCCAGCACACTATTTTGAGAATCAAGAACTATAATAGGGCAGTGAAAAACGTAATAAAAAATCCTAGTGGCCAGTCTTCTTTGGAAGGGTGTGTGCCTGTCTGCTGGTGTTGCTGGTTCTGATCCCACCCTCCCTGTAGGTGATGGGGAGGTGGGCAGAGGTGGCCCAGCCTGTTGCTAGAGCCAGAGGTGGCCAGCGTGATGAGAGGGGAATTCAAGCAGAGTTCTTCTCCTTCATCCCCAACACTCCCCAGATCAAAACGGGCTGGTATTTATCTTGGCCTGTGTCTGGCTTACAGAGCTCTGTCAAAAAAAGAAAAATAATAATAAGGCACGTTTTGGGGGCTGGTAGTCCCATGTTACATTTCAGTAAATTGTCCTTAAACCACCTGACACTGTTTTCCTGTTCAAGAAGTTTCCTTACATATGCACTCAAGGCTTTCACATTGCACAGACACTAATGAGTGTTACTAGAAAACATGTTTCCCAAGAAGAAAATTGGAGTGAGTAAATGGCTTTCAAATGAAACTCTTTTTGTTTTAAATGTAATTTTTATTTTTGAAATTACGAGAGTAAATATACTAGAGAATAAACCCCACTCCCCAAGTCCTGCTCTTCCTCTGTGTAAGTCACCACTGTTAACAGTTTTGATGTGTTACATGTATTTTCAGTAATGCTTTAAACTTAGTTTTTTCTGCTTACAATTGTAGAAAATTTTGAGATTATAAAGAGAAAAATCACTCACCACTCAAAAGCAATTTGATAAAATTTTTGCCTTGTTTTCTATTGATACTTTAATATAATTAAAATTATATTGTATAGAATTTTGATCACTTCTCATTAAACCGCCTTATAGAGTTATCATTTGTAATGGCTGCATAATAGTCTATCATGTGAATATATAATTTGTTTATTCATTCCTCTATGGTTTCTGATTTTTCGCTTCTAAATAATGCAGTAACCTGTGCTACATTGTATGTTTATATGCTAATTTTTTCCATGGAATGCTTTTAAAATAACATTAAAATGGCACAAGCAGTGCATGTTTTTATATAAACTTTTAAATACGAAAAGCACAAATAAAATTAATGTCGCTTGTAATCCCACCGCACCTTAATATTAACATTTTGGGTTATTTCTTTCCAGTCCTTTATATATGTGTACATAAACATTATTACTGGCTTGGAGAGGGTTTTGTTGGAGGTGGTGGTGTTTTTTTGTTTTTGTTTTTTAACTTCTAATCAAAATTGTGATCATACTCATTTATACCTTGTTGGGTTTGTGTTTTACTTAACATGGTAATAATTCATTTGAGTTACCATCCTTCAGTGACTTAATATTGTGTTGTAATATGATTGTACCATATTTTTTTAAGCAAACCCATCTTGCTAATCTTTTAGGCTACTTTTGGTTTTTCGCTGATAAAGCAGTGCAGCATACAGCTTTACTGTCCTAAGGACGTGGTGTAGGGTTGACAAATCAAGAGAGAAGTCATTGAATTTGACAGGCTAGGTACTCAGTTCTGTGTGTTTTCAGGCTTGGGGTAACCAGGCATCTGCCAGATACAAGTCATACAAGCTGTAACTAGGAGTAGATCAGCGCAGCCTGGGCATGTCCCAGTTGCTGAGGCTAGAGGGTCAAATTATTAGAGAAGGTCCTGGGAGTGGACAAGGAGAAGTCCAGGCTGAGGGGTAGAGCTGCTGGGAGTTGGGCAGTTGGCAGAGATCTGAGCAGCTAAGGCTTCCGTTGTGGACTGATTGCAGCTACTAAAAATCAGGGCACATTGTCTGAAAGGAAATCAGACATTTGGGACTGTCTAGAAATCTGGGGTATTGCATGCATAGGGTGATAGTCGCATAACTTTCTCATCTGATAATGAATTTTTATGCTCCCTTAGACTACTAGTGCCCAGGATTAAAATTGATATAAAATAATATTTGAAATTGGGATGTATGTAGAAAATCTAGGATGGATGATCAATGCAGCTCTTGTTCAAGAATGACTTAGAGGTCTTTGCTTATAACTGAGGTGGAAGACGAGTCCAGAGGTGAGATAAGGCTTGGGGGAGGTCTCCCCAACTCAAAAGAACTTCACCACACTGGTACCGACCCTAGAGTGTCTCCTAGTCTCCACCTTATTTTAGCATTCTTTGAATTGAGCTTCACAGGTGATTCAGTAGTAAACATCTGGGGAGAAGAATTAGAAAATCCCATCTTTTTTTAACCACTCGACAGTCGTAAAGATTGGAATTGTTAGATTACTGTAGCCAGCAAGAAGAGTTTGCCCTGATCTGACATAAATGGCAGGCCTTTTCAGCATTTCTAAAAGGTGTCAATTTCTTGGAGACCACACCTTTTCAGACATAGTCTTTTCAAAGTAGAAGAGAAATTACCTAACAAGCAAACCTTTAAACATAAAGGGCAAGCAGAAAGAGATGCAAGAAGTATAAGCCCCTTGGTTCAAGAGAATTAATTTACTTTTCTTTTTGTGTCAGACTAATTGATTGCAAAGTAGTAGTAATAGCAATAATAGCTGCTTTTATTTTGAGCGCCGATTCTGTGCTAGCCTCTGTGCTTGTATTTGTTATTATTATCTTATTCACTTCTCCCAGCAGTCCTGGAAGTAGTTCACACAAGGGGCATCATTTGTACAGGGTTACAGAACCCTGACTAGTTTCTAATCGGAAACTAGAGTTCCAGCAAGCACCTAGCGGTTCTAACCTCATTCATTATGCTTCAGGCTTTTTCTCGATGACTTTCCTTGCCTTAGAAGATCATTGTTTTTTATGCCAGCACTGTTTGAAGGTGTATGTGTCAAGCGGTCACCTCCACATTTGGTCTTTGAAAGGGAGAAGCATACAGTCAAAATGTAATCTGATGGAATTAGGGGGATCGTAGTTTCAGTTTTAACCCCCCTTTCTCTCTTCTAGCAAATTTCCGTGGACTAGAGGCAAAATTTGAAAGTAAGGCACAGATAAGAACAAAATTATTCTCCATTGAGAGAATTTAATATGTTTTCTAACACTGCTGTGTATACTTGCTCTGTTCCTGAGGTCACCAAAGCTTATTCTGGTTATTCCAGAGCTGGGAGCTCTTCTGTCTGCTGACTTTCAGATAAAAGAAGACGAAAGACAAAACTAAGTGTATGTGTTTCAATAATTTGCTCTTTAATTTTTACCCCACTCTTAGTTTCAGGGGACCTCCAAGAAGGGTATCAGTCGACTGGATAAACAGATGAGAAAGTTCACAGACATCAGGAAAAAAAGCAGATCTGCACACGCAGTAAAAATCAGCATCGAGGGCAATAAAATGCCCTTGTGACTGCCTGGGAGGTTCCCTATCTCTGCTCTTAAGAAATGCGCAATGGACTCTTTGGAGAAAGATGATATTTTAAAAACTTTTTTAGTGTACCTGTAAATGATTCAGCTTGTATCAAATATTGTCATAGGACTTGCATTTATCTCAGTTTTATTTAAAACCATTTGTTGTGCACTTTGTACAGAAGAATACTAGTCCTACTTCTATCAACTTTACACAATAAAATTCCATTCTGGTTTTGGGGGGCTGTCTCTTCATTGTCTTCGAGGATGCATTCTCCATGGGAGTGAAAATTAGTTCTTGGTGAGTGCAGAAAAATTTTAGATATTACAGTGGTTTGTGGCCCTTCAGAGTGTAGACTGCCTAATTGTGGTGTGGTTTGTCTGGTCGTTACCCTTGGTTCCCGACCATGAGCTCCTACAACCCTTGGGATTCCTGGGTGCTAGGGACGTCTTTGTGATACGAATGAGGTGAGTCATGGTAGACCCCTGGAGAGCTTTAGGTGGGGGCCGGTCACCAGAAAGGGCCTACCACGTAATTAGAGGGTCGGGACTTTGGGCAGGCCTCATGGGCTGGGGGCTGGGGGGTACTGGAGATTGACGTAGTCATGTTGCCCAGTGATGTACTCAGTCGTGTCCAGATAGTGAAGCCCAGGTAAAGACTCTGGACACTGAGGCTCTGATTGGTGAACACGCTAACGTGCTGAAATGGTGATGGGCCTTGATTCCACAAAGAAAGGGTGCAGAAGCTCCGTGTTTCCTCCCAGACCTCCCCTCACCCTGTGTGTGTCTTCATTTGGCTGGTACTCCTCATTTGAATCCTTTACAATAAAACTAATGTTAAGCACAGTGCTTTCCTGAGTTCTGAGTCATTTTAGCAAATTCTTGAATGTGAGGGGATTGTGGGATCCCCCAAATTAGTCAGAACTAGTAACTAGTCGGTCAGAAGTGGGGATGGACTCCACTTGCAGCCATCATCTCCAGTGCAGGCAGCTCGTGGAGGACTGAGCCCTTACACCTGTGGAGTCCAGTGATGACTTCAGGTGGTCAGTGTCAGAACTGAATTGCAGTATCCTACTGGGGTTGAAACAAAATGCTGACAAAGTCATTTCTTAGTATTTTTCGTTAGGGAAATTTTTAATTATTTGATTTAAATTAAATTTGTTTTCTCCTTGGGGGGGGTCCTACAATCTGAAAAAAAAGATTGAGAAATACTGTCTCAGAGGAAACATGGACATAATTAAAAATCACTGTAATTGCTGATAAGCAGCCGGGCAGTTGGGATAGAGAATAATATTGCTTATGGCTGTATTGTTCTATTTTTGTGATACTTTAAAGTCATTTTATTAGTCTCTGCAGACTTATTTATGAGAAGTCACTTGTTAGTCAAGATGACTAAATCCAAGAGTAAGTAATTGATTTTAATTATAGAAATCTTATGATACAAACTGGAGAAGGGTTATCTGGCAATACTGATTTTCAAAAACACGTGAGAATCTTATTGGCGATAAAAGCCTTGGAACAACCAAAAAAATCAGGAAGTTTGTGCCCTTTACTCATAAAAAAAATGATCTCTTTACCCTTACTTTCAACAAATTTAAAAGCACAAATGTGATAGTTGTAAAAAGCAGGTACATAAAGATATCAGGTAATAGCTAACCACCAGACGGAGATGGAAAAACAACTATTTTCTGCAATGGCATTTTTGCTTTTATTTATACCCTCAGAAACACTCGTGAGAACAAAACAAACACAACCATCTACTGAAACAGATGTTGATGATCCTGATCATTAAAAATTCTAAACAAGAAAAGTTAAAATAGTATTTTTTAAAAAAGACTTTAAAGTTATTAATACACCATTCTGGCATTTAATGGGGTAAGCTCCAGTTATCTGAAAATTTCACCTATGTAGGGTAAAACTGATGGTGCCAGGTGTTAAAGTGATAAGCATACCTGGGGAATTCAAAATGTTAAAAAAATTGCTGGTTTCTGTATAAACTACCATTGCTGTGTGGTTCATTTTAAGTCTCAAAACTGGCCGAGAATAGTCTTTTTTTTTTTTTTAATTGGAAATACTTCCAATTTACAATAATGTTGCAAAAGTGGTAAACTCCCATATACCCTTCACCTATATACATGAAGTGTTAACGTTTTGCCACATTTGCTGACAGCTTGCCTCTTGATCCCCAAATACTTATGCATATTTCTCCCCAAAACAAGGACCTTTAGTTTGTCCCAGTGTTGGTGGTGTTAACTTCGGTCACTTGGACGTAGTGGTGCAGAATCACTTTTTTTTTTTTTTTCAATTAAAAGAAACAGTTTTAATTGTTGATTAATTTTAATTTTGGGAAATCAGTTGTATGTGAATATGTAAAATACACATAAAATTTGCCATCTTAAAGGACAGTATCCAGTTAGTGGCAATACAAGCATTCCCTTTGTTGTGCAACAGTCACTGCCTTCCATCTCTGGAAATCTTTTCGGCTTGCAGAAGTGAAGCTGTACCCATTGAACAGTAACTCCTTATTCCCCTCTCTCCCAAGCCTGGCAAGCACCATTCTACTTTGTCTCCGATTTTGACTGCTCTAGATGTCTCATGTAAGTGGAATCATACATAATTCTTTTTTGACTGGATCATTCATTCAGTTAGCATAATTGTCGTCAAGGTTCTCCTATGGTGTAGCATGTGAAAGAATTTTATTTTAAGGCTGAATAATATTCTATCATGTATATGCCACATTTTGTCTATCCATTTTGTTGATGGACACTTGGGTTGCTTCCACCTTCTGGCTATTGTGAATAATGCTGCCATGAATATGGGTATACAAATATTTCTTTGAAACTCTGCTTTAAATTCTTTCATGTATATAGCCAGAAGTGGAATTGCTGGATCGTATGGTAATTCTATTTTTTAAATTTTTTCTTTATTATTTTGTTTTTTTTAATTTTTTTTGCGGTATGCGGGCCTGTCACTGTTGTGGCCTCTCCCGTTGCGGAGCACAGGCTCCGGACGCGCAGGCTCAGTGGCCATGGCTCACGGGCCCAGCCGCTCCGCGGCATGTGGGATCTTCCCGGACCGGGGCACGAACCCGGGTCCCCTGCATCGGCAGGCGGACTCTCAACCACTGCACCACCAGGGAAGCCCCAGTTATTATTTTTTTTTATTTAATTTTTTTTTTTGGCTGCATCGGGTCTTAGTTGAGGCATGCAGGATCTTTCGTTTCAGCGTGGGCTCTTCAATGTGGCGCGTGCTTCTCTCTAGTTCTGGTGTGCGGGCTCCAGGGCATGTGGGCCCTGTAGTTTGCAGCACGTGGGCTCTCTTGTTGAGGCGTGTGGGCTCAGTAGTTGTGGCGTGCGGGGTTAGTTGCCCCGTGGCTTGTGGGATCTCGGTTCCCCGACCAGAGATTGAACCCGAGTCCCCTGCATTAGAAGGCAGATTCTTCACTGCTGGACCACCAGAGAAGTCCCTGGTAATTCTATTTTAAATTTTTTTTAATGGCTGCACCATTTAACATTCTCACCAACAGTACAAAAGGGTTCTGATTTGTCCACACCCTCACCAACACTTATTTTCTGGTTTTTTGATAGTAGCCATCCTAATGGATGTGAAATAGTATTTCATTGTGATTTTGATTTGCATTTCCCTAATAATTAGTGATATTGAGTATCATTTTGTATTCTTATTGATGCTTTGGGTATCTTCTTTGAAGAAATGTCTATTCAAATCCTTTGCCCAGTTTAAAGTAAGTTTTTCCTTGTTGAGTTGTCAGAGTGCTTTATGTATTCTGGATAACTCTTTATCAGGCATAAGATTTGCAAATTTTTCCCCATTCCTTGGGTTGTATTTTCAACTCTGTTAATTGTACCCTCTGACACACAGTTGATTTAAATTTTGATGTAGTTCTGTTTATCTTTTTCTTCTTTGATCGCCTGTGCTTTTGTGGTATCCAAGAAATTATTGTCAAATCCAATGTCATGAAGCTTTTTTTTTTCTTTTCCATGCAGTTTTTATTTTTGCCTTTTCCAACAACAGTGTTGTTCGTTTTTTTAAATTTTTATTTTACAGTGTTGTGTTAGTTTCAGGTATACAGCAAAGTGAGTCAGTTATACATATACATATATACACTTTTTTAGATTCTTTTCCCCTAAATGCCATTACATGGTATTGAGTAGAGTTCCCTGTGCTATACAGTAGTTTATTAGTTATCTCTTTTATATACAGTAGTGTGTATATGTCCATCCCAATCTCCCAATTTATCCCTCCACCTCCCCTTACCCCCAGTAACCATTAGTTTGTTTTCTACATCTGTAACTCTTTCTGTTTTGTAGATAAGTTCATTTGTACCCTTTTTTTAGATTCCACATATAAGCAGTATCATGATATTTCTCTTTCTCTGTCTGACTTACTTCACTCAGTATGACAACCTCTAGGTCCATCCATGTTGCTGCAAATGGTATTATTTCATTCCTTTTTATGGCTGAGTAATATTCCGTTGTATATATGTACCACATCTTCTTTATCCATTCCTCTGTTGATGGACATTTAGGTTGCTTCCATGTGCTGGCTATTGTAAATAGTGCTGCAATGAACATCGGGGTGCATGCATCCTTTCAAATTATGGCTTTCTCTAGATATATGCCTGGGAGTGGGATTGCTGGATCATATGGTAGCTCTATTTTCAGTTTCTTAAGGAACCTCCATACTGTTCTCCATAATGGCTGTACCAATTTACATCCCACCTACAGTGTAGGAGGGTTCCCTTTTCTCCACACCCCTTCCAACATTTATTGTTTGTAGATTTTTTGGTGATTCATGAAGTTTTTCTTATGTTTTCCTGTAAGAGTTTTATCTCTTACATTTAGGTCTTTGATCCATTTTGAGTTAACTTGCATTTGATATAAGGTAAGCATACAACTTTTTTTTTTTTGACATGTGAATATCTAGTTTTCCCAACACCATTTATTGAAAAGATTGTCCTTTCCCATTTAATGGTCTTGGCACCCTTGTCAAAAATTATCTGACCATATATGTCTATTTCTGGACTCCATCAGTCTATGTTTGTCTTTGTGCCAGTCTGATACTTCTTTGACTACTGTAGCTTAGTACTAAAATTTGAAATCAGAAAGTGTGAGTCCTCATACGTCATTCTTTTTCAAGACTGTTTTTGCTATTTGGGATCATTTGAGATTTCATATGAATTTTAGGATGAATTATACTGTTTCTGCAGTAAACATCATTGGGATTTTGATAGGGTTTGTATTGGTTCGGTAGATCACTTTGGGTAGTACTGACATCTTAAGAATCTCCCAATCTATGAACACAGGGTGTCTTTCCATGTATTGTTTTAACTTCTTTCAGCAACATTTTGTCGTTTTCGGTGCACAAGTCTTTCACCTCCTCGGTTAAGTTTAGTCCTAAGCATTCTTTTTGATGCTATTGTAAATGGAATTTTCTTAATTCCCTTTTAGAATTTTTCATTGTTAACATGCAGAAATGCAACAAATTTTTTCATATTAATTTTATATCGTTCAACTTTGCTGAATTGTTTTATTCTAACAGGTGTGTGTGGGTGTGTGAGTGTAGAATCTATTGGCATGTCTGTATTTAAGAGCATGTCTGCAGACATTATTTTTCATTCTTTTTCTTCTTCCTTTCCAGTTTGGTTGACTTATTTCTTTTTCTTGTGAAATTGCTCTAGCTAGGACTTCCAGTACCATTTGATTAGAAGTCTCAAAAGTAGGCATCCTTAATTTTTCCTGATCTCAGAGGAAAAGCTTTCAGTCTTTCACCATTGAGTGTGATGTGAGCATGTCATGTATGGCCTTTATTATGTTGTTATAGTTTCCTTCTATTCAGTTTGTTGAATGTTTTCATCATGAAAAGATGTTGAATTTTGTCAAATGCTTTTTCTGCATCAGTTGAGATGGTCATGTGGTTTTTGCCCTTTGTACTGTTAATGTGATGTGTTACACTGATTGATTTTTGTGTTTTGAACCATACTTGGATTCTAAGAATAAATCCCTCGTGGACTTCCCTGCTGGTGCAGTGGTTAAGAATCCACCTGACGATGCAGGGGACACGGGTTCGAGCCCTGGTCCAGGAAGATCCCACATGCTGCGGAGCAACTAAGCCCATGCACCACAACTACTGAAGCCTGCTCGGCTAGAGGCTGTGCTCTGCAACAAGAGAAGCCACTGCAACAAAGAGTAGCCCTGGCTCACCGCAACTAGAGAAAAGCCCACGCACAGCAACGAAGATCCAACACAGCCAAAAATAAAATAAATTTATTATTTTTTATTATTTTTTTTGCGGTACGCGGTCCTCTCACTGTTGTGGCCTCTCCCGTTGTGGAGCACAGGCTCCGGACACGCAGGCTCAGTGGCCATGGCTCACAGGCCTAGCCGCTCCACGGCATGTGGGATCTTCGCGGACCAGGGCACGAACCCATGTCCCCTGCATCGGCAGGCGGACTCTCAACCACTGCGCCACCAGGGAAGCCCAATAAATTTATTTTTTAAAAAAGAATAAATCCCTCTTGGTCATGGTGTGTAATTCTTTTATGTGCTATTGAATTTGTTGGCTAAAATTTTGTTGAGGATTTTTAAAAAAACATTTCCCAGAAATAAAAAACCATGGTTTTGTTGTTGTTAACAGCATTAATCACAGAGTGACTAAAATTTTTGTTCACCTCTACTCTCTATTAATATTACTTGAATATTCTCTTGCTTTTATGGTTAAAATCATTGAACACCTATGATACCTAATGGATGTGTATTCTTGCTTATATTATATGCTATAGTCATATGATTCCTAGACTCTGGCACTGATCTTACTGTTCACTGATATTTCTTACTCAACAGATGGCCTAAAAATCACTCTAATAGCAACTTGTATTTTAACTTTAATTTGGCAAAGTTAGTTTTCTAGCTACTCTGGCAGTGTGGCCTAATTCAACTTCTTAATTTGATAATACACAATCCTATTGTATATAGCAAGAGAATTATCATTAACATATTGACTCTTCCCCTTCTCTGCTGGTAGGAATAAAGGGTTAATAATTAACCAAGTATCTGTAGTGAAACAATTCAGAATTTTAAAGGCAATCTCTAATTACTCTGTTCTAACATTTGATACAAGTTCTTTATTTTTGAAAATGTGGTAATATGTACAGTTTATCCACGTATAAAGTTATGTCTTAACTAAACTGAAGTTAAGAGATAATTGTTTAGTATCTATACAACTTTTATTGCTAAGAGCTTTTTTTCTTAGTCATAATACATTTTTGAAAATAATTCTCAAGTTTCGAGAGTTTCATGTGAGTCCATTATAGCATGAGAAATAGATTGTCTTTTTAGTTCAATAAATTTTATTTTCCTAGGGTTTGAAAATAAAAGACTATCAGCTTATACAGAAATTCAGTTTAACAAACATTTATGTTTAGATCATGATACTTAATGATGTAGGGAATCTCAAGGTGTAGAAAGTATGATCCCAGCTTCAAGATGTTTATAATCTTGGAAATAATTAGAAATGCCTCACTCTAATGATAATAATAATAAGCATCAGTTAGAGATTGTTAGTTTGAACAACCTTACAGTCATCTGATACATAATCATCTTTGTCATATCAAAATTCAAAAAGTCATTCTGAAGAGGACCTTCACTGAGTTACAAGTGAATAATATAGGCCTACAGGTTTATTTACTTTATTGTAAGACATGGACACAAGAGGATTGTTTTTCCCCTGTGTTGAGGATGTTTCCACCTATCTCGTTCAATATCCCCATTTAATTTTCCTTGTAACAATTCTTTTAAACATGGATCTTTTAAAGAATTGATATACTTCCTTATACTGAATTGTGACAATTTTGAAAGCCAATAATATCCTTTCATTTATTTTGCAGGAGGGGGTGTGAATTACTAGAATTAAAGTTATTTTTAAATAACCTTTTAATATTTTAGACTGAAGTAGTGGGTTTTTGTTTTGTTTTATTGAGATATAATTGACATACATTAGTTTCAGGTGTACACCATAATGATTCAATATTTGTATATATTGTAAAATGGTCACTCACTGCAGTGAGTCTAGTTAACATCCATCACCATACATAGTTGAGAATTTTTTTCTTGTGTTGAGAATTTACCAGATCTACTCTCTTAGCAACTTTCAAATATGCACTACAGTGTTATTAACTATAGTTGCTATGCTGTACATTACATCGCCATGACTTATTTATAACTGGAAGTTTGTACCTTTTGATTCCTCTCACCTACTTCACCCATAACCTCACCCACCGTTCGATGAGAATTTTTTTTTTTTGGCGGTAAGCGGGCCTCTCACTGTTGTGGCCTCTCCTGTTGCGGAGCACAGGCTCCGGACGCGCAGGTTCAGCGGCCATGGCTCACGGGCCCAGCCGCTCCGCGGCATGCAGGATCCTCCCAGACTGGGGCACGAACCTGTGTCCCCTGCATAGGCAGGCGGACTCTCAACCACTGCGCCACCAGGGAAGCCCCGCTGAGAATATTTGAATCAATATTCATCAGGGATATTGGTCTGTAGTTTTCTTGTCTTGTACTGTCTTTCTCTAGTTTTGGCCTCAAGGTAATAGTGGCCTCAGAGTTTGTCATTTGGAAGTGTTCCCTCTTCCATTTTACTTTGGAATAATTTGAGGAGGATTGATGTTAATTCTTTTCATGTTTGATAGAATTCACCAGTGAAGCCATCTTGTCCTGGACTTTTCTTTGGTGGAGGTTTTTGATTACTGTCTCAATATCCTTACTAGTTTTTTTTTTTTTTTTTCTTTTTTTTTTTTTTTTTTTTTTTTTTTTTGACTTCACAACGTGGTACGTGGGATCTCAGTTCCCCAACCAGGAATCGAAAACCCATGCCCCCTGCATTGGAAGCACGGGGTACTAACCACTGGACCTCCGGGGAAGTCCCTAATTCTCCTTACTAGTTATGGATCTATTCATATTTGTATTTCCTCATGATTCTGTTTTGGTACATTGTGTTTCTAGAAGTTTGTCCATTTTATCTAGGTTACCCTATTTGTTGACATACAGTTCATAGTACTCCCTTATAATTCTTTTTATTTCTGTAAAATTAGTGGTAATATCCCTTTCTTGGTAGCTGATTTTAGTTATTAGAGTCATCTCTTTTTCTTAGTCACTCTAGCTAAAGTTCAATTTTGCTGATCTTTTCAATGAACCAAGTCTTTGTTTTGCTTTTTTTTCTTTTTTCTATATTTCGTTTCTCTCTGCTCTAATCTTTATTATTTTCTTGCTTTTGCTCTGAGTTTAGTTTGTTGTTATTTTTCTCGTTTTTTACGGTGCAAAGTTAGGTTGTTTTAGATTTTTTTAATATAACAACAATTATAGATTTATCTCTTAGCATTACTTTTGCTGCATCCCATAAGTTTGGGTATGTTGTATTTTCATTTATCTCAAGACATTCTCTAATTCCCATTGTGATTTCTTTGAGCCATCAGATGTACTGTGTAAATTCCATATATTTGTGGATCTTCCTGTTTTCTTTTGCCATTGATTTCTTTAGTTTCTTCTGTCATGATCAGAAAAGATACTTTGTATGGTTTCAATCCTTTAAAATTTAGTAGGAGTTGTTTGTGGCCTTACATCTGGTCTATCCCAGAGAATATTACATGTGCACTTGAGAATAATGTATATTCTGCTACGGTTGAGTGACACATTCTGCATATATCTGCTAGGTCTAGTTAGTGTCTACAGTATTATTCAAGGCCTCTCTTTCCTTACTGATCTACTGTCTTGCTGTTCTGTCCATTATTGAAAGGGGGTATTGAAGTTTTCTTCTATTTTTGTAAATCTGTCTATTTCTCCCTTTAATTCTGTCACTGTTTGCTTTACATATTTAAGAGCTCTGGTGTTTGCTATATATATGTGTGTGTTTATATGTTATACATTCTTGGTGAATTGACCTTTTCATCATTATATAATGTCCTTCTTTGTCCCTTATAACAGATTTTGATTTAAAAGTCTACTTTGCATATGAAGTGTATGAAGGTTCCCTTTTCTCCATATCCTTACCAACACTTGTTATTTGTTGTGTTTTTGGTTAATAGCTCTTCTGACAGGTGTGAAGAGGAGATAGCTCATTGTGGCTTTGATTTTCATGTCCCTGATGATTGAGGATCTTCTCTGTTGGCCATCATTATGTTTTCTTTGGAAAAGTGTCTATTTATGTCTTCTGCCCATTTTTTAATCACATTTTTTCTATTGAGTTGTATGAGCTCTTTACATATTTTGGATATTAACCTCTTATCAGATATGTGATTTGAAAATATTTTCTCCTAATCAATAAGTTGTCTTCTCACTTTGTTGATTGTTTTCTTTTCTGCACAAAAGCTTTTTAGTTTGATACAGTTCCATTTGTTTATTTTCGCTTTTGTTTCCCTTGCCTGAGGAGACATATCCAAAAAATATTTCTAAGGCCTGTGTCAAAGAGTGTACTGCCTATGTTTTCGTCTAGGAGTTTTATGGTTTTGGGTCTTACATTTAAGTCTTTAATGCATTTTGAATTTACTTTTATGCATGGTGTGAAAGAGTAGTCCAGTTTGATTCTTTTGCATGTAGCTGTCCATTTTTCCCAGCACCATTTACTGAAGAAGCTGTCATTGCCTCATAGTACATTCTTGCCTCCTTTGCCATAGATTAATTGCCCATATACATGTGAGTTCACTCTGGGCTTTCTATTCAGTTCCATTGATCTGTGTCTGGTTTTATGCCAGTACCATTCTATTTTGATTACTGTAGCTTTGTACTGTAGTTTGAAATCAGGGAGTGTAATACCTCCAGCTTTGTTCTTCTTTCTCAAGATTGTTTTGGCTATTTGGGGTCTTTTGTGTTTCCATACAAATTTTAGAATTATTTGTTCTAGTTCTGTGAAAAACATCATGGGTATTTTAATAAGGTGTGCATTGGATCTGTAGATTGCCTTGGGCAATATGGTCATTTTAACAACATTAATTCTTCTGATTAATGAACATGATACATCTTTCCATCTGATTGTGTCATCTTCAGTTTCTTTCATTAGTGTCTTATAGTTTTCTGAGTACAGGTCTTTTACTTCCTTAGTTAGATTTATTCCTATGTATTTTATTCTTTTTGATGTGATTGTAAATGGGATGTTTTCTTAATTTCTCTTTCTGATCGTTGTTATTGTATAGAAGTGCAACAGATGTTTATATATTAACTTTGTATCCTGCAACTTTACCAAATTCATTGATGAGCTTTAGTAGTTTTTTGGTGGTGTCTTGAGGGTTTTCTATGTATAGTATTGTGTCATCTGCAGACATTGACAGTTTTACTTCTTCCTTTCCAATTTGGATTCTTTTTATTTCTTTTTCTTGTTTAATCGCTGTGGCTAGGACTTCCAATACCATGTTAAATAGAAGTGGCGAGACTGGGCATCCTTGTCTTGTTCCTGATCTTAGAGGAAATGATTTCACCTTTTCACTATTGAATATGATGTTAGCTGTGGGCTTATCATATGGCCTTTATTATGTTGAGGTATATTCCCTCTATACCCACTTTTGGAGACTTTATCATAAATGGATATTGAATTTTGTCAGAAGTTTTTCCTGCATTGAGGTGATCATATTTTTATTCTTCAATTTGTTAATGTGGTGTATCACATGGATTTGCAGATATTGAACCATCCTCACATCCCTGGGATATATCCCGCTTGATTATGGTGTATGATCCTTTTAATGTATTGTTGAATTTGGTTTGCTAGTATTTTGTTGAGGAGTTTTACATCTATGTTCATCATTGGCATATAATTGTTCATAGTAATTTCTTATGATCTTTTGTATTTCTGTGATGACAGTTGTAACTTCTCCTTTTTCATTTCTGATTTTATTGAATTTGGCTATCTCTCCTTTTTTTCCTTAATGAGTCCAGCTAAAGACTTCTCAATTTTGTTATTTTTTTCAAAAAACCAGCTCTTAGTTTCTTTAATCTTTTCTAGTATTTTTTAGTCTCTATTTTATTTATATCTGCTCTGATTTTTATGATTTCTTTCTTTCTACTAACATTAGGTTTTGTTTGTTCTTCTTTTTCTAGTTCCTTTAGGTGTGAGGTTAGGTTGTTTATTTGAGATATTTTTGTTTCTTTTTTTTTTTTTTTTTTGCAATACGCGGGCCTTTCACTGTTGTAGCCTCTCCCATTGCGGAGCACAGGCTCCGGACGCGCGGGCTCAGCAGCCATGGCTCACGGGCCCAGCCACTCCGCAGCATGTGGGATCTTCCCAGAGTGGGGCATGAACCCATGTCCTCTGCATTGGCAGGCGGACTCTCAACCACTGCGCCACCAGGGAAGCCCGAGATATTTTTGTTTCTTGAGGTCAAGCCTTGTACAGCTATAAATTTCCCTCTTAAAACCACTTTTACTGTATCCTATAAATGTTGGGTCATTTTGTTTTCATTTTCATTTGTCTCCAGGTATTTTTCGACTCTCTCATTGATTTCTTTAGTGCTCCATTGGTTGTTTAGTAGCATACTGTTTAGCCTCCACGTGTATGTGATTTTTGCAGTTTTTTTCTTATAGCTGATTTCTAGTCTAATAGCATTGTGGTTGGAAAAGATGCTTTGTATGATTTCAGTGTTCTTAAATTTACTGAGAATTGTTTAATGGCCTGGCATGTGACCTATCCTGGAGAATGTTTTATGTGTACTTGAAAAGAATGTATTCTGCTGCTTTTGGATGGAATGTTTTATATATATGTATATCTTTCTTTCTTTCTTTCTCTCTCTCTCTCTCTCTCTCTCTCTCTCTTTCTCTCTTTCTCTCTTTCTTTCTTTCTTTTCTTTTCTTTCCTTTCTTTTTTCCATCTGGAATAATGTGTTATTTAAGGCCAATGTTTCCTTTCTGATTTTCTGTCTGGATGATCTGTCCATTGATGTAAATGTGGCTTTTTTTTGGTCATGCCATGCAGTTTGCAGGATGTCAGTTCCCCGACTAGGGATTGAACCCAGGCCATGGCAATGAAAGCCCAGAATCCTAACCACTAGTTCCCTACCAGGCAACTCCAGTAAGTGGAGTTTTAAAGTCCCCTTATATTATTGTGTTACTGTCAATTTCTCCCTTTGTGTTAATATTTGCCTTATGTGTTCAGATGCTCCTATGTTGGATGCATATATATTTGCAATTGTTATATCTTCTTGGATTGATCCCTTGAGCATTACATGATGTCGTTCTTTTCCTCTTGTTACAGTTTTTGTCTTAAAGTCTGTTTTGTCTAAGTATTGCTACCCCAACTTTCTTTTTGTTTTCATTTACATGGAACACCTTTTTCCATCCTCCTACTTTCAATCTGTGTGTGTTTTTAGCTCTGAAGTGAGTCTCTTATAGGCAGCGTACATATAGCTTTTGTTTTTGTATTCATTCAGCCACTCATGTCTTTTGATTGGAGCGTTTAGTCCATTTACAGTTAAAGTAATTATTGATAGGTATGTACATATTGCCATTTTGTAAATTGTTTTGAGGTTACTTTTGTAGTTCTTTTTTGTTCTTCTTTTGTTCTCTTCCCTTGTGATTTGATGACTATCTTTCGTGTTATGTTTGAATTCCTTTCTTCTTCCTGTATGTGTATCTATTATAGATTTTTGGTTTGTGGTTACTGGGAAGTTTATATATAGTAATCTATATATATGTGATTAAGTTGCTGATCTCTTAAGTTCAAATGCATTTTAACAACCTGCATTTTTACTCCCTACCATGTTTACTGTTTTTGCCATCATATTTTACGTCATGCTTTGTCTGTGTATCCCTTAACTACTTATTGTGGATATAAATGCTTTTACTCCTATTGTATTTTAACCTTCCTATTAGCTTTATACATGGTTGATTTACTACATTTACTGTATATTTGCCTTTATCCATGAGCTTTTTCCTTTCATAATTTTCATGTTTCTATTAGTGGCCTTTTCTTTTTCACTTAGAGAAGTCCCTTTAACATTTTTTGTAAAGCTGGTTTGGTGGTGCTGAACTCTTAGCTTTTGCTTGTCTCTAAAGCTTTTGGTGTCTCCATCAAATCTGAATGAAAGCCTTGCTGGTACATTATTCTTAGTTGTAGGTTTTCCCTTTTCATCACCTTAACTATCATGCCACTCCCTTGTGGCCTGCAGAGTTTCTGCTGAAATGTCAGCTGATAGCCTTATGGGAGTTCCCTTATATGTAACTTATTGCTTTTCCCTTGCTACTTTTAATATTCTCTCTCTATCTTTAATTTTTCCCATTTTAATGGCAATGTGTCTTTGAGTGCGCCTCTCTGGGTTGATCCTGTTTGGAAGTCTCTGTGCTTCCTGGACCTGGATGTCTCTTTCCTTTCCCAGGTAAGTTGGCTGTCTCCACTTCACTTAGTTCTTCTTCTGGGGTTTTATCCTATTCCTTCGTTTGGAATATATTCCTCTGGTGCCTCATTTTGTCTAATTTGCTGTTTTTATCTCTGTGTATGTGGTAGGTTGGTTACATTTTCTGACCTTGGAGAAGTGGCCTTTTGTAGGAGATGTCCTATGAGTCCCAGCAGCACACTCCTCTCTGGTCACCAGAGCTATATGCTGTAGGGGTGCCCCCATTTGGGCAGCGGGCATCCTTTCGTTGTGGCAGGCTGATTACTGTGGGTGGTCTGGTAGGTGTGGTTAGCCACCATCTGGTTGGTCTCCAGGCCCTGCCTTGTGCAGATGCTGCTGGCCACTGGTGGGCGGGGCTCGGTCCTGACGCTGCTGGATACAGGGCCCCTGGGGCTCCAAGGGCTAGTGCTGGCCCACTGGTGGGCAGAGCTAGATTCTGGAGTGTCCTTTGAGTTTGGAGGAAGAGTGATTTATTTGTAGTTCTTGTCTTCGTTGTATGCTCTTTGAGCAGGAAGTTATATTTTTTGGCTAGACATAGTCTAGAAATAGAGAGGGTTCCCCTGGACCAGTTCTGCGTGAGACTGGCAGAGGTCAGTAAGCACTGGTCTTTTGAGGAGCTTACATGGTAGTTGACCAATGTATTTATGTGTAGCCATTCCAAGCTGGCCTCTTCTGAAACCCATGTCAGGAAGAAGTAGGACCAAGTCAAAGAGTCTGTGAGTTCCCAGGGGTCATGGACCAGGTCGATGTGGTTGTCTCCCGTTTGCTGAGCTAAACCAACACACAGCACTTCACATTTTGACATTTATTGTACTTACTTCTATGAGATGGTGTTATCCCTGTTTTATGAAGAAAATAATGCCAAGGGAACAAGGTGCCACCTACCTGGTGAGTGGCAGAGCCAGAATTCAAGCTCAGACCTTCTGATTCCAGATCCTGTGTGCATTCCTGGCCACCTTATCAATTGGATCTTTTCCACATGGAGTATGTGATAGCTTTTATTGTTCAGACTTTTCATGCCTTGGCTTTTATTTTCTGATCATTCCTAATGACTGCCATTCTCTTTTTACTGATGCAGTCAGAGAAAATCATGAGGTGGATAAAGCCATTTAAGTGTTTCTTGAGAAATGCTATTGTTCAATATGAAATTTGAAAAGGAATCAAATACAGTAGAGTTTCAGCATAATCATATTAAACTTGGAGGTGAATTCAGAATGAATTTGCTCTCATATCAACCAATTTTCTTTTCTAAAACCTTTTAAAGCAGAAAAGCAAAACTTTGTAAGTCAATCCCATAGCATGGTCTTATAAGGACCATCCTGTACGTTTCTCTACTGAAAGGGAGAGGAACTAAAACCAGCCTTGTGCCTACTGTGTGTTGGGTTAATTTTTTAATTAACTAAAAGAAGTCATCATTACCTTTCTTTTATTTTTTAAATTATATCAGTTCCAGGTGTACAGCATAATTGTTCAACATCTGTATACACTACAGAGTGATCACCATCTATCATTACCTTTTAATAAGTAAGAAAATGTGTTCAAAATGAAATGACAGCCCAAAGTCACACAGTAAATAGCAAGCCATCCAAGGATCTGAAGTCAATTCTGCCTCCAAAGCTTTTGGTTATGCTCTGGTGTTTTTGTGGAGGAAATGCTAGCATTTAAATATATGCTTGGAGTTTTTGTGCTGAGCCTGTAGTTGCTCTTGGACCTTGTTAAACTTCTGCCATCTGAAATGAACACCTGTATCCGTTCTCTCCCAGGTCTTGCTGTTTTTGCTCAGTGCAATCACACCTTGAATAACAAATGGAAACCTCAGGACACTGACAAAGCTAAATCCTAATGAAGAGCCTCAGTGGGTCACAACCACGTAGGAGCTGAGATTCAGCCAAACTGGTAAATGGTTTGATGACAATCTCCTTCAGACATCATATTCATTGATTTTCGTTAGAGCTAAGGACCTGGGGGGGAAGTTTTGAACTTTGTCCACTACTGGGTTTGATTATTGATTGGATTAATGGGCTGGAGTGGCCCAGACAGAGGCCCACTTGCAGGGATTATGGGAGCCCTGAGAGAAAAGGATTCACCATAAGAGAAGGATCGGGTGACAGAGCAAGCCCGTCTTCCCAAGAAGATGGAATGTTGGAGGGAATGTGTAGTTCCAGGTATGTATGTCCTGACCCAGTCAATCTGGAGATACACCACCCTGAGAAGGCGTATACTTATTCCAAAATTGAGCACTTGCCATTGCTCAAAATATTTAACAAACCGCGACATCATCTTCAGAGTCCCCTGAGTGTCCATAATGGTAAGAAACTGTTCTTTCAAGAAGAGCAGGCTTGGAACAAGAATGATAAGTTATTCAGAGCCACATCTAATTGAGGCAGCTGAATCAAGATAATTATCTTTTGGGTCAAAAACGATGTGTTCTTGTACCCATGAGGGTGCACCTGGAGGAGGCCTTCCCGCCATGCTGCGGGAGTCATCGCAGCCTCCGGTGGCAGAGCTTCATTCTCTACCCACTCACCCCTGCATGTTTTTTACATTATTATTTGTTTAATTGGAAAGTAAAAGCTGCCCATGGTTGAAGAAGAAAACAGTTAACAGTGCAAAGGATGCAAGTGAAAATCTCCCTACCACACACAGGCAGTCACGTTTCCACTCTCTTACGTGAGCATATGTGGTTCTAAGTGGTCCTTTCTAAGAAAGGAAGTGAGGGCCCGGCACCCACACTGTTGTCACCTTTCTCTCCCACTCACCACGCTCCTAATGGAGCGCTCCTGCAGGTAAGACTTTTAGCACTTCGCTCCACAGAGAGGCACAGATAATCAAGAAACGCCCAAGGCAGGCCTTTGGGACTCCCCAGATTCTTAAACACAACCATAGCAGGGAATTGCCACTGCTCTGTACCCTGAAATTTTTCTTCTCCAGCTCTCTCACGTCAGATCATTTTCTGTTCACGTCTACAGCCAGCACTAATGGTTGGACTTCTTTTGGAAGAAGGGAGAGACAGAGGGAGGAAGGGAGGGGGAGAGAGATGAGAGAGAAGAAAAATGGGGGGGTGGCAGAAACAGGAGAGGGGAAGGGGGGGACAGGACTTTTCACTCATGGCTATTGGGTTGTTATGAGTTGAACTGTGCCCCCTTCAAATTCATATGTTGAAGGTCTAACCCCCAGTACCTCAGAATGTGACCTTCTTTGGAAATAGGGTCATTGTAGATGATCAGTTTAAGTTAGGATGAGGCCCTACAGAAGTAGGTGGGTCCCTAATCCAGTCTGACTGGTATCCTTATAAAAAGGGAAATTTGGAAACAGACACACGGGGAGAACACCATGTCAAGAGGAAGACGGAAATCAGGGCGATGCTTCTACAAGCCAAGGAGTGCCAGAGATTGCCAGCAAAGCATCACAAACCGGTGAGAGGCGTGAATAGAACCAGCCCTGCTGACACCTTGATTTTGGACTTCTGGCCTCCAGGACTGTGAGAGAATAAATATCTGTTGTTTAAGTCACTCAGTCTGTGGTACTTTGTTAGGGCAGCCCTAGCCAACTAATGCTCCAGTCAAAGGCAAGCTGTTGGCGCTCCAACCTCCCACATCAGTCAAGGAAGCCCAACAGTAGGAGGAAAGTTTGGATTCTGGTGCCAGCATGCCCCTCACGTCCAGTACTTGCCGGCCCTGTCTACTGAATCCCCCCATAAACCTTCCACTTTTCAGTGGGGACCTACGCAGTAACAAGAACCAGATAAGCTAAAGGAGGCTGTCACTTGGGCCCTCCCAGTAGTGCCCTGAGGGCAAGACTTAGAAGTTGCAGCCACCTCAAAGTTTGCCTCCTGGAGTCTCTGTGCCAAACGGACAGGTAAATGCTTCACGACGGACTTTTGAAGATGTTCCTCTATCTCTTCTAGCATTTAATGTTGCTAAAGAGAAATTTGCTTATGCCTTTGAAGATGACCTTTAAAAAAAAATCTCTAGAAGCTTTCCAGTGTCTATCTTTGATCTGAACATTCACAAGAGTGTGTATAGGCGTGGGTCTTTTTCTACTCCCTTGCTTGGCACTTGATGGGTTCTTTTAATTTGAAGACTTACCTCCTCAGTTCTGGGGCATTTTTTTCTATTATTTCTTCAATAATTTGTACTTTTTCACTTTTTTCTATTCTCTTTTTCTGGTATTCCGTTTAATCAGATGCTGGGCACCTCTATTTATGTGTTTTTTCTCCTTGTGTTATTTATGTATGAATATTTATTTTGTATTATGAGTTGTAATCCTATACTTCTTTATTTTGTTGTTCATATGGATCTAGCTTTGGCCATTGGGAACTCTTTCAGTTGGCTCCTGTGTCTCTTTGACGTAGCCCCATCTGTGTGTGTGTGTGTCTGTGTGTGTGTGTGTGTGTGTGTGTGTGTATGTGTGTTTTGAGCGATTCCTTCCTTTCTGGCACTATAAAACACTGCAGGCTCATCTTGTATATTTTCTGCCTCAGTCCTAGAATCAGACATTTCTCTGGGGATCCCTGGTTCCTTTTTTTGGAGAATAGTATCGGAAACCAAGATCTGGGCACTAGTCATGCTTGTTGCTACTGCGGTGTTGCTGCATCTAGGCCCTCCCAGCAAGAGCTGAGACAGAGCAAGGATATAAATGTGTGTATACCACCCCATGTATATAACCATATCTCTAAATATTTCTCTGTGTAACCACCTGTATCTGTGTTAAGCTAAACATGAATTCGTACTGATGTTTTCAACTCGAATCTATTACCTTATGGATTATTCTAGCCTCCTTCCCTTCCTTATCTGTAAGCTGGCACTCCAACAGGGAGAATCCTGACTTCCACCCTCTGCCATCAGAATTGCTAACCCATACACCTAAGAGAAACAACTTTATCAACTCAAGTTCAGTTGTTATATGCAGTTATTTTTCCCTTTAGTCTTACAGACTCCACTCATTTCCAGCACCTTTACCCCAATCCCCTTAAGTGAGCACCTTTACCCCAATCCCCTTAAGTGAGATTGTTTCGTGTATTTGTGATACATGAGACTTTTTTTTTGTCACAGTCTGCATTTCATTGTAGGATTTCCCCAAACTTCTAAATGATTTTTTAAATTTGCATATATTAAGGTTCACTTTTTATACTGAAATTCTATGGGTTTTGACGAATAATATCATGTATCCATCATTACAGTATATAGAGTAGTTTCACAGCCCCACCCCCCCAAAAAAACCCTTCTGTTTCACCCATTCAACCTCTTTTTTCCCCCTAAACCCTTGGCAACCACTGACTTTTTACTGTGTCTAGAGTTTTACCTTTTCCAGAATATCATATGGTTGGACTCATACAGTAAGTACCATTTTCAGACAGGCTTATTTCAATTAGCACTATGCATTTAAAGTTCATCCTTGTCTTTCGGTGGCTTGATAGCTCGTTTGAAAAATAATAATATTCCATTTATGCACATAGCACAATTTGTTTATCTGCTCAGCTATTGAAGGACATCTTTGCTATTTATACTTTTTGGCAATTAGCAAAAAGGCTGCTATAAACCTATCTGTGTAGGTTTTGTTTGGAAATAAGTTTTCAAATTAGTCGGCTAAATATCTAGGCACACAATTGCTGGATCATGTGTTGAGGCTATGTTTAGCAGTGTAAGAACTGCCAATCTATCTTCCAAAGTGGCTGTAGTATTTTGCTTTCCCACCAGCAATGACTAAAATTTCCCGTTGCTCCACAATCTTGACATTTAGTGTGGTCAGTGCTTTGGATTCCAGCTTCTCTAACAAGCTTGTAGTGGTATCTCCTTGTTGTTTTAATTTGAAATTCCCTAGTGGCATATGATGTTGGGCATCTTTTCATATGCTTGTTTGCCACCTGTACATCCTCTTTGGTGAGTTGTCTGTTTAGATCTTTTGCCCATTTTAAAATTGGGTCTCTGATTTTTTTATTACATTTTTTCTTGTTTAAGGATATAATTTTCAAAAAAAATCTCTTTAAGGAAATTAAATTTTTCTTGTACAGTTTTCTTTTGTTTCCTGAATTTCTCTCTTTCCTCTGGAGTCAGTTTTTCTATTTCTTTATTTGAGTTTTTTTACTTTCACATCAAGGGTTTTCTTCAAATATCCAGTGAGTCTTAGTTTGTATTTTTTCCTTTAAATATTCTTTTGTGGAAAATAAATAACACATACCAAAAAAGAAAATATGAAACAGAAATGTTAAGCTGAATGAATTTTTATCCAGATGAAGAAAGTGAACGTTGCCAGTATTACGCTAGAAGCCTTCTGTATGCCTCTGTCTATCAGAATTCTCTAACTTCCTGTCTCCCTCCCCAACCAGCTTATTACTATTCTGACTCAATATAGTCATCTCCTTTTTTAAAAAAGTAGTTTTTACACCAGGCAAATATGCACCTATAAATACTGTGGTTGAGTATTCAGTCATCTTTTAAAATGTGAGAATAAGGTAATGTTTTAAAATACAGGAGGGACTTCCCTGGCAGTCCAGTGGTTAAGAACCTGCCTTCCAATGCAGGGGACGTGGGTTTGATCCCTGGTCAGGGATCTAAGGGCCCACATGCCACGGGGCAACTAAGCCCGTGCACCACAACTACTGAGCACATGGGCCACAACTAGAGAGCCTGCATGCTGCAACTACAGAGCCCATGCACCACAACTACAGAGCCCACACACTCTGGAGCCCACACGCCACAACTAGACAGAAGCCTATGCACCACAATGAGGAGCCCGCGTGCCACAGCAGAGGATCCTGCATGCCGCAGTGAAGATCCTGTGTGCCACAACTAAGACTCCACACAGCCAAAAATAAAATAGAATAAATAAATATTTAAAAAACAAACAAGCAAGCAAACAAAAAACAAGAAAAGCTATAGGAATTGGCAGAGCCCACTGACTGGCAGGCTTTGCTTTAGGGTCATGAGGCAAGGGCCAGGCTTTGCACTGGGAATGCCAGAACGAGGAGAACTTGAGGCTGAGATTCCAACATATAACTGCCCTAACCTTCCCCAGGTAATTTATTCAGCTTCTTTACAGCAGAAGAACCCTTCTCATGACTGTCGTGGTGGTATTTAATGCCTTCTTTTCTGGAGGGCAGCACCAGGCCTCTTGCCCAGAATCCTCCCCTAGGTCTCATCCCCTGGGAGTTGGACCTCCTGCCTCCTCTGCAATGACATCCTGAAGAGACAGTTCCTGGTGAGAAGTGGCAAGCAGAGCCCAACAGGCATCTCATCTTCTCAAGGTTTGGAGCACGTGTTCAATAGGATAGCCACCTCCTTCAGAGTCCTGGGAGGGGCAGGAATATAAACTTCCTTATATTTAGTCACTTTGAATAATGCTTTAGCAGGTTCAGCCCAAGGGTTGGGCACCACAGACCCAAGCAGCAGAGGCATGCTAGCTCTTTAAAAGGCATCTCCCCCAACTGCCAAGGAGGCCAGCCTCAGCCTGACATCTCTGCCCCATCTGCTCCTCTACCTGCCTCTCATCTCAAGGGTTCCCTAAATTACCAGCCTGGCTGTGGGGAGCTCCTCATGCTATAGCCTGTTATACAGTCGGAAGTAGCCCACCCTTTGTGCAGAGGTCTGCCCTCCTCCCCCTTTACCACCCAGCCCCCAAAGCTTTATATTGTCCAGCACCTGCCTAGTAGAAGACCAGGAACGTGGACTGACCTCCTACTCAGGGCAGCTCAGGACCTCTGGCCCCAAAAGTCAATTCCAGTGGCAGGGGTTCACTCAATACTGGTGGAACCATTTGTCCAAGCTAATGAGGCACTGGAAAGACTACAGAAAATAGAGTACAATATGGCACAGAGCAATGCCACATCAAACTGAAGTGGAGATGTTCCAAATGTTGAGTCCCAACCGCTTAAGGCTCTCCAGGATCACTTTGCCAATTGATTGTCCTACTGACTCAGTAGACCCCATATCAATTTCTTCATCATTTCCAAAATCCTACCTTTCCTCATCACCCTTGTAGTGAGCTCAAGCATCTGGGGGGGGCTGATCAAGAAAAAAGATATGATCCTGAAGTAGCAGTAGCACACAGCATGCTTTATTTGGGCAACACTGACATGTGACATGTGGGAAGTCTCTCACAGCCTGAGACCATCTACATGCTACAGAGGCTACTGCACAGGGACCACCTCCCAGGAGGGGAAGAGGGCAAGAGAATGCTAAAGGAGGAGAAGAATTAAAGAGGGGACTTATGCTTCTAGGCAGTGTCGCTCAGCCATGCAATGGAGAGCATCTGGATCAGAGATTTCTGGGTTTACTTTATCTGTGGCTAGCAGATGTTGGGTGCAGTTTCCTGGGGTATGCAAAGCAGAGAGGTTCTAAAGAGCTAAAACTCTGTTTATTAGGGCTATATTTAAAACAACTGGATGTGTGAAGTTTGAGTTTGGCACCAGCTTTAGAGCTTACGAATCCTAGCCTGCTATGAATAAGTAAACAGCATAGGATCAATATACAGAACTTATCTTTGGCTCATTTATATAGAACAGCCTGATCAGGAAACAGAGAAAAGACACAAATCAACAATGTCAGGAATGAGAGAAGAAACATCACTGTTTTACATATATTTAAAAGATAGAAAAAATACTGTAAACAACTTTATACCAATAAATTTGACAACTTAGACAAATTTCTTGTAAAACACAAACTACCAAAACTAACTCAAGAAGAAATAGATAAACTGAGTAGCACTATATCTATTTTTTTAATTGAATTTGTAGTTAAAAATCTTCCCAAGTTCATGGAATAGAAGAATTAATGTTGTTAAAATGTCCATACTACCCAAAGCAATCTACAGATTTAATGCAATCCTGATCAAAATACCCATGACATTTTTCACAGAACTAGAACAAATAATCCTAAAATGTATATGGAACCACAAGAGACCCCAAATAGGCAAAGCAATCTTGAGGAAAAAAAGAACAAAACTGGAAGTATCACAATCCTATACTACACTATACAATCACTATACTACAAAGCTACAGTAATCAAAACAGCATGGTACTGGCACAAAAACAGACACACAGATCAATGTAACAGAATAGAGAACCCAGAAATAATCCCATGCACTTATGGTCAATTAATCTATGACAAAGAAGGCAAGGGAGAATATACAAGGGAGAAATGACAGCCTCTTCAACAAGTGGTGTTGGGAAAACTGGACAGCTACAGAACAGAAATTAGGACATTTTCTCACACCATATACAAAAATAAACTCAAAATGGATTAAATGACCTAAATGTAAGACTGGAAACCATACAACTCCTAGAAGAAAACATAGGCAGAACACTCAGACATAAATCGTAGCAATATTTTTTGGATCTGTCTCCTAAAGCAAAGGAAACAAAAGCAAAAATAAACAAATGGGACCTAATTAAATTTGAAAGCTTTTGCACAGCAAAGGAAACATTTGACAAAACAAAAAGCCAACCTACTGAATGGGAGAAAATATTTGCAAATGATATGACAAATAGGGGCTAATATCCAAATATATAAAGAGCCCATACAACTCAGTATAAAAAAAAAACAATAAAATTTTTAAATGGACAGAAAACCTGAATAGACATTTTTCCAAAGAAAACATACATATGGTCAACAGATGCATGAAAAGATGCTCAACATCACTAATCATTAGAGGAATGCAAATCAAAACCACAATGAGATATCACCTTACACCTGTCAGCATGGCTATCAAAAAATATACAAATAACAAATGATGAGGATATGGAGAAAAGGGAACCCTCAAACACTGTTGGGATGTAAATTGGTGAAGCCACTATGGAAAACGTTATGGAGTTTCCTCAAACTAAAAATAGAACTAACATATGATCCAGCAATCCCACACCTGGGCATATATCTGAAGAAAACAAAAGTGCTAATTCAAAAGATATGTGCACCCCAACGTTCATAGAAGCACTATTTACAATAGGTAAGATATGGAAGCAACCTAAGTGTCCATCAACAGATGAATGGATAAAGAAGATGTATACACAGGATTTCCCTGGTGGCACAGTGGTTAAGAAACTGCCTACCAATGCAGGGGACACAGGTTTGAGCCCTGGTCCAGGAAGATCCCACATGCCACAGAGCAGCTAAGCCTGTGCACCACAACTACTGAGCTTGCGCTCTAGAGCCTGCATGCAGCAATAAAGACCCAACACAGCCAAAGATAAATTAATTAATTAATTTAGAAAAAGATGTATACACACACACACACACACACACACACACAACTACTACTAAGCCACAAAAAAAAATGAAATTCTGCCATTTGTAATAATATGGCTAGACCCAGAGGGTATTGTGCCTAGTGAAATATGTCAGACAGAGAAAGACAAATACTGTGTGTTATCACTTATATGTGGAATCTAAAAAACTAAATGAATGAACATAGCAAAACAGAAACAGACTCACAGGTATAGAGAACAGACTGGTACCTACCAGTGTTGGGGAATGGGGGGCACGATGGGAGGAGGAGATTGAGAGGTACAAACTACTGTGTATAAAATGGATAGGCTACAGGGATGTATTGTACATCACAGGGAAATATAGCCATTATGTTCTGGGCACTTTAAATGGAGTATAATCTATAAACATGTTGAGTCACTATGTTGTCCACCTGAAATTAATAGGATGTTGTAAATTAACTACACTTCAATTTAAAAAATAAATACAATTTAAAAAAAATAAATAACTGATTCACTTTGTTATAAAGCAGAAACTAACACACCATTATAAAGCAATTATACTCCAATAAAGATGTTTAAAAAATTTTTTTAATTAAAAAATAAAATAAATAAAAGCCTTCCCATGAGGAAAACTCCAAGGCAAGAAGTCTGGTGAATTCTAGTAAACTTTTAAGGAAGAAATAATTCTACACAAATTCTTCCAGGAAATTGAAGAGGAACGGACACTTGTAAATTCATTATTTGAGACAGCATTATACTGATATCAAAACCAGAAGAAAAAAAAAGACATGAAAAGAAAACAGGAAGTTGCCCCTCATGAAAAATCCATATCAAAATTTTAGCAAATTGAATCTAACAAGTGTAAGAAGATAGTATATCATGACCAAGTGGATTTTATCCCAAGAATGCAAGAGTGGTTAACATTTCAAAATCAGTGTAAACCACCATATTAATAGACTAAAATAGAACCACCTCTCATATATGCAAGAAAAAAATTTTTGACAAAATCCACCATCCATTCCAAATAGAAACCCTCAGAAAATCAGGAAAAAGAAGGAAACCCCTCAACCTGATTAAGAGTATCTATAAAAAACCCTACAGCTCACACCCTATTTAAGGTGAAAAACTGAATGCTTTTCCCTAAGATTAGCAACAGGGCAAGGCTGTTCTTACCACTTTATTTCAACATTGTGTTAGAGATTCTTACCAGTACAATAAGGTAAGTTTTTTTTTTAAGTCGTTTATATGGTTTAGAAAAGAACAATAAAACAGGTCTTTATTCACAAACGATGTGATTATCTATGTAGATAGTTTCATTGACTCTATGGAAGAGTTCTTAGAGCTAATGAGTGAGTTTAGCAGAGTGGCAGGATACAAGATCAAAATGGAAATTCAGTCATATGTCTTTATACTAGGAACAAAGAATTGGAAATTGAATTTTTTAAAATGCATTTTAAAATAGCATGAAAACTATTGATTGTTTATGAATGACTTTGACAAAAGATATGTAAGTCTTGTACCCTGAAAGCTACAATTGCTGTTAGAAACTAAAGAAGATCTAAATAAATCGAGAGATATACTATGTTCATGTTTCAGAAGTCTCACTATTTTTAAGATATCAATTCTCTATCATACTAAGTGAAGTAAGACAGAGAAAGACAAATACTATATGATATCACTTATATGTGGAATCTAAAATATGGCACAAATGAACCTATCTACGAAACAGAAACAGACTCACAGACATAGAGAACAGACTTGTGGTAACCAAGGGGAAGGGGAGGTGGGGGAAGGATGGAGGATGGATTAGGAGTTTGGGATTTGCAGATGCAAGCTATTATATATAGGATGGGTAAACAGCAAGGTCCTACTGTGTAGCACAGGGAACTATATTCAATGTCCTGGGATAAACCATAATGGAAAAGAATATAAAAAAGAATGTATATATGTCTATAACTGAGTCACTTTGCTGCACAGCAGAAATTAATACATTATAAATCAACTATACTTCAATAAAAAAATAAAATATAATAATAGTAAGCATGAAACACTTAGCACAGTGCCTGGGATATGATAGAAGTTCAGTAAACAGTTATCATGGAAAAAAAGGTATCAATTCTCCTGAAAATTGCTCTGTAAATTTATTGCACTACCAATAAAAATACTAGTAGAATTTTTTGTAAAATCTGACAAGCTGATTCTAAAATTTATATGAAAATGAAAAGGACCTAGAATAGCCAAAATACTTTGAAAAATAATTAATGTTGAATTATTTTTTCTTTATGTTAATTACTTGGTTTAAAGACTTATTATAAAGTCCCAGCAATCAAAATTTTGGTATTGGCATAAAGAGAGACAATTAGATCAATGGAGCAAAATAGAGAGTCTGTATAGACTCACACACATATGACTTTTGCCAAAGATGCTTAGGCAATTCAGTGAGGAAGGATAATCTTTACAAGAAAGAAATCTTTGCAAGAAATCTTTTCAACAACTGGATGTGCAAAAAATTAAGCCTCTGACCTTACCTCACACCACATTCAAAAAATAACCCAAAATGGGTTGTAGACCTAAATATAGGAGCTAAAACTACAGAGCTTCTAGGAGAAAATTGTAGTGACCTTGAGCTTGGCAAAGATTGTTAAACAACACAAAAAGTACATACTATAAAGGGGGGACTTCTTCAAAATAAACAACTTTTGATCTTCAGAAAACATTGTTAGTTTTCAATCTGTCATGTAAGGAGTTTGACAGTCATCACTGCTGATCTCACAACAAGAAAAAAAGTGAACAAACGTAAAATCAACAACTATTCTTAGATCCATCAGAGTGTCAAGATCACAACTTCTGCCCACAAAATTAGAGAGACAGGCAGATACAGAGAATCACAACTTACAGGAGTGGAAACTCCAAGGAGCCAATACCAGCACTGGATAAGCTAAACTGTAATTGATGATTTGCTGGAGGCTCAGTGAGGACAAGTTTGAGAGTTAAAAACTCCAAGAAGGACAGTCTTATACCCCCAACCCCACTTTTCTGAGTTTTATCTCCAGAAGCCCTACCACATTCTCAGAATCAGAAAAAAAAAATCCCCTTATGCTTCTGGGAGGGGGAGGGGAAAATGGCCATTTTGAAATATGCCCAGAACACTCTGTCTTAATAAGTCCTGCCCTGAAGAGAAAGTGGTTTACCAGAGCTTAACTGACCTGGGGGAGTGGAAATACCTAACTCAAGCCTCCTCTAACCTTCTATGTGGGTGAAAAACACGCAACTCCAGCCCCCTCTAGCCTTCCTGTCTCTCTAAGAGAGAAAAAAACAACTGAAAAGCACTTGTGAACGTCACAGCCCAGGATCACAAGCTCATTAAGAGACTGAAACTTAATCATAGGACTATAGAACATGCCCCTCTCTCCACACTTCACAACCACATCAATAGAGATCCTGTTTAATAACAAGGAATACAACTAGAAGAACTGCATGTCTCAGATGTAATTTAAGTAGAAGGCTCTAGGGCAACCCAAAGACAATAGGGGAGACAAAACAAAGACTCCAGAATATATTTTATCCTCTGACATCTACATCTGTAGCAAACAATAAACACAGCCTAACCCATAGCCAGTTAAATATAAAACTCACATAAAAGCCTATTTACCTCAGTTCATTTTAACCCAGTACCTCACACTGGCTTTTAACAAAAAATTACAAATCATACTAAAAAAAAACCACATTTTGAAGAGACAGAGCAAGCAATCCAAGTCAGAACAAGAACTGGATACAGCAGAGATATTGAAATTACCAGACTGATAATTTTTTTAAAAATATGATTAATATGCTATGGACTCTAATGAAAAAAGTGGACACCATGCAAGAACAGGTATGCAATATAAGCAGAGAGATGGAAACTCTACGAAAAAATCAAGTGGAAATACTAGGAATCAAAAAATGCTGTAACAGAAGTGAAGAATGCCTTTGATGGACTCATCAATAGACTGTATACTAACCCAGGAAAGAATCCATGAACTTAAAGATATGTCAATAGATATTTCCAAAACTGAAATGCAAAGAGAAAAAATAATGAAAAAGAATGGAAGAGAATATCCAAGAACTATGGGACAATTTCAAAAGGTGTAACATGCATAATGGAAATACCCAAAGAAGAAAGAGAAGAAATATTTGATAACAATGACTGAGAATTTTCAAAATCAATTTCAGACACTAAATCACAGATACAGGAAGCCTAGAGAATTCAAGAATGACATTCAAGAATGATAAATACTAAAAAATCTACACTTGCGCATATTATATTCAAACTGCAGAAATCAAAGGCAAAGAGAAAACGTGAAAGAAGCCAAGAGAGGAAAACACCTTACCCATAGAGGAAAACGGATAAGAATTATATCAAAGTTCCCTTCAGAGATTATGCAAGCAGGAAGAGAGTGATATGAAATAGTTAAAGTATTGAAAGAAAAAACCCACACCTAGAATTCTGTATCCAGAAAATTATCCTTGAAAAGTGAAGGGGAAATAAAGACTTTCTCAGAAAAAAAAAATTGAGGGAAGTTGTCACGAGTAAACTTGCCTTGCAAGAAATTCTTCAAAGAGAAGGAAAAGTATACAGGTCAAAAACTCAGATTTACATAAAGAAAGGAAGAGAAGAAATAAATGAAGGTAAATTAAAATCTTTTAATTTTCTTATTCTTAATTGATCTAACGGGTAACATTTTGTTCCAAATAATAATAGTGATTATAGGTTATGAATAGGTGAAATGAATGACTGCAATATTATAAAAGATGGGAGAGAGAAGTTGGAACACTCTGTAATAAGGTATTTGCACTATCCATGAACTAGTGTTATTTGAAAGAAGACTTATACTGGATGTAAGTATATATTGCAAACTCAAGGGAAACAAAATTTTAAGTTTTTATAAAAATAAATTTATTTTATTTTTGGCTGCACTGGGTCTTTGTTGCTGCACGTGGGTTTTCTCTAGTTACGGCAAGTGGGGGCTACTCTTCATTGTGGTGTGTGGGCTTCTCATTGTGGTGGCTTCTCTTGTTGTGGAACACGAGCTCTAGGTGTGTGGGCTTCAGTAGTTGTGGCACGCAGGCTCAGTACTTGTGGCCCGAGGGCTCTAGCGCTCAGGCTCAGTAGTTGTGGCACATGGGCTTAGTTGCTCCGTGGTATGTGGGATATTCCCGCACCAGGGCTCGAACCTGTGTCCCCTGCGTTGGCAGGAGGATTCTTAACCACTGCGCCCCCAGGTAAGTCTCAAAAACTTTAAGTTTTTTAAAAAGTATGATTGATATGATAAGAGAGGAGAAAAAAATAATGCAAAATGCTCAGTTAAATCCAGAGGAGGGGACTTCCCTGGTGGCCCAATGGTTAAGAATCTGCCTTCCAATGCAGGGGACACAGGTTCAATCCCTGGTTGGGGAACTAAGATTCCACATGCCACAGGGCAAATAAGCTTGCATGCCACATCTAGAGAGCTCATGTGCCACACCTAGAGAGCCTACATGCCACAACTACTGAGCCTGCACGCTCTGGAGCCTGCATGCTCTGGAGCCCACACGGCACAACTAGAGAGCCTGTGTGCTCTGAAGACCACACGTCACAACTAGAGAGCCTGCACTCCACGACTACTGAGACCACGTGCTCTAGAGCCCATGTACCACAACTAGAGAGAAGCCTGCGTGCTGCAATGAAAGATCCTGCATGCTGCAACGAAGATCCCACATGCCACAAATAAGACCCAATGCAGCCAAATAAATAAATTAAAAAATATATAAATACTAAAAAAAAAGTAAAGGGATGGAGGAAGATACACCATACTAAAACTAATCAAAAGAAAGCTGGAGTAGCTATATTGATTTCAGACAAGAAAAATTATCAGAGATACAGAGAGTTATTACATAATGATAAAGGGGTCAGTTCTTTAAAAAAAAAAAAAAGATACGTAACATGTATGCACCTAACAACAGAGTGTCAAAATATGTGAGGCAAAAACTGATAGAAATGAAAGGAGAAATACATGAATCCACTTTAATAGTTGGAGATTTCAATACCCTTCTATCAATAATTGATCCAACAGGCACAAAATTAGTAAGGACATAGTTGAACAGTACCAGTCATTAACTGGACCTAATTGACATCTATAGAATACTTCATCCAATGACAGTAGAATACACATTCTTCTCAAGTTCACATGGAACATTGACCAAGACGGACCACATTCTCAGCTGTAAAACACCTTAAGCTTATAAGAATAGATAGAAATTGTACAATGTCTGCTCTCAGACCACAATGGAACTAAACTAGAAATCAACAGAAAGGTTAACTGGAAAACCCCAAAATATTTGGAGAATAACAACCCATTTCTAAATAACACATGGGTCCAAGAAGCAATCTCAAGAGAAATTGAAAAATATGTTCAACTAAATGAAAATGAAAGCACAACTTATCAAAATTTGCGGGATGCAGCAAAAACAATAGTAGAGGGAAATTTAGAGCATTGAATGTGTATAATTAGAAGAAAGATCTAAAATCAATAATCTAAGCTTCTACTTTAGGAAAGTAGAGAAAGGAGCAAATCAAGAGGAGGAGATCAAGATGGCAGAGTAGGAGCACACAGAGCTCACCCCCTCCCCATGAACAAAATACAAAGTACATCTACGTGTAATAGTTCGCACTGAAAACTAACTGGAGACTGGAAGAAAGGCTCTTGTACAACCAAGTCTGTAAGAAAGATCCACATGGAATCAGGCAGGAAGGGAACAGAAGCGATCAAGTTGGGACCTGTTCCCCCAGGAGGGGACACGGAAGAGGAAGGGATTACACAGGTGAGGCACCCCTTAGGGGAGTGAGTAGTTCAGTCCACATATTGGACACCCCAGCCCTGGGGTCCAACACTGAGCCGACGAGTTCCATTAGCTGGTTTGAAAACCAGCGGGACTAACAGGAGGGTTGTGAGAAACCAAGATTCCACTCTGAAGAGCACACAAGTGCCTGGTTACTCCCGGGAACGAGGCAGAGGAAGCGGATTGAAACTGCACAGGACTCTGGGTGTGCCCCAGCCTGAGCCTAGCACCTGCCCTACCCCACTTGCTCCCCAGCACAGCTCCACACTAGGGCGAGGACCGCCGTGGCTGCGGAAGAGCTCAGTGGTGTGGGACAGAACCAGCTCAGACCCAAAACAGCTCCTGAAGGGGCAAGGGCAGCCCTTACTGACACTTAAGGAGGCAGAACCTCAGGACTAGAATAAATAATCCTAAATTTATGTGGAACCACAAAAGACTCCAAATAGCCAAAGCAATCTTGAGGAAAAAGAACAGAGCTCGAGGTATCTCACTGACTTCAGACAACACCACAAATCTACAGGAATCAAAACAGCATGGGGGACCTCCCTGGTGGTCCAGTGGTAAGGAATCTGCCTCCTAATGCAGAGGACGCAGGTTCCATCGCTGGTTGGGGAACTAAGATCCCACGTGCTTCAGGGCAACTAAGCCCAGAGGCTCAACTAGAGAGTCCACACGCCGCAAACTACAGAGCCCATGTGCTCTGGAGCCCACGCATCACAACTAGAGAGAAGCCTGCGTGCCACAACGAAAAGCCTGCATGCCGCAATGAAGATCCCAAGTGTTCAACTAAAACCCAACACAGCCAAACAACAACAATAACAACATGGTACTGGCATGCACGCACACACACACACACACACACACACACATACACACATACACACACACAAAGACACAGAGATAATGGAACAGAGAAAAGAGCCCAGAAATAGATCCACACAAATACAGTCTACTGATCTTTGTCAAGGGAGCAAAGACAATTCAGTGGAGAAAGAATAGTTTTTTTCAACAAATGGTTCTGGAACAACTGGACATCTACATGTAAAAAGATAAATTTAGGGCTTCCCTGGTGGCGCAGTGGTTGAGAGTCCGCCTGCCAATGCAGGGGACACGGGTTCGTGCCCTGGTCCGGGAAGATCCCACATGCCGCGGAGCAGCTAGGCCCCTGAGCCATGGCCGCTGAGCCTGTGCGTCCGGAGCCTGTGCTCCGCAACGGGAGAGGCCACAACAGTGAGAGGCCCGCGTACCACAAAATAAATAAATAAATAAATAAAAATAAATTTACACACAGACCATACATCTTTCATAAAAATTAACTCAAAATGTATCATAGACCTAAATGAAAAACTCAAAACTATACAACTTCTAAAAGATAATTTAGGAGAAAATCTAGGTGACGTTGGGGTTGGTGATGACTTTTTATTTATTTATTTATTTTTCACTGCGTTGGGTCTTCGTTGCTGCGCGTGGGCTTTTTCTAGTTGCGTCGAGCAGGGGCTACTCTTCACTGTACTGTGTGGGCTTCTCATTGCGGTGGTTTCTCTTGTTGCAGAGCACAGACTCTAGGCGCGTGGGCTTCCGTAGTTGTGGCACGTGGACTCAGTAGTTGTGGTTCGAGGGATGTAGAGCACAGGCTCAGTAGTTGTGGCTCATGGGCTTAGTCGCTCCACAGCATGTGGAATCTTCCCAGACCAGGTCTTGAACCTGTGTCCCCTGCATTGGCAGGCGGATTCTTAATCACTACGCCACCAGGCAAGCACGGTGATGACTTTTTAAATACAATAACATTCTTGAAAAAAACCTGACAACTTAGCCTTCATTAAAATTAAAAACTGCTCTGCAAAAGACACTGTTAAGAAATAAAAATACAAGCCACAGACTGGGAGAAAATATTTGAAAAATGCACATCTAATAAAGGACAGATATCCAAAATATATTTTAAAAACCCTCAACAATAATAAAACAGATGATTCGTATTTTAAAATGGGCAAAAGATCTGAACAGGCATCTCACTAAAGAAGATACGCAGATGGCAGAAAAGCATATGACTCAAGATTAAATGTCACTAGGGATTTGCTAATTAAAACAACAGTGAGGTAGCATTACGTACCTATTGGAATGGCAAAAATCTAAAACACTGGCAACACCAAATGCTGGTGAGGGTGTGGAGCAACAGGAACTCTCATCCATTGTTGGTTGGAACGCAAACTGGTGCAGCCACTTTGGAAGACAGTTTGGCAGCTCCTTACAAACCAAACATAATCATACCATACAATCCAGCAGTCATGTTCTTTGGTATTTTTCCAAATGTTAACTTATGTTACATAATTTGAAAAATTACAATATGTTCCTACAAAACCTGCACACAGATGTTTTTAGCAGCTTTATTCATAATTTCCAAAACCTGGCAGCAACCAAGAAGTCATTCTATAGGGGATAGATAAACAAACCATGGAAAATCCAGACAATGGAATATTATTCAGCAATGAAAAGAAATGAGTTCTCAAGCCATGAAAAGACATGGAGGAAACTTAAATGAATATTGTTTAGGGAAAGGAAACAATCTCAAAAGGCTACATACTGTAGGATTCCAAGTACTCTGGGACGTTCTGGGAAAGGCAAAACTATGGAGATGGTAAAAAAGATCAGCGGTTGCCAGGGGCTTAGAGGAAGGGAGGGAAGGATGAGTATGTGAAAGACAGAGGATTTTTAGGACAGTGAAAACATTTTGTGTGATACTGTAATGTTGGATACATCTCATTACAGGTTTGTCAGGACCCATACAATGTACAACACAAAGACTGAGCCCTAATGTAAATTATGGACTTCAGTTAATAATAGCGTATCAATATTTAGGGACTTCCCTGATTGTCCAGTGGTTAAGATTCTGTGCTTCCACTGCAGGGAGCGTGGGTTCGATTCCTGGTCGGGAAACTAAGATCCCACGTGCGGAGTGGTGCAGCCAAAAAATAAAAATAAATAAAAAATAAATAAAAAGTTTGACCCATCAGTTGTAACAAACACACCACAGCAATGCAAGTTGTCAATAATAGGGGAAAATGTGGTGGTGGTGAAGGTGAGGATATACGGGTACTCTCTCTACATTCCATTCAATTTTTCTGCAAAACTAAAACTCTTGCTTAAAAATTAAAATATTAAAAATTTTAAGTGTACCTACCCCCACTCCCATCCCAGTTAATTTGCTGATTAAGGAGACTAGGGGTTTCTCAATGGTAGAGCCTAGTCTCCCTTAGTCTCAGGTATCTGGGAGACAAAGTCCTATCCAGAAAAAGGGCCTGCCTCAAGGAACCTTCCAGTCTCCTTCTTAAGATATTTGCCAGGCTTCCCTGGTGACACAGTGGTTGAGAATCCACCTGCCAATGCAGGGGACACGGGTTCCATCCCTGGTCCGGGAAGATCCCACATGCCACGGAGCAACTAAGCCCGTGCACCACAATACCGAGCCTGTGCTCTAGAGCCCGTGAGCCACAACTACTGAGCCTGTGTGCCACAACTACTGAAGCCCGTGTGCCTAGAGCCCGTGCTCCACAACAAGAGAAGCCACCGCAATGAGAAGCCTGCGCACCACAACAAAGAGTAGCCCCCGCTCGCCACAACTAGAGAAAGCCTGCATGCAGCAACAAAGACCCAACACAGCCAAAAAAAATAAATGATAATAAATAAAATAAATTAAAAAAATAAAAAGATATTTGCCAAACTTGGTAGGAGCACTGTCAGGGGGTTGGGTGGGGAGAGGGAGGACTAAAGAGCAAAGCTTAAAACTGCTAAAGGGAAGAAACGGCATCTTTGGGGTGGACAAGACAGACCTGTCAGGCTCTCAGTCCAAAGCTGAGAGTGTCTCCCCAGGAAGCATTTGAAACCAGATGGGCTCTGAATCTAGCTAAAGTTGCCATCCAGCTTCATCCCAGCTTAGTTCTTTTTTTTTTTTTTAATTGAAGTATAGTTGATTTACAATGTTGTGTTAATTTCTGCTGTATAGCAAAATGATTCAGTTATACATATATACATTATTTTACATATTCTTTTCCATTATTATCACAGGATATTGAATATAGTTCCCTGTGCTATACAGTAGGACCTTGTTTATCCATTCTATATATAATAGTTTGTGTCTCCAGCTTAGTTCTTTTTTTTTTTTTTTTTTTTGCAGTACGCGGGCCTCTCACTGTTGTGGCCTCTCCCGTTGTGGAGCACAGGCTCCGGACACGCAGGCTCAGCGGCCATGGCTCGCGGGCCCAGCCGCTCCGCGGCATGCGGGATCCTCCCGGACCAGGGCACGAACCCGTGTCCCCTGCATCGGCAGGCGGACTCTCGACCACTGCGCCACCAGGGAAGCCCCAGCTTAGTTTTTGATTGAACCAGAAATGGGAAACATTTTCTGATAGGAACAAATATATATTCTTCAATCACTGGTTCCTTTATAAACAGTTTTCAGCATACTGTAAAAATTCCAAGATGGGCAAAGAAACAGGAAAATGAAACCAAGAGAAAAAAAGCCAATATATGTATACCCACAGATGATCCAGATATTGGAATAGGTGACAATGATTTAAAATGACTATAACAATATAAGATAGAGAGAAAAAATGAATGAAAAGATGGAGAATTTTTTTGAGAGAGATGGAATATGCAAAGAAAATCATATGGACATTCTAGAGTGGAAAACTTTAGTATCCGACATTAATAACTCACTGGACAGATTTCACAGGGATTGGACACAGGAGAAGACAGAATTAGTGAACTTGAAGAAAGAATAATAAAAACTACTCAAATCAGCAAAGAGAGAAATAAAGGAGTAAATGAGGAGGGATTGGATGGCAGGTAATGACCGCTCATATTAAGTCCTCTGTACTAGTTGGTTGTTTAACCATGTGCATGTATAATTTTGATTTCTTTTAAGCACGTACAACATGCTCCTGCCTGATGAAAGGTCCTGTGGGACCTCAGTGCCCACACTCTGGCCCTTATGCTCCTAGTACAAGATGATGAGTGGGTGCAGGGGAAAGAACACGGGCTAGAACCAGGGGTCCTGGATTTCAGGCCTAACTCTACCATCGACTTGCAGTGAGATCTGGGTTTTCTTGCCTTCTAAATGAGGGTCAAGTGATGAGTGCTGTGGCCCAGTGGGGTGAGGTGACTGGCCCCCAAACAACATCAATTCTCTGGGACCAAGTTAGGCTTTTCCACCCAGTTGCCGCCACCCAGCTCCAGCTCACATGCCTTATCTCAGGCGATGTCTTGTTCCTGCATCTCACTTTGTAATAGAATCAGAACTCTGTCTGTGGAGAGCACATGGCAGGGACATGTCAGCCACTGGGACCCTGCATTCCCAGGGCTGGTCCCATTCAGCTCCAGCCTCTGCCAGAGCTTGGAGGACACCCTCACCTGCCCCCCTGCACCCCTCCCCAGTTCCTTACTCTGCTGAGATCTCTCCAGGACCGACATTAACTAAAGGGTCCTCGCTTGGAGTCAGACAAACGTGGGGGCAGGTCCTCATCCTCTCCATACTCACTGTGCATTTGGAAAATAGTTTCACCTCTCTGAGCCTAAGATGGGTAAAATGGGAGAGCGTGTGTCTCTTAGGATGGCCTAGAGGATTAAATCAAACAGTGCATATGAAGGGCCTAGAACAGTCCTTGGCACTTAGCACAGGTCAAGGTGAGCAGGGCACTAGAAAGAATATGGTGTGCTTTCTTTCCCCACATACATAATTGAAAATAAAAATCATCCTAAACCACAAAATAAGTGCAATCAAGTCCATCAAAATTCTGCCTTTCCCATGATGACTACTTTCAATGCCTTTTTTTCCCTCTTGACAGATTACTTTCAAACTCAATTTCCCAGTTGTTTTAGCATCCTAAGTGCGTGCTCACTTGGCCGCCGAGACGGGACTGCAGCCCTGTGGGCGGGGACAGGTGGGGATACCACCAACCACGCGGGAAATTTCCGGAGCAGAGGGCGGCCACTGTCAGCTGCCTGCCGCTCCATGTCCAACCCTGGAGAAGCCCCATGGAGCCCCCAGAGGGCTGGCAGGGTGGGCTCAGGGCTCCAGTCTCCGAGGGCTGCAGCCAGGACCAGGCCTGGCCCAGCACCTGCCCTGGGGAGTCTGCCAAGGGACAAGGCTGAAGTTGGTTAATGATTGAACCATCCCAAATATTGACAGAGCCCAGGTCCTGCCACTGCCCAACCGCACATGACTCCTCTTTCACCTGCGACCTGGCTCCGTGTCACAGAGGACAGAGCAGGGACTTTGGAGCCAACCACACCCCCAGCCGGACTCCCCCGATAGGGACAACTTAGGCATCCCCTCTAGCCTCTTTCCTCTTCATCAAAACGGGGACCCTCAGCAGTTCGCCCCTCTGGTTGGTGTGAGATTTCCATCACACGGTCAGCTGCAGTGAAAGTATTCAATATGGCCACCATCACCCTGACCTGTGGCCTCTCCCGGGACAGCCCTTGGGGCCCGTCTTGCCACCCAGGCTCTCCTGGCCTCCCCTGAGACTTGGCCCACCGGTTCCTGGACCGTTGCCTCCCAGCTCCTGCCAGTGCCCTGCCGTCTCCCCCCAGCTCACTGTGGTCCTTTGGCCTCACTTTGGTTGGCAGTTTCCCATCTGTCCTTCCAGGTGAAGCTGGGTTGGAGGGCTCCTCAGAAGGCAGAACCCCCAGCCCCTCGCTCCAGCAGCCCCAGCCTCGGGTTCTCTGCATGGCCAGCTTCCACTGGAAAACTGAATTCTTCCACTTTCACAGCTGACTTCAGCCTTGGCTGACCTTCCCCTTCTCTGAAAAGGTTTTAGTTACCGTGACCATCAGTCCTGGATTTGCATGAAGGAAAGGAGGGGAGGGAGGAGCTTACCTCAGCGAGTCCTAGGCCAGCAACTGGGAAATGACTGAGGCACTAAATGTAAAATGAGCTGGGCACCTGTTGCACTGTTTTGCTCCTTTTGCTTGTTTAAGATGGGAACTTTCTGTTCTTTAAAAATTTGGTAGGGACTTCCCTGGTGGCGCAGTGGTAAAGACTCTGCGCTCCCAATGCAGGGGGCTCGGGTTCGGTCCCTGGTCCAGGAACTAGATCCTGCATGCATGCCTCAACTAAGAGTTTGCATGCCGCAACTAAGGAGCCGGTGAGCTGCAACTAAGACCCAATGCAGCCAAATAAATAAGTATTTTTTTTAAAGTTTGGTAGAACTCACACACACTAAAACAACATGTGGCTGAAGCTTTTGAGGGGAAGTGGGAATGGCTTTCACCACTTCAATTTTCTTCTTGCATCAGCATTCATATTTTGTGTTTTTTCAGTATTGTATCTATTTCATGTATGTTTTCAAATTTATTAGCTTAAAATAAAATACTTCCTAATTCCCTCCCTTTTCTTTATTTTTTAATTGAGATATTATTGACGTATAACATTATATTAGTTTCAGGTGTACAAAATAATGATTCAATATTTGTATATATTTGCAGTATATATAAGTCTAGTTAACATCCATCACCACACAGTTTTTTTTCCTTGTGATGAGGACATTTAAGATCTATTCTCTTAACAACTTTCAAATACACAATACAGTATTATTAATTATAGTCATCATGCTGTACATTACATCCCCATGGTTTGTGTGTGTGTGTATATCTCACATTTTATATTTCTATCTCATATCTATCTATCTACCTACCTGTCTCATATTTTCTCTATCTATTCATCCAGTGATGGAACTTAGGTTGTTTCTATGTCTTGGCTATCGTAAATAATGCTGCAATGAACCTGGGGGTGTGTGTATCTTTTTGGGTTAGTGTTTTCGTTTCCTTTGGATAAATCCCCAGAAATGGAATTGCTGGCTCATACGGTAGTTCTATTTTTAATTTTTTGAGCATCGTCGATACTGTTTCTCCATAGTAGCTGCACCAATTTACATTCCCACCAACAGTGCACAAGTGTTCCCTTTTCTTTACATCCTTGCCAACACATGTTATTTCTTGTCTTTTTGATAATAACCATTCAAACAGATATGAGGTGACACCTCATTATGGGTTTTTTTGTTTTGTTTTGTTTTGTTTTTGCGGTACGCGGGCCTCTCACTGTTGTGGCCTCTCCCGTTGTGGAGCACAGGCTCCGGACGCGCAGGCCCAGCGGCCAGGGCTCACGGGCCCAGCCGCTCCGTGGCATGTGGGATCTTCCCGGACCAGGGCACGAACCCGTGTCCCCTGCATCGGCCGGCAGACTCTCAACCACTGCGCCACCAGGGAAGCCCCCATTTATTTTTTAACCTGTTTATTGGTTTTGAGAGAGTTCTTTTAAATTTCCATATACAATTGCTTATTTCTCCCTGCACTTCTGTCAATTGTTGGCTTATAAATATTTTGAGGTTATATTGTTAGAAGCATATGTTATTTTATCATGATTATACCTTTATACATGATTGATTCTTTTATCAGTATTTAATGTCCATCCTTGTTATTTGTGATATTTTTTCCTTGATTGCCATTTTATCAGTTATTAAAATCACTATCTTAGCTTTCTTTTCATTCAGAGCCATGTGGAATTTCTAATATTATTTTCAGTCTTTCATTGTTTTTTGTTTTTACGCTGTCTGTAAATAATATATTGTCAGGTTTATTTTTTATTCTGAAAGTTCTTTCTTCTTATTGATAAGTTTAACCCAGTTACATTTACCCTTATTATTTCCATCTTACTCCATAGTTTCCATTAACTGTACTTTCTTCTTGTTTCATTTTATAGTTTTTATATGTAAGTCCATATTGAGTTAATTTTTGTATAATTTTTGTGTTCATTTTTTGGCTTGTCAATGCCCCATTGTACCAGCACCATGTGTTGACAAGGGTCTCCTTCCTCCATCGAATTGCTTTTGCATCTTTGTAAAAAAAATCAGATGGCCATGGCTGTATGAGTCTATTTCTGGATGTTCTATTCCATTCCATTCATCTATGTGTCTCTCTCTCCACCAATACCACACAATCTTGTTCACTGTAGTTAGATTATAATCCATGACACTGGGTAGAATGATTTCTCCTAATTTGTTCTTCTTTTTCTAAAGTGTTTTAGCTACTCAAGGTCCTTTGCCTTTCCATATATATATATAGATATAGATATAGATATATAAAACAGTAAGCTTGTTTACAAAAAAATCATGTTGAGATTTTTCTATGAATTGTGTTAAACCTATAGCTCAATTTTGGGAAAATTGACATCTTTACTGTGTTGAATCTTCCATTGTTTCTCCATGTATTTAGGTCTTCTTTAGCATTTTGTAAGTGTCATCACACAGATCTGGTACGCTTGTTATATGTATATCTAAGTACTTCATTTTCTTTAGAGTGATTGGAAGTGGTATTGTGGTTTGAATTTTGGTTTCCACATGTTCATTGTTAACATGTAGAAATACCATTGATTTTTACGTGCTGCTTATTGACTTTTATTCTCCTTCTTTGCTTTCTATGGACAGATCAAGTTTTCTTATGTTGCTTTAAAAGTTGTATTTTTGTTCTTGTTTTGTTTGTTCTTAGGACCGTTTCCAGAGACTTTATTTGTTTGTTTGTTTTAATAATTTTCACTAGTTTCACTGGAGAACAGGTCAGCAGATCTCTTCGGGCTGGGATGCCAGAAGTTCTCTCTCCCACACTAGTTAACCACCTTGACAGGAGACTCATCTGGGGAATCTTTAACAAGGGCAAAGACCTCAGCATGCGGTCACTCTTTCAATCCATCATGTCCCACTGCAAGTGTTGGGGACACTGGCCTTAGGCACTGATCAAGCAGATGGTTCCAGCCCCAGGCCTGGCTTCCTTCCACCTCCAAGCAGTCCCACCTACCCTTTCCCAGGCCCTAAGGAGACAGATCCTGCTGCCTCCTTCTCAGCCATGCCTCTTTCCTTGTGTTGCACGTATAGAACTCAGCGGGTCCTGGTGTCCCCCCTGGTCTGTAAGCAGCAGCTGTGGTTCCAACAAGAGGGATGTAATCGTAAGTCAAGGCCTCCTGTACCACTGACTGATTTGTGCTCTACTTTATCCTCATTGGCCCTGAGCATCTTGGCACCTACCCAAGCAGAAAAGATCCTTAAAGTTCCTTTTGTCCAGTGGCTTTCAACCACAGCCACACATTAAAATGACCTGGGGAGTTTAAAAAATATCAGTGTTTTTGTTCCCCACCCTAAGTCAACTAAACCAGAATCTCTGTGGGTGAAACTGGATGTAGATGTCTTTGAAAGCCCTCAACCACACCCCCAGCCCCCAGGAGACTCAAAAGTACACTGAAGGTTGAGAACCACTGCTCCCAATCTAATCTTTTCATTTGCCCAGAGAACAGAAGTGACTTGCCGAGCCACACGGAGAGTTAGACTCATTTAATGACTTTAGACTAATTGCCTCGGCTTTGTGTCACCACTCTCCCCTTTTGTCGGGTGCATCCTAACTGATTTCTCTCAGTTATGCCTATAAGGCCAGGTCAAGGCAGAGTCAATAGCCTACCACTATTCACGATTGTGTGGCACCGTTCTTTTTTTTTTTTTTTTTTGGCGGTACGCGGGCCTCTCACTGTTGCGGCCTCTCCCACTGCGGAGCACAGGCTCCGGATGCGCAGGCCCAGCGGCCAGGGCTCACGGGCCCAGCCGCTCCACGGAACGTGGGATCCTCCCGGACCAGGGCACGAACCCGTGTCCCGTGCATCGGCAGGCGGGCTCTCTACCACTGTGCCACCAGGGAAGCCCGGCATTGTTCTTAAATAGCTTCCCCACACCTACAGCGTGAGTTCCTTCTGGGCTGAACCAACCCCTCTGGGTCTCTGGCTCCTCCCCGCACAGGCGGATGCTGGCCTCCAGAGCCAGCAGGAAGAGTGGGGGGCGACCTGAGGGGCCCTGGCTTGGGAGTCAAACCAAGTTTGAGTTTTGGCTCCACAATGCAAACCTTCCTGAACCTCAGTTTCTTCCCCCATAACAGGAGCTGCAGTCTCTACCTTCAGAGCTGGCTTTACTGTCAGGATCTCTGACTCACACAGGCCCCTTCCAAAGCCCTGGGAGGGACTCTCCCAGTTTTGTAGTCCCATTTTTTATTATTTTTCATAAAGCGAGCTTCCCCGAATTTTACCGGCTTTAGACGTCGCAAACCTTGGGTCTGCTCCTTCCTACCCCACAGAGTAGTTGTTGTGGAAGGTAAATAAGATCCAGTTCATAAAGTGTGGGGCGTGCAGTAGATGCTCCAAAAATACTTCCCTCCAGAACAGCCCAGAAAAGGGTCGGAAAGACAGACAGATCCATAGCTGCTGTGCTTGCTCCATGCCCTTTTTAATGTCCAACATCTTGGCCATTCAACAACCCAGCCCCCGTCCAAGGGTGTCCTCTGGGGTCCAGACACAAGTGGGGAAGACGCTAAGGCACCTGGCTCTCGAGGGGGGCCTCCTTAGCGTTGATGTAACCATGGATCCAGTCGAGGTAACGGCTGACTTTGGTGTAAACACCGTAGTTGTTGAGGCGCCCGCAGCCCTCGCCCCAGCTCACCAGGCCCACCAGAAACCAGGTGCCGCGGAAGGAGACGACCATAGGCCCCCCGCTGTCGCCCTCACAGGCATCCCGCGGGTCCCCCAGGATGCCGGCGCACAGCATGTTCTCGGAGATCTTGTTTTGCATGGCCAGAACGCACATATTGTGCGAGACCAGGGGGACCCTGACGAAGTTGAGGACGAAGGTGCGGTTTCTCTTGGCCTCGCTGCGGTAGCCCCAGCCTGTCACCACCGTCTCCTGGCCGACCTGCGTGAGCTCGCGCTCCGACAGGCCACTGTCTGGGAGGCAGATGGGCACAATAGTCTGCGAGAGAGTGGCGGGCCGGGCCAGGTGGAGCAGCGCGATGTCATTGTCACTGGTGCTCTTGGTGTAGTTGGGGTGGACAAACACCTCCTTGATGTCCAGGTCCACTTCCCACTTCTCCCAGCGCCGCAGGTCATACTCCCCTGTAGGGCAGAGGGGCTGTCAGAGTGGGCTTGGGGGAGCCTCCCTCCCCTGGGGCCTCCTGAAGCCAACGTGGCTGCCACGCTCCTGCAGGTCCTCGTGGAGGGACAGCAGGAGTGGTCACCACATATGCCCGGCACTGTCCTGGGCCACATGGTCCCTATCAAGGGTAACAGCCCGTGAGTGTCAGTCCTAAAGGGGCAGAACGGTGGTCTGAATTCAGGACTGGCTCATAGACGGAGCAGTGAGGCCTGGGAAGTGACCGGCGGTGGGCAGTCAGCAGGGAAGCCTGAAGCTCCCTGGAGACCTGGGACATAGACCAGAGCCACAAAGAGAACATGGGACACCTGCCAAGATGGGGGCAGGGCAGGAGCAGCCAGCCGGACACAGGCTCCACCAGGGAAGAAAGATCTGGACCACACACAAGACACAAGGTCTTCTCAGGCGAGGCTGCTGGTTCCTGGAAAGGGGGGGTGAGGGCTCTGCCTCCAAGCCCAGCCCCGCTGGAGGCCACTGGCCTCTGGTTGTCCTGGGCGTGATGGCAGGGTGTGTGAATCTGGTCATTCACTCTCAGTGCGTACCTTTGCCTCTTTTTCTTTTTGCATAAAGATTGGAGTGAGAGAACCCCCGCCCCCCAGAAATTGGTAGAGAGTGGGGTCTAGACTCGGGGAGCCCTGGGCTGTTGCAGGGAAGCAGCTTGCTGCTGTGCCAGATGCCAGGGCCCCCGCTGCACAGTCCATCCCTGTCACCCTGTGTGAAGCGTGGCCCTGAGGATGTCTTCTGGGTCTCTGCACCCCAGGGTGCTGCAGGTCCACACACACGGCCACTCCACATAGTGAGAGTGAAGACACAAGTATGTGTGTAACCTCCTCGCTGGCAAACACACGTGTGTAAGCACCTGGGCACCAGATTCGAAGAGAATCCCTTACGTGCAAACTACCTGGTGTCATTGTGTCTAAAATGCCGCCACAGGAGTGGCGGGGAGGGAGCACGTGGGCCTCTTCCCCCCAGATGCCTTCTGTGCGGCTCTGGTGTCGTCTTGCTCAAGCACTCCGGAGACCAGGCTCCCCACCCGGCCAGCCCGTCTGGGCCACCCCTCCGGCCTGGTTCCAGCCCGCACCTAGCCTGACGATGAGCTTCTTGTGGTCGTCCAAGCAGTGGGCCGCTGTCAGCACCCAGGAGACGTGGACAAGCACCGCCCCGCAGGCCAGCTTCTTCTTCGAGTCCAGCAGGATCACCTGTAATGGGGGGTGGGCAGTGACGGCACCACACGGCCTTCTGACAGCTCCGTGTCAGGGCCCCCGGTCTCAGCACAGCCCCAGGCACTAGCCGCATAAATAGGTCTTCCCTGGGTTCCCTGGTCACACGGGCATGGACTTTTTTGGCATTTTCTTTTCTGCATGTTTGACGGCGTTTGCCTGTTCCAGGGTGTCTCCCCGCCTTTGCCTGTGCTGTTCCTATAATCACCCTCAGCAGCGTCCAGAGACTTCTTCTCACCGCCGGGGGCTCAGGCTGGTCGTCGAGTCCTTTGAGAAGCCTTTGAGGCCCCCAGGCTGCCTTGGGAGCCCTCTCCAGGTTCCCTCAGTCCCTGTCCTGTCAGCCGGCTCTGGTCCCATTGGGTTACCATGTGTTTAGGAGCCTGAATCTCCTGGGGGCTGTGAGCTCCCCAAGACCTGCCAGTCCCCTGCTTTTTTTTTTTTTTTTTCTTTTTGCAGTACGCAGGCCTCTCACTGTTGGGGCCTCTCACTGCCGTGGCCTCTCCCGTTGCGGAGCACAGGCTCCGGACGCGCAGGCTCAGTGGCCATGGCTCACGGGCCCAGCCGCTCCACGGCATGTGGGATCTTCCCAGACCGGGGCACGAACCCGCGTCCCCTAGCATCGGCAGGCAGACTCTCAACCACTGCGCCACCAGGGAAGCCCCCCACCACCCCCGCTTATTGATCTCTGGACAATTCCCCCCCCAACCCAGTGCCTGGCAGAGATGGGGACCAAATAAGTGTTAGTTCCCATGGCGGGGCAGAGGACAACCCTCCCTCCCAGCCCTTTCCCACGCAAAACACCGCTCCCCTCAGCCAGGCTTCTGCCTCAAATACCACCAGCAGAGCATTATCTTTCCAGCTCTTTTTAAAAGCTATACCTCTCCTTCCTGCACATTCCCCCTTGGCCCCCGGTGCCCAGCCCACCCTGCCCGGCTGCTCCTCTCCCATCGGGTTAGCGCCATCTTTCCCTGGAACCCTCCACCCTTAGCACTGCCGCCCCCTGCCCCCCCAGGCAAAGGCTGCACTTCCCTTCCCACTGGTGCCTCCTGAGCAGGAACTGGGTGGGCTCAGTGACTCCTGACCCAGCTGGTGAGCCGCTGTCTCTCTCTCCTCTCACCTGCCAGGGGCTCTCTCCCCATCCGGCCTCCTGCCCACTGATGAGCCGTGGATCTAATTGGCCTTCTTGGTCTACTTGGTCTGTGTCACGTTTCAAGTTCTTGCGTTTCTTCTCCATTCGCTTCCCTGGCCTCCCACAAGGGAACGTCACTGAAGGCAGGGGGAGGCTGCTGAGTGCCTGCTGGGTACTGCTCCCGAGACTGCCCTCCCATCTCTGTCCCCCTCCTGCCAGCAGCCTCCTTTGCTGCCTTGTAGGATAAATGATGCTCAGACGCTCAATTCTATCAACTTGCAAAGCCCCTCGGGATAGTCAGTCGGTTAACGAACAGCGCCACTTAATGGCAAGAGTCAGACCAAGCAGCATCTCTACCTAGCGGTGCGCCCTTGGGCAGGTCGTTAAAGTTCTCAGAGTTGGGACACCCCAGGGCTGTTGGGAGTAATCCCTGAGATGCACAAGCAAGGTCTCAGCGCTGGGATACTGCCGAGCTCCTAACAGAGGTAAGGACTTATGGGGAGGAGGAGATGGACACGCCCAGAGAGCCGCAGAGTGGCTCTGAGCACGGCTGTGAGCTCCAGCCCAGAGGAGAGAGCACTGAGCAGAAGTGAGGGCTGGGAGGCGGGCCAGGGCCAATTCAGGCTGCAATGGGAGATTTAGACTCGCGAGAAGCAGTGGGAAACCATCAGCAGGGGGATTGCCTAGTGACAGAAAATGGAGATGAAACAACAGCGACAAGATTCCAGAAGCTGGACGGCAGAGGGACATGGTAACTGACTTGGCCGACTGAGAAAGCCGAAACCTCAGCCAGTGGTAGGAGACGCTGGGAGCAGGCTGCTTGGCCACACAAACGCCCAGGAAGCCTCCACGTGTCTCTGAAGAAGCTGTGCAGGTGGGGCTACAGCAGGAATGGTGAGAGCTTGTCAAAGAAACTGCTAGAGCCCTAGGCTTCTGTCTCGACCCCTCATCAGTGGCTTGACTCTCCTCTCTGACCCCTGCAGAAGACCCTAGGTGTATTCTCCGCAGACGGTGAACCAGAGACCTGGGGACTCCAGGCACCGCCACAGGGAACAGTGACACGCAAGGCTGACCAGAGAGAGTCACGCAGACATCTGCAGACGGGGCAGATGCCAGTTCCTCTCCCCCTACTCTCCCCAGGGGGCTGGAAGCCAGGCTGGGACCACCCAAGCATGAACTTGGAGGATTACTCTCAGAAAAAAGCCTAAAGACCTAAGAATCTGGGCAATAGGGGTTCTGCCAGTGACCTGGGCCTTCAGATGGTCTCACAGAAAAGCCCACCAGCCAACAGGTCCACCAGGCATTTCTTTGCACCTTCCTGTGAATCTCTAATTACTTTAAAAGGAATAGTTGGCTTCTTTTTTTTCAGTAAAAGGACTGGAGTATAAAGTTGTGGAAAGTTCCCTGAAAGAAGAACACAAAGTCAAAGATACGGAAAATAGAAGAGATAATGTGATAATAAAACTAGAAGATCAATCCGGGGAAAGAGATCTGATTAGGAGGTGCAGAAAGAGAGAACAGAGAAAGCACAGAGCAGGTCATCAAGGAAATAACTAAAGAAATGTTCCTAGAGATAGAAGACACGCATTTCCACATGAAAAGGGCGCTGCACAGTGAATGCAAGAAGATCCACACGGAGGAACAACCTGCTGAAATCATGGTAAGAGCTGTGAAACTCCGACTGTTGCGTAAGTATATCAATCTGATAGAAATTTCAATGTATAAAAAGGAAAGTAGAAGAGAAGGCAGAATCACGGTTCCTGTCTCTCCTCACAGAAGCCAGAGGTGAAGGCGGAAAGAAAGCCGTCAAGAGAGATGAGGAGGACCCTGGAGGCGTGCCCGCCCCATCCGCTCCTCCCTGGGGAGATGCGCTACCTCTGGGTTCTTGCTCCAGGCCACGCCCCCAGAGTGGGCAGCGGCCCCTGGAGGAAGGCGGGCGGGCGAGGGCAAGAGCGGGCAGGAGACCCGCCGAGGGCACCCTCCCTCCCCGTCGGGGCGGCCCGTCTCCTTCGCCTGGGACTCGGCCCTGTGGCTTGCTCACCGCCCGGGCGCCCCGTGCTGTCCCCCATCTGCGGCTCACCCTTGGGCTCGCAGAGCAGGTGGTCGTCCCCCAGGCGGTAGCCGGGCGCGCAGCGGCAGTGGCGCCCGCCCTCCTCCTCCAAGCAATAGTGCGCGCAGCCGCCGTTCTCCGCCGAGCAGTTGGAGAAGCGAGCCTCTGCGGGGGACCGGCAGGAGGGCGCCGAGAGAGCGCAGCGCTCTGCGCGCCCGGCCCCGCCCCCGTCCCCGGGGAGCTCCCCGGCCCGCCGCCCGCCGCCCCTCACCTTGAAGGCAGAAGCGGCCCTCCCAGCCCTGCGCGCAGTCGCAGCGGAAGCCGCCCAGGCCGTCGATGCACGTGCCGCGCCCGCAGCACGGGCTGTCGCACGGGTGCGCCGGCGGCGGGGCCGCGCACTGGTCCCCGTCTGCGACGAGGGGTAAGGAGGGGATCACGGGGGTCCGCCGGCCCCGTCCCCGTGCCCCCAGCGGCCCAGAGACCTCGAGGGGCACGGGCACCGCGGCCAGGGGTCTGGAGCGCACTCACCGTGGTACTTGGACCAGAAGGCCATCTGCGGAGAGAAGGGGCGGTGTCAGGGGCCGTCAGCCCACCTGTGTAGATGGGGAGGCCCCGGGGTCCCTCCCCGGGCTGGCCCAGGTCCGGGAGGCAGCATCTAAGCGGGCAGGGAAGGGAAGGGCTTCCACACAAAGAGGGGTCAACCCCAGCCTCTGGGCAGCTGCACCCTGAGAAAAGCCAGGCTCCTTGCCCCTCTGCCCATCTCCACCCCACATCTCAAACCCGCCCCCCGTCCCCCGCCCGTGCAGCTGGAAGCGTCCTCTGGGCGCTGGCTGCTACCCCAGCAGCCTCTGCAAAGGAATGGACCCAGATCCCACCCCGCCCCCCCCAGGGTGCTCTGCCTGCTTCCAGCTCCATCCCTCCAGGCACCGGGCGTCTGCTCTTTCCCTGAGCCTGTCCTCAGAGCTGGGTGACGAGCAGGACATGGTGTGCGTGAGACACGGCTTTTGTCGGTTCAGACAGTCTTCTTTTCTAAGCAGCTCTCTGGTGGCACTTCTGCTGCTGGGCTGGGACCACCAGTCCCTGAGATCTACTGCTTGATGCCCAGGCTGAAAGCCCCCCTGCTGGCCTGGAAGACCCTGGGCGGGGGGTGGGGGTGGGGTGGGAGCGGGGGAGGCACGGGAGGGGTGTGATGTGCCCAGGCTGTGCCTGCTGAAAATTATCTTGGCATCTACTGAGGAGGCCATTTGGGGAAAGAGGCAGTGGAGATGGTGGCTGAGGGCATGAAAGGAAGCCACCCAGAGGTCCGCCTTCAGCTGTGAGAGCTAAGTGGGAAGGGCATGCCTACAGACAGCTTGAAGGGGACCCAGGTGGTGGCACAACCCCCAGGTCCTAGTCGCTAAAGTGAGCTCTGGGTGCTGGAGGGGGTCTGAGCCTTGTATCAGGAACACCTCCCTTACCGAGCGCATCCTACCACCTCAGGGCCACCACCACAGGGCCCTGAGGGCCAGAGAGGACGCAGACCCTTTCCTTGGATCCCCTGAGCAATCAGGTTTCACCCCTGGAGTATCTAAGGCACAGAGTGTGTGTACCCAGACATCAGGGAGTCTTGGGTCACCTGGTCAGCAGGGTGGAAGCAGGGGTGGTGGCCTCTGGATCAGAGGGAGAGAGAAGAGGGGAGGCCGTGGTGGCCAGTCACAGGTGGAGAGGGGGACTGAGCTACCTCCAGTGGGATTGGGTGGGAATCCCTGCCTAAGGCTTCCCCAGAAGCTTCTCACGCTCATTGCAGAGTTCTGTTTCTTGGAGTCCCACGTGCCCTGGCCAAGACCATAGGGCCGTTCACTCCACTGCTGCACCCCTGGCAAGCTGGGAGGGTAAGGGGCTGGTGTCCACCACTTCCCAGGACTCCCAAGGGGCCCCCGGCTGCCGCTCCAGGTCCCACCCCTGAGCCTCACGCTCTGCACCCAGTCGGGCGGCCTTACCGTGTCTTCCATGTTTTGGAAAATCTCCCGAGCTTCCTCAAATTCACAGGTCTCCTCTGTGCACTCGCGCTCCAGGCTGCCGGGCCGCAGCTCCTCCAGGAAGGTGTTGGCGCGTTTGCGGATCCGCAGTACCTGGTGGGCACGCCGGTGGCTGGAGAACACTGAGTCTGAGAGGGAGACAGGGAGCTCGCGTTGGTGGGGGGGCCTGGCTGGGGAGTCCCTGGGGAGGTTTTCGTCTTGGGTCCCTCAGGATTATAATTCCAGGTACCGATACCCTCTCCTCCTCCCAAAGCAGGGGGCCGGCCATCGGAGGACAGGACACTTGACCATTCAGGGTGCGTGCACTGAGGCCGACAGACCTCCCTCCCTCCGAACCCAGCCCGACCTCCGTGTGACCCTGAGCCCATGTCTTTACCTCTCTAAACTTCAGTTTATTCATCAAAAAATGAGGATGGGATAATCACGTAAAACACTTAGTACGGAAATGAGCAGCCAGTGACAAATGCCACGTGCTACTGCTGTTGTTATTATTATACTGCAAAGGTAAGTGGGCCTCGTTCTCCAGATACACCTTGTGCAACCCCGTCGTGAAGCCGTCCCTCCATCCTCCCTGCCCTCCCCTCCTCCTGTCCCCCTCATGGAGCATTTCCCACACCCTTCCCCTAGGGCAGGCACACCTGGACAAGGCAGACCTGCCACCCGGGGAGCATCACCAAATGTCTCCTGGGCTCTGAGAGGTGTCTGCCTTGGGGGCAGGGGGACAGCTGGGGTGGAGGGACCAAAGCAGGGGAGTGAGCAAGAGAGGCTCGAGGGTGCCGGGACCAGGAAGGGCATCCTCAGGAAAGGAAGATGTGCCAGACTGAGTCTGGACATAGGAGCCAAGAGGACCGCAGGTGGGAACCGGGGCTGGGAGTGGGGAGGAAGGGCCGCCAGGAAGACAGAGCAGCTCAGGAAGAGGCCTAAATGGGAGAAAGAGCCCAGGGTGGCTGCAGGAGGTGTGGGGGGAGGGGCTGCCTAAGAAACCAGGCAGCACAGCTGTCCCGCGGGCCTCCTCCTCTCCACGTCCTGGTCCCCTGGCCGTGGGGACCAGGGGAGGGGTTGGGGCAGGGTAGCGGCCCACAGATGAGCATTTTAGGAGGACAGGCTGCTCTGGGGCAGTTTGCGTGGCAGCGGGGCCTGGCGCTCTCACAGTTGAGGGAGTGAACGGTGGAGTGGGGGGACCCAGGGGACTCTGTGACCAACCCCCCAGGTGGGAGGAAGGACGTGACCCCGCGACCCCGGGGGCTCCCTGCCGTCGCCACAGGACTCAGCCCCTGAGCTGCGGCCTGCTGCTGTGTTCCCCTCGGTTAATTTATCCCTGTTCCCTCAGGTCCGCCTCTCATCTCCTCTCGCCCTGAGGCTCAGGGGAAACGGTGAAAGGTGTGAAGACCCCGAGGGTCCCGAGGAGGGGGGTGGGAGAGTGGCCTTACCGGGAGGAGCTGGTGCGCTGGAAACTCCCCAGATGGTCACGAACAATAAGAGGCTTGTAAGCCGCCACATTCTGAAGTTGCTGCCACCTGTCTGAGGAGGACTTCTGAGCTTCCAGCAGCCGCGCCAGCCCCCGCTCTGCCCCCTTCCCCGGCCCCGGGTGGGATCGCCAGGGCAAAAGCTGGGGTCGGGGGTCCCTGTTTACTATTCAGACACCCACGTGGCGCCTCGGTCCCCTTGTCTATATGGGGCTAAGGTCACACGACCCGAGCCTGCAGGGTGAAGAGAGGAAGTGGAAGGGGCAGTGACCTGGTGAAGATCAAAGGGGACTCGGCACAGAAGGGTGATGGGCAGGTGCACCCAGAACGTTCCTGCCCTCCCTGGGTGAGGATTCGGGGGTGACGCCTCTGCTGATCTAAAGGCCAGGTTAAGAATAATAACTGACATTTATTGGACAGTCACGGTGTCTTTCAAGAAATTTGGACATGGTTCAGAGGACAGGCCACCAAGTCAGAGCGCCTGGTGCAAATCCCAGCTCCAGGACAGGATTGTCGGGCGAGATCCCTAACTGCCCCTCAGTTGCCTCATTTGTAAAACGGGTGGAAAAACTGTATTTCTGCCTCAGAGGGTTATTGTGAGAATTAAATGAGTTAATCTACTTAAAGCTGTTGAATACGTTTGCACATAGCAAATGCTCAGTAAGCATGAGCTACTATTATCTCAGCGAAGGCTCACCACCACCCAAGAGGGAGGTATTAATGTTGTTACCCCATTTCACAGAGGGGGGGACTGAAGCTCACAAGAGAGAAATCGCTTATTAAACACCCACAGCCAGGAAGCGGAAGAGCTAGTGCTTGAGCTCAGGCCTGTGTGGCTCCAGGCCTGGAACCTTAACCCCTGCCACAAACCACCAGGCGCACCACAAGGCCACAGAGGTAGCCCTGCTGGCCGGAAACCTAGGAGCCCCCGCTGCCCCCCAGGCTGCCCCACCGGCACCTCCCTCCCCATCTAACCTCATGTTCCACTTTGCCGACTCCCTCTGAGGCTGATTCTGACATTTGTTTAAAGGGTTTAGAAGTAGAGGTGAGGCTGTGGTGGGGAGCCTGGAGGGCTCCGGGTTCCAAGCTGCCTCTGGCGATGGCTCTGGGGTCTGGAGGCCCTCAGCCGACTTCCACTTCCCTCAAAGTCTGGGAGGAAGGCCCCTGGGAGCCATGGCACCCCAGCCTGAGGAATGCCAGCCAGAGCCTTGGCCTGGCCGGCAGCAGAGCCCAGATTTCCTTTACCCCAAGCTCCAGCCAGCCTCTCAAACCCTGGCTAGAAGAGTCCACCTTCAGCCCTGCTCACCCTCCTCCGGCCCCCCTCACAGACCTGCCTCGAAGGGGACTTACTGGGGTGGACCGCCGAGAAACTGCAAGGTCGCCCTCCTGCCGCCATGACAGCCTGGACCTCGAGTTAATCCATAACTTCAAATATTTGCTTGGCCCTTGGTGCTGAGGCCTCCCTCTCCACAGATAAACAAACAAGTTCCCGGCTCAGGACCGCTGTCTGCCCCAAGCCCACCTGTGCCCATCAGTGGTGCCTGCAGGAGGGAAGGAGGGAAGGGGTGGGCGACGTCAAAACTGTCTACAGACACGGCCTCATTTTAGCCTCATAGCAGCTGGCTGAAGGAGGGACGTTGTCCCCCTTTAGCTGATGGGGACATTTTTACCCGGAGGTACTGCGGTTTGCCTCAGATCAGCACAACCGGTAATGATATTTCATCAAATCTAGGATGCCATTAGTTATAAGATGCATCTATTTTATGTGTCAGCGTAAAAGAAAAGAAACATTGTTAATTACTCAATGGCCGGCCATCCTGATTACATCATGAAGGTTTGATGTAAAACATGAAAAGATGTGCCTCTCAGGGTCCCTACCACATGGGTGCCAAGCACTCGGCTAAACTCTCAGCTCCAGCCGCTCCGGTAGCTGCCCCCCAAGCCCACACACACGCACACGCGACTGCACACGACTGTTCCCATAACCTCGATTTTGCAGGTGAGGACGCTCGGAAATCTTTTGTCACTTGCCCAAATTCACGGAGCTGGTAAGTGGCGGGCCTGGATTAGAACTCGGGTCTTCCCAGCACCTCTTGGCCACTTCTGTGAGCAAGTGAGAAAAATAAACAGGATTCCGAAAAGGCTGCAGTCAGTTCTTGACCGGTTTGCCAGAAAAGGCAGGAGCAGAAGTAAAGGGTTCGACCTGGAGCCTCTGCCCTGGCCCTGCGGTCCGTCAGCATTTATTCTGTATCTTCCTTCCTGTACCGGGGATGCCCCCACTTCTCCCAAACCCCACTCCCTCCGTGGAGGACTTGACCAAACTCCTCAAACTCCCAGCCCCTGAACGGCTCATGTGACCCTGCCCTGCTGGCCTCTGGTGATGGCACCAGGAAGTCCCCTGACCCAGGAGTCCACCAGATTCTCTCCCTCGGCCCCGAGGAGTATGGCATTAGAGCCTCGTTCCACTGTGAGCCCTGGACTCACAGATTTTTTAATTTTTTGGGCACGCCTTGTAGCATGCGGAATCTTAGTTCCCCGACCAGGGATCAAACCTGCGCTCCCTGCAGGGGAAGCACGGAGTCTTAACCACTGGAACACCAGGCAAGTCCCTGGACTCAGATTTTGAAGCCAGAGGCTAGGCACTGACGTTTCCGACTAAAGCAGACGAGGCTGATGAGGTGGAAGATGTAGAACGTGCAGACAGGGGCTGAGAGTCGCGGGTGGGCTGCGGGCGGGTGGTAGCATCCTACCTCGTCATGACTGGGGCATATCCTACCATTGGCTTCATGGCAGTCCCCTGTGCTCCTGGGAAACCCCCTGTTTCCTTATGTCTCCTTGCAACCAGACGCCTCCTACTGGGGTACAGCACCGTGCCCGGCTGTGGAGTACAAGGCCCTTGTGCTGCCCACACGGCCCACTGGAGAAGACCAGAGGAACAGGGTGACCTTCTAACAAGGCAGACCCACTGGGCGGAGGCCAGGTGACAGGTGCAGATGGCGACGCTTATGGAATTCCGAGGAGAGGGAAATCAGCACAAGTGGGATGGTCAGGGAAGGCTGCCTGGAGGACGCAGAGCTTCAGCTGGACATCAGAGGGCAGGCAGGACCCAGGTAAAAGAGGAAGGGCCCTCAGGACGGGAGGGGGAGGGGACAGGGTTTGGGATGGAGCCTCGAGGAAGTAGGGAGCCAGCGGCTGTTTGTAGGGTCTGGGGCCACTGCTTGGAGAAGGGAAGTCACGGTCCTGTTGACTCGAGTAGGAAGCATTGGAGACGACGTGCCTGACCACACAAGAGGGGAGGCTTGCAAGCTGAGGAATGTGTGAAAATGCCTCCTGCACCCCTGTGCTTGCTCCAGGGTCCTCCCCCATGGGTCTGCGGCATCACCTCCACTCCACTGCCTGCCACCCCTCACCCCGCCTGCCAAGTGCAAGGTGCTGTGTGTGTTCACAGGGACTCCCGCCCATCTTCCCTTCCCCACCACCTCCTCGCCTCCCATCTGCTCCCCAGCCTAGCCCAGGAGATCAGCTCCATGTGAAATCTATGTAGGGTCCACCACGGGCCCTGACCAAGAATAAGGGACTCTGCCCGAGGCACCCCCTTCCAAACCAGCCCAGATGCCCACTGGCACCCAGAAGAGCCACAGCACCTGCAGTGGGAGGAGTGACCAGTGCTGGGGTCCGCAAAGGCCTGGAAGGCTGTCCGGAGGCCAGGGGGTCTCCTTTTGCTCTTTACGCCTGTTGGCCTCCTGGGGCGCTGCAGTGCGGGTGCCTGCATCACGGCCTCCGCATTGGCTGCCAGCGCAGGAGACCCGGCTCATCTCCCTGAAGCAGGGAAGGTCCACGCCACCAGCTATTGCCGAGTTCTGCTGGCTCTGAAAGCCTGGCATCACCTGGAGAGTCTAGGTGCAGCCTGGACTCCAGCGTCTCTGCTTACCTGCAACAGGCTTCCAGCAGGGGGCGCTGCTCTGGTCCCACAGAAGGGTCCAGACCGCTGCTCCAAGGTGTAGCTTCACCGGGCTTGGTGGGCGCGGATGACTGACCTTGTCTGACTCTGGGGGTTCGCTTCCCAGGTGTGTCACCCCACATCGGCCCGAATTCAGTCAAGTCGACCCCAGATGCTAGAGCAGAATTTAGGCATCCCAGCCAGAGGTGATTGAGAGACAGGAAGGACGTCTGTGTGCAGGGAATCCCCTGAATTTGTGAGGACCCAGGTGAAGGAACAAGAAGCAAAGGTGTGTGTGTGGGGAAACAGAAAGTCAAAATTATCAGACGGCATCCAGCAGTGGGGTGTTCAAAAACCTCATCTTTGGGGTTAGGCTTACGCGGGTTTAAACCTCATCTTGGCATCTTCCTGGCTGGGTGTTTAACTTCCCTGGGCCCCAATTTCTACTCCGTAAACGAGGCCAAGAATAGCATCCACCTCAGGTAGTTGTTATGAGGATCAAATAGTTTCTACAAGGTGAGCCTGAGACTTAACAGGTGATCGATTAATCGACAACAATTTTCTCTTGTGGCTCCCCAAATATCCCAGAGAGAAGGTGAGGATCAAACCCCCCAGGGGAAATGATGTCAACAGCACAAGGACACATTGATTCTTTTTCTTTTAATTTTATATTGGAGTATAGTTGAGTTACAATGTTGTGTTAGTTTCAGGTGCACAGCAAAGTGATTTACTTATACATATTCATATATCTATTCTTTTTCAGATTTTTTTCCCAAATAGGTTATTACAGGGTCTTGAGTATAGTTCCCTGTGCTATACAGTAGGTCCTTGTTGATTATCTGTTTTACATATAGTAGCGTGCATATGCCAGTCTTAACCTCCCACTTCATCCCTCCCCCACCTCTCCCCCTTGGCAACCACAAGCCTGCCCTCTAAGTCTGTGAGTCTGTTTCTGTTCTATAAACAAGTTCATCTGCATCATTTTTTTAGATTCCACATATAAGTGATATCATATGATATTTGTCTTTCTCTGTCTGACTCACTTCACTTAGTGAGTCCATCCACGGACTCACTTAGGTCCATCCATGTTGCTGCAAATGGCATTATTTCATTCTTTATTATTATTATTATTCTTTTTTAAAAAAATAGGTTTGAGGTATAATTTACATGCAGTAAAATTCACTCTTCTTGAATGAACTGTTCTGTTTGTTTTGACAAATGTCTGTAATAGTGTAACCACCAGCACAATAATTAAATGGGACATTTTTAACACCCCCAGCCCCTGGCAACCACTGATCTGATTTCTGTTGTTTTTTGTAGAATGGCATATAAATGGAATCCTTACAGTATGTAGCCTTTTTAAAACTGGCTTCTTTCATTCAACATGAAGCTTTTCAGATTTATCCATGTTGATGTGTGTATCAGCAGTTTCTTTTTATTGCTGAGTAGTTTCCATTATACGGAGGTACCACAATTTGCTGTCCATTTGCCACTTCTTGGCTATTATTAAATAAAAATGCTAGAACATTCACGCACAGGTCTTTGTGTGGGTATATGTTTTCATTTCTTGTGGGCAAATATCTAGGAATGGGATTGCTGAGTCATGTGGTAAGTACATGTTTACTTTTGTTAAAAAAAAAAAAAAGAGAGCAAAACTGTCATCAAAAGTGGCTTATATTATTTTGCATTCCCACCAGCAACATACAAATGTTCTAACTGCTCTGCATCCTCCCCAGCATTTGGTGTGGTCAGTTCTTTGGGTTTTGTTTATTAACTGTTAGCTATTCTAATAGGTGAGTTGTAGTATCGCACTGTAGCTTGAATTTTTATTTCCCTGATCACTAATGATGTTAAGCATCTTTTCATGTGCTTACTTGCCATTCATATATCTTCTTTGGTTATGTTACTGTTTAAATCTTTGGCCTATTTTTTAAACTGAGTTTTGAGAATTTTTATATATTCTGGCAACAAGTCCTTTGTCATATAAATAAAATTTTCTTTCAGTTGATGGTTTGTCTTTTATTACTTAACAGTGTCTTTTCAAGAGCAAATATTTTTAATTTTGATGAACTCCAATTATCAATATTTTTTATGGTTTGTGTTTTTGTGTCCTACCCAAGAAATCTTTGCCTTAGATCACATAGGTCACAAAGGTTTTCTCTTATGTTTTCTTCTAGAAGCTTTATGGTTTTAGCTTTTACATTTGGATCTCCAACCCATTTTGAATTTATTAATTTTTATATATGGTGTGAGGCAGGGATTGGTTCTTTTTTTTTTTTTTCCTATGGATATCTAGTTGTTCCAGCACCATTTGTGGCAAACACTATCACTTTCCCCATTGAATTGCCTCAGTACTTTGTCAAAAATCAATTGACCATATATGCACGTGTCTACGTCTGCACTTTATTTTATTCTATTGATCTATCTGTTCCTCCTTATGCCTGCATCATACTGTCTTAATTGCTTGACCACTGTTACAAGATTCCAGTGAGTCATGAAATCAGGCGGTGTAAATCCTCTTTGTTCTTTTTTAAAATTGTTTTGGCTATTCTAGGTCCTTTGCATTTCTACACACATTTTAGGATCAGCTTGTCAATTTCTATGAAAAAAAATGCTTGCTGGAATTTTGATTGGGGTTGAGTTGACGCTATAGAACAATCTGGGGAGAAAAGACATCTCAGTATTGAGTCTTCTGATCTATTAGCATGGTATTTCTCTCCATTTTTTTTTTTTTTAGCTCTTTGTTAATTTCTCTCACCAAAGTTTGATAGCTTTCGGTGCATCAGTCTTGAATATATTCTGTTAAATTTATCCCTACTTAAGTCATGTTTTTAAAATGCTATTGTAAATGGCATTTTACAGATTACAATTTACAATTGTTTGTTGCTAGTATATAGAAGTACGATTGATTTTTTAATATGGAGACATTTCTCTTTTTGCAGTTTTATTGAGATGCGATTAACATATAATGTATTAATATAAGGTATACAACATAATGATTTGAGATATGTATATATTGCAAAATGATCACCACAATAAGTTTAGTTAACAGCTGTCACCTCACCTAGTTACAATTTTTTTCTTGTGATGTGAACTTTTAAGATCTACTCTCATATATGCAATACAGCATTGTTAACTAGAGTTACCATGCTGTACATTACATCCCCAGAACTTATTTATCTTATAACTGACCACCTTCACCCATTTCCCCTGCCCAGCCCCCACCTTCTGGCAACCACCAGTCTGTTTCCTTAATCTATGAGTTCTTTTTTACACTCATTAGTGATGTCATACAGTATTTATCTTGAGATGGAGCTCTTGATCCTGCAAGCATTTGCTAGAGTGACCAACCAACCTGGTTTGTCTGGGACTGTCCTGATTTTAGCACTAAAAGTCCTACATTGGGTAAACTCTTCCCTGGGATGAGAAAACTCCCAGTTTTCAGTGATGGGCACAGAAGGTTAGGGGAAAGGTACAAAACCCAAAGGTGACCCCCAAAAGAGAGGCTGAAAGCCACACTAGTTTTAGTGCCAAATGGACATGGCACTTTCCCTAGTCTCTGTTGCTCATGATGACAACCATGATTTGCAGTTACTGACAACGGATCATCCATTATAAACCACCACCCCACCACTGCCTAGTGATTCCACTTAAGTGCACTGTAATCTAAAGCATGAACATCCACTTTGCCTGTGGACTGACTGTTATGATTTGTGTCGAGACAGTGCCAGTTTAATTTTTAACATGGTGAATATTGTGGCCATGTTTTTAAGAGTTTGAATAATGAAAATGAAAATGATGACAATACCAATCAATGCCAGCAGGAACCAGACATGATGGTCGTTTAGAAGGCTAAATGACTATGTTACTTTAATGACAGCTGGCATAACACATACAATTGGGTTAGGGAGGTAAAAAATTAAAAAGAGCATACTGCACAGTATGCAGAAAAGAATTTGGGTTGGGCATGGTGGAAAAAGGAATGTGAAAGCACATGTAGAAACTGATTCTCACAAGTCCCCAATGAGACAGGCAAGTGCTTCTAAATTAATCAAAAGGGTTTTTTGGCCTCCCCCCAAAACAACAATTTGCAGTTGAAAATAATGGCTGCTGGAGGAATCATGCTCCCTGACTTCAGACTATATTACAAAGCTACAGTAATCAAAACAGCATGGTACTGGCACAAAAACATGCACATAGATCAATGGAACAGAATAGAGAGCTCAAAAATAAACCCATTCACTTATGGTCAATTAATCTATGACAAAGGAGGCAAGAATATACAGTGGAGAAAAGACAGTCTCTTCAATAAGAGGTACTGGGATGGGACATCCTTGGTGATGCAGTGGTTAAGACTCCATGCTCCCAATGAGGGGGGCCCATGTTTGATCCCTGGTCAGGGAACTAGATCCCACATGCATGCTGCAACTAAGAGTTTGCATGCCACAACTAAGGAGCCCATGTGCTGCAACTAAGGAGCCTGTGAGCCACAACTAAGGAATCTCGAGCTGCAACTAATAAGCCCACCTGCAGCAACTAAGACCCAGCACAACCTAATTAATTAATTAAAAAAATAAGAGGTGCTGCGAAAATTGGACCGCTACATGTAAGAGTATGAAATTAGAACATTCTCTGACACCATATACAAAAATAAGCTCAAAGACCTAAATGTAAGACCAGAAACCGTACAACTCCTAGAAGAAAACATAGGCAGAATACTCTTTGACATAAATCATAGTAATATTTTTTTGAATCTGTCTCCTAAAGCAAAGGAAATAAAGGTAAAAATAAACAAATGGGACCTAATTAAACTTAGAAGCTTTTGTGCAGCAAAGGAAACCATCAACAAAATAAAAAGACAACCTGAATGGAGAAAATATTTGCAAGTGATATGACAGATAAGGGGTTAATATCCAAAATATATAAACAGCTTATACAACTCAACATCAAAAAAAACAACACCTGATTAAAAAAAATGGGCAGGAGACCTAAATGACATTTCTCCAAAGAAGACATACAGATGGCTAACAGGCACATGAAAAGATGCTCAACATCATTAATCATCAGAGAAACCCAAATTAAAACCACAGTGAGATGTTACCTCACACCTGTCAGAACGGCTATCATCAACAAGAACACAAATAACAAATGTTGGTGAGGATATGAAGAAAAGGGAACCTTTGTACACTTGTTGGTGGGAATGTAAATTGGTGAAACCATTATGGAAAAGAGTATGGCAGTTTCTCACAAAACTAAAAATAGAGCTACCGTATGACTCAGCAATCCCACTCCTGGGCATATATCCAAAGGAAACCACACTTTGAAAAAATACATGCACCATTATGTTCGTAGCAGCATTATTTACAACAGCCAAGACATGGAAGTAACCTAAGTGTCCATCGACAGATGAATGAATAAAGAAGATGTGGTATATATATATATATATATATATATATATATATATATATATAATGGAATATTACTCAGCTATAAAAAAGAATGAAATAATGCCATTTGAAACAACATGGATGGACTTGGAGAGCATTATGCTAAGTGAAACAAGCCAGACAGAAAAAGACAAACACTGTATATATCACTTATATGTGGAATCTAAGAAATACAACAAACTAGTGAATATAACAAAAAAGAAACAGACTCTCAGATGTAGAGGACAAACTAGTGGTTACCAGTGGGGAGAGGTAATGGGGAAGGGGCATGCTAGGGGTAGGGGATTAAGAAGCACAAACCACTATGTATAAAATAAATAAGCTTCAAGAATATATTGTACAACACAGGGAATACAGCCAATATTTTATGGTAACTATAAATGGAATATAACCTTTAAAATTGTGAATTATTATGTTGTACATCTGAAACTTATAAATATTGTATATCAACTATACCTCAACAGGACTTCCCTGGCAGTCCAGTGGTTAAGACTCCACACTTCCACTGCAGGGCTCATGGGTTCTATCCCTGGTCAGGCAACTAAGATCCTGCATGCCACATGACCAAACAAACAACTATACCTCAATAGAAAAAAAAGAAAAACAGTGGCCATTTAATTAGCTTGGGACTGCCACAAGAATGAACGTATTGCTCCTTTCACTGTTCAGTGAAACTGAGTAAAGTTACATTTCCTCATTCAGAGGCTGTAACTGAAATATCCTGTGAGTGAAAAAAAGGAGAAAAATTTTGATAACAGATGTGTTGGCTCTTTATGATGTAGAGCTGAATCTATCAGACACTACCAACAATCACACTTTCTGCAGCCCGCATGCCACAACTACTGAGACCACATGCCACAACTATTGAAGCCCGCACACCTAGAGCCCATGCTCTGCAGCAAGAGAAGCCACCACAATGAGAAGCCTGTGCACTGCAACGAAGAGTAGCCCCCGCTCACCGCAATTAGAAGAATCCTGCGCGCAGCAACGAAGACCCAACACAGCCATAAACAAACAAACAAACAAATAAATAAATAAATAAAACTGTTTGATGATGTTTGAAGAGGCCATATGGGCCCTAAAAATGGATGAGCTGACTGCACCTGAGCTGTTCAGTGTGATGTGTAGGTAGTGACAAAAACGCATATAATGAAAAATGATTCACCTTGCGGGAAATAAAATAAAATGTCACCAGAAAAGGACAACGAATTTAAACAGGATTTTATCATTTCTTTACTAAAACTTGAAATTACTTGTCATTCAACTTTAATTTCCTAAGTTCAAATATCACTGTGCTTAAAATCATTTTCCCTGAGAGGTTTAACTTACAACATCCAGAGTGCTTCAAAATGTCCAAAAAGGACATTTTAGACATGAATATCCTACATAATGAACTTATAGATGCAAAGGAGCTGACAACTTATCTACCAGAACCAGCCTGTAGGTATGAAGCGGATGGACATTTCTGGAGATCTGGAAACTAATCCCTGCAGTCTAAAAACTTGCTATTGTTAGTTAAGACCCTACGTATTCCAAGCTCAAATGATTTTGTTGAGAGAATCATTAGCTTGGTGCCATCACATTGGACTGACAGCTGGAATCAGTGCAAAGTGCGCTTAATAACAGCAGGGTTGCAAGTCAAAGAATTTTATGTTTGACCACATTCAGTTTGATCACTACACAAAAGAAGTGTTTCCTAAAGGCTGCAGGCAAGGAAATAGAAAGAGGTAAAAAGGGCCTTTGTATCATAGAACAGAAATGTCGTTGTTTTTTAAAATTAAATACTGGTAATATCTGTTTAATTAGTCCTATTATATTTACATTCTCCCTTTTAAAAGTCTTACATGTATTTTTTAAAAATTTATTTTGGGGCTTCCCTAGTGGCGCAGTGGTTGAGAGTCCGCCTGCCGATGCAGGGGACACGGGTTCGTGCCCCTGTCCGGGAAGATCCCACGTGCCGCGGAACGGCTGGGCCCATGAGCCATGGAAAAAAAAAAAAAATTATTTTGTAGAGCAGTTTTAGGTTCACAGCAAAATCGAGGGGGAAAGTACTGAGATTTCTCATATACCCCCTGTCCCTACACATGTGCAGCCTCCCCCATTATCAACATCCCCACAGCAGTGGTGCATTTGTTACAATTATGAACCTGCATTGACATAACATCATCAGCCAAAACCCACAGCTTACATTAGGATTCACTCTTGATGCTGTGCTTCACCTATTCATCCCTGGCACTACCCCCTCTCCCCAACCCCTGGAAGCTACTGATCTTTTCATTCTGCTCATAGTTCTGCCTTTTCCAGAATGTCATATAGTTGCAATCATATAGTACATAGTCTTTCATATCTATGTATCTTAATACAAAATTTTAGTAACCCATAATGGTTAAAATAAATTGCCCTGTCAGAGGAAAGAAACATTATAAAACTATTTTCCTATTTCTTTCTCATACATATTATTTGCTTAATTCGTCCTACTCGTAATTTTTTTTTTTTTAGATGTTGGGGGTAGGAGTTTATTAATTAATTTATTTTATTTTTGTTGTGTTGGTCTTCATTTCTGTGCGAGGGCTTTCTCTAGTTGCGGCGAGCGGGGGGGCCACTCTTCATCGCGGTGTGCGGGCCTTTCACTATCGCGGCCTCTCTTGTTGCGGAGCACAGGCTCCAGACGCGCAAGCTCAGTAGTTGTGGCTCACGGGCCTAGTTGCTCTGCGGCATACGGGATCCTTCCAGACCAGGGCTCGAACCCGTGTCCCCTGCATTAGCAGGCAGATTCTCAACCACTGCGCCACCAGGGAAGCCCCCTACTCTTAATTATTACTAATCCTATTGTTTTGTTTAAACAATAGCAGTTATGTAACAGAAAAGTAAATACAGAATATATCATTTTAAATAGACACCTAGTTTTCATATTACACATATAGAATGTGTAATTCTAATAGATATCATTTCAAATAAACCCTTTGTTCATATTTCTATGTTAAAGTAATATAGATATGTACGTGTAGAATTTTCTTACGTATTATATTACTCTGGGTATAACAAATAAGTGTCTATTTTTTACCTATTATATTATCATCGGTTTGGGGGATCTGGTATGGATGTGTCTCAGGTGGGATCTCTAAAGTTGGTCACCACCTCCTCCTCTGCTTGGGCTCTGTTTAAGCCCCAGGGATGCAGAGCCAACTGAGACCGACGTCCAAGGTGCCAGGAGGGAGGTTCCCCAGGCAACCCTGGAGCCGGCCCTACCTAGCCCCGAGGAGGCCCCGTGGGAAAGCTGCCTGGAGGAGGCCAGCCCCGGCTGGACCCCGGGGGCGAAGGACCGGGGCGGGGTGGAGGACGAGGGCGGGAGCGTGGCTGGAATTCCGAGAGGGGGCGTGTGAAGAGGTGGGCGGGGCCGCCGCCCAGTCTCTCCCGGCCGGGGACTGGCCCCAATGGACCTGCGCAGCCCGGGCCTCCCTCCCGGTCACCGCCCCCGTGTGCCCGGCGTCTGCCGGGCCTGTCCTGCGCCGTGGGCCGTCGTCCTTCGAGGCGCAGGCTCTGGCGAGGCCACCGCTCCCGGCAGCGCGGGTTGTCCGGCCCCGCGGAAGTCAGGGGCCCGCAAGGCTGCTCCTGCGGCTGGGCGTGCGCGCGGGCCCGCGCCGCTCCGTCCCCTGCGCGGCCGCCGCCACGCCCCTACCTCCGAGGGCAGCGCCGCCGGCCCGCCGGCCGCCAGCCAGCCCGGCGCCCCGCCGCCCAGTCCGGGCGTGTGCTGGCCGCGCGCCTGCCGCTGAGTCAGCCTGTGAGTCAGCGCCCCCTGATCGCCGGCCGCCGCGTCTGGGCTGCAGTCGGGGACCCGGATCGGAGAGCGCGGGGCCGGGGGTGGGGAGTGGGGGGAGGAAGGGAGAGATGGGGGAGAGGGAGGGAGGGATGGGGGAGACGGAGGAAAGGAGGGCCACTTTCAAAGCAAGGGTTTGCAACCTGTGGCCTGCGGGCCAAGTCCAGCATCTCATGTTTCTGTTCAGCCCAGGAGCTAAAATTGATTTTTACATATTTTCATGGTTAAGTCCCCCAAAATGACTTATTTTGTAAGAAAAAAAATTATATAAAATTGAAACCTCAGCGTCCATGAAAAATTTCATTGGAACAGCAGTGCTTATTTGTTTATGTATTTTCCATGGCTGCTTTGCACGACAGCTGCAGAACGGAGCAGTTGTGAGGGGCTGTGTGGGCCCCAGAGCCTAGACTCCGCACCTTTCACAGAAGGCGCGCCCCGCCCGGCTGTTAAGAAGGCGGCTTGGTCTGCAGAGAGCACGTCCTGGGCTGGGGTGGGCGGCTCCGGCCTGAGGGGGATTCCCACGCTGGGAACCGTTCCAGCCCAGCTAAGCTATCCCAGGGTTTGTCAGCTGGCGGGAGAGCCCTCGGCACAGGCGCCCTTAGCCTCTTCTGTGGTTGAACTTGCTAGGCCCTGGGGCAGGCCTATACCCTGCAGTGTGCGGGGTCCCCCATGGGACCACACGCACCCAAGCTGAGTGGTTGTCGTCCCTGGTTACCCATTAACCAGCTAGTCCTCGAATCAAGTTTCAAGGAAGTCAGGCCTGCGCATTTATTGCCTGGTGGATCCCAGGAACATGACATGCCCTATGGCTTGCAGCCTGGGGCAAACTGTCTTGGTGATCCAGGTTCTAGCCTTCTGACAGTTGTGGCTCAAGGCAGTCTTTTTCAAACTTTAAAAAAACAAGCCCTCAACCCTCAGTAAGAAATACGTTTTACATGGTAATAAAGTTTCACAAAAACGACCCCGAATACAGTGATGCACTCTTGCCGTTGTCTATTCCTTTCTCTCTCTCTCATTTTTTTTTTTTTAACGGAAAGAAAAGCTGCCAGGAGATATAGTTTTACAGAAACTATTGTGGAAAGTCTCAAACACAGAAAAGTAGAATAATGTAATCAGGTTCCATGTACCGGTCCCTCAGCTTCACAATGAACGTTTTGTCCATCTTGTTTCATCTACTGTATTCCCGTTTTTTCTTAGAATATCTTTCCTATTTTTAAAAATTGATGATCATGAAACACTCAGTTGATCTTTTGACCTACCTATTAGTGCAACGCCAATGTGTTTGGTGATATCCAGACATATCTGTCTTTTCTGTCTTCAATACAAAACATATCAGCAGGAAAGGACCTTCTTCACCTGTTGGCAGAAGCTTCCTGGCTCTCACGCATCATGACCCTCCTTGACTTCCTGTGACCGAAGACAGAGCCCCCAACCTCTACGGGCAATAAGTACACATACCTGTTTGTTATTATCTGATGTGCATCGAATCCTCTGTAACTGTGATAACCTAGGAGCGGGGAAGGGCGGTGGGGCGGGGGAGGGGAGGAACTTGGGCATGGGAAGAAGACTTTTCACTGTGGTGTTTGAATTCTGTTGTATATATTTTACTTCAAAATTTTTATTTAAAAACATTTCAAACCTACACAGAGGTGTCAGGAACAAATGTAACAGTCCTGTACCCACCACCAAGTTCACATACTTGGCCTTCCTCCCCCTCCCCCTTCCCTCCCCCTCCCCATAGACAACTCCAGCCACCCTCAGCTCTGCCCCTGGGATGAAGCCAAAGAATTAGCATTGGGGCAGCCCTGAGTTGAGTTATTTGCCATCCTGTAGGCTGCACCCTTTTGATGCTGGCTACCAGCACCTCGTGTTTTTATTTTGAAAATCCCACACGTCATGTCTCCTGGGTCTCCTCCCATCTGGGACAGTTCCACAGTCCTTGCCACTGTGGCCAGTTGTTTTGTAAGGCATTACTCACTTTGGGTTTGTCTGATGTTTTTTCATTCATAGATTGAGGTTATGCATTTTGGGCAAGGATGCCATGGAAGCAATGTTGTGCCTGTGTCAGGACACCACATCAGGTGTTGTTGATGTGTCTAATTACAGGAATACCTCGTTTTATTGCTCTTTGCTTTATTGCACTTTATTGCATTTTTCACAAACTGAAAGTTTGTGCCAACCCAGCATCAAGTAAGTCTTGTGGCACCATTTTTACAACAGCATTTGCTCACTTTGTGTCTCTGTGTCACGTTTTGGCAATTCTCACAATAGTTCAGACTTTTCCTTACTATTATATTTGTTATGGTTGTCTGTGGTCATTGACCTTTCACGTTCCTACTACCACTCGCTGAAAGCCCAGAAGATAGCACTTTTTTTTAGCAATGAAGTATGTTTAAATTAAGGTATGTACATTGTTTTTTTAGACATAATGCTATTGCACACTTAATTGACTACGGTATAGTGTAAACATAACGTTTGTATGCACTGGGAAAATAAAGTGTGACTCGCTTTGTAGCAATATTCGCTTTCTTGCAGCGGTCTGCAACCTACACCAAAGTATCTCCCAGGTACGCCTGCACTAGTCATGGTAACTTTGATCACTTAGTTAAAGTGATGTCTTCCTGAGGTTTCTCCACTGTAAAGTTACTGTTTTCCTTTGTAATTAATAAACATCCTGTGGGGAGAATCTTTATGACTATGTAAATATCCTGTTTCTCCTCTTACATTTTCCTTCTAATTGTAGCATCCATCAGTGATTTTTAAAAAAATTTATTTATTTATAGCTGCATTGGGTCTCCATTGCTGTGCGCAGGCTTTCTCTAGTTGCGGCGAGCGGGGGCTACTCTTTGTTGCGGTGCGCGGGCTTCTCATTGCGGTGGCTTCTCTTGTTACGGAGCACGGGCTCTAGGCGCGTGGGCTTCAGTAGTTGTGGCACACGAGCTCAGTAGTTGTGGCTCGCGGTCTCTAGAGCCCAGGTGCAGTAGTTGTGGTGCACGGGCTTAGTTGCTCCACGGCATGTGGGATCTTCCCGGACCAGGGATCGAACCCGTGTCCCCTGCATTGGCAGGCGGATTCTTAACCACTGTGCCACCAGGGAAGTCTGGTGGCAAGAGTTATTACTGTGTGGTGTTTTTTTTTAACCAAATGGTGATTTTCCTATTACCATTGTTCTTTCTACATTTGTTCTTTGGAATTCTGCTGTAAAAAAGAGCTGTCTCTTTCCCCCATTTATGTATTTATTCCATTATTTCTATATCTGTATGGACTTTTGGATGTTTATTTCATTCTATAGGTTATAGTCCATTACTATTACCTTTTTATTTTTGCTCAGATTGCACCACATTTGGCTATTGGGAGCTCCTTTGAGTTGGTCCCTGTGTCTATGATGTGCCCCCATCATCCTTGGAGCACTTCCTTATTGTCTGACACAAGATGTTGCAGGCTCATCTTGTACTTTCCCTGCTCCAGAGCTGCGATCAACCCTTTCTCTAGGAGCCCTGGTTTGTTTCACTGGAGAACGTATTTAGAAAGTAAGATCTAAGCATGAGTCAGATTTAACTTGGTTAAATGAAAATGCAGAACGGGGCTGCCGTTGGGGCAGCTTGGGAAGGCGAGGAGCAAACTGTGCAGGGCCGAGAAGAGAGGCAGGGAGCACACAGACTGTGAGACTGAGAGCGAACCAGAGCGAGGGAGGGCAGCTGGGTCCCTCAGTCCTTGGCTGGGAGCACTGTGGGGACCTGGCCTCCATTCGGATAAAAGGATGGATTCAGAGCAGCAGTGCCCCTCCATTGGGCTCCACGCAGAGCTTGCCTCTGGGGTGCACCTGGGGCCAGGAGTTGAAAGGGAAAGGATGATTTTTCTTTTTTCCCTTGCATCGGTACTGCTTGAATTTTTTTTTTTTTAAACCACATCATCTATTATTTTTAAAACAGAACAGAAAAGATCTATTCTGTTTTTTTCTTTAACAATGTCTATATTGTTTCCTTTTTCTCAAACTGAACAACAGCGGAGGGGATGTGGATGGATTGTTACAGTGGGTTTCACCCACCGCAAAATGTGTGTGTGTGTGTGTGGGGGGGGAGCAGTCCACCTGCACTCCAGTTCCAAATGATGAAAGCCTCGGGGCTCAGAGGGAGAGGGACTTTCAAACTCTTCTGATTGTCACCCACAGTTAAAAATAAAAAATATATTTTACAAGATGTCCTACCATAGAGACACACATTCAACTTAAAATTTCACAACACAATAGTCACTCTTGTTGTGTGTGTGACACTTTCTACCCCATGCAGGTTATTTCCCCCTACTTTGATTTCACAACATACTAATGAATGGATCAGGACCTGAAGTTTGAAAAACACCCCTCTAGGCCAGCTTCTTATTGTGCAAACAGGGAAACTGAGGCCCTAAGAAGGGGAGTGAGGGCCCAAACTGCTGCGGCTTCTCAGGATACATTTGCTTATGGCCTTTAAAACAATGCTACATTTTTACAGCTATTGGGGAGAAATAGGTCTGAATAATAAGAGTAGATTTTTAAAAAGTGTCCAGAGCTGGATGAAATTAGCCTAAGGGTCATGAACCAGAGATTTCCTGCCCTTATTTGATAGCCTCAAATTCCTAATGTTGGAGGCTTTAGGCTCTTTAAGATAAAATAAACGTTTTGTCCTTCACCTACCCATGCATCCACTTACTCAGCAAATGCGCACAGCTGGTCCTAGGCAGAAGCAGGCATGCACGATGGAGGTGGTGTGCTTTGCCTTTGGGGTGCTTTCAGTCTCATCGGGAGGCAGCCGTAGAAGCAGCCACAGAGGACCTTGCAGTGACAGAGATGAACAGGGTGGGAGTGAGGGCTGTCAGCCTGGCAGGATGGGAGTGTGACCATTGGAAAGTCATCTTTCTGAGCCTCAGTTTCCTCCCCTGGAAAATGGGGCAGCTAAGACCTACCTGCCTGAGTCCTAGTGAGCCTGGGAAGCATCCAGCACAGGGAGGCTGGGGAGGGCTTCAGGCGAGCATGGCGGGGAGGCCTGCGGAGGGACAGGGAGGAGAGGAGACAGTCTGTGGGGGACCTGCAGGCCTGAGAGGTGGGACTGGTTGAGGATTTGGGGTCTGGAGAGCAAGGCGTGATGAGAATGACAAGAGGGGCTGGAGATGCAGCAGCCCCAGGATGGAAGCCTTGTCTGCCTGCCACACAATGGAGTTTAAACTTCATCCTGTTGGCAAGGAGGCCACCGAGGTGCTCTGTGAAGGGGAATTGAAACAGGCTGGGACCTGGGACCTGGGACCCATTGCTGCAGTGCTTGCACCTGGACAAACATGTCCTCAGTGATGTTTGCAACAGGTACAAAGAAACTATGAGAAACTAAATACAGAGAAACTAAATACAAAGAAACTAAAAATAACTGTGTGCATGCACAGCTGGGGCAAATTATGGACAATATGATACAAAAAGACCAAAATCCCAGCTGCCACTTCTGAAGAGCTGGGAGCAAAAGCAGGGTACTGCGCATGCCCCCTGCATGCAGCACCACCAAGGGGGTGGGCAGAGCACCTCAGCCGCCCCTCCGGCCAGACCCCTGGGCACACCCCTCCCCTCACCCCATATGAGGAACCAGTTCACTCCCCACACCCCACACTCCCCCGGGGAGGGAGCGAGCAAGGGAACCTGTTGGTTGTTCTCGCTCCCTCCTGCTCTAGCAGGGGCCCCAATAAAGCCTTTGCCCGGCCTCTTATCAATTTCTATTTATTAAGGAGGCCGAGAACCCTGGTCGGTAACAGAGTGACATGGCCAGATCTGTATCCTTTACCCTGACTCAAGAGATGCCTGCAACTCTAAGGAAACTGGTCAAAATCTGACACCGTGCAGCACTTGAAAGACACCCGGTAAGTTGACTCAAGAATAGAAAACGGGGGCTTCCCTGGCGGTGCAGTGGTTGAGAGTACGCCTGCCGATGCAGGGGACGCGGGTTCGTGCCCCGGTCCGGGAAGATCCCACATGCTGCGGAGCGGCTGGGCACATGAGCCATGGCCGCTGGGCCTGCGCGTCCAGAGCCTGTGCTCCGCAGTGGGAGAGGCCACAACGGTGAGAGGCCCGCGTACTGCAAAAAAAAAAAAAAAAAAAAGAATAGAAAAGGGGGCACTTCCCTGGTGGCACAGTGGTTGGGAATCCGCCTGCCAGTGCAGGGGACACGGGTTCGATCCCTGGTCCCGCAACAAGAGAAGCCACCGCAATGAGAAGCCCACTTTCCAGTTAGAGGAGGCAAGCTGAGGCATGAAGGCAGCTGCAGCCTCTCCCAGCCAAGTGCAGGGACCATCCGTGCTAGTCCGAGACCTGGCCCTGACATCAGAGGGAATTCTCCAGCCCTCCATCCTCTGAGGGTCTGCCCTGGAGAGTTGCTTCAGGCTGAGCTCAGGAACTTAGTCCCTGAACCCCTTGGAGGGGCCAGGTATCTGAGCACTTGAGGTGGGGTGTCACAGTGAAAAGGCAGGGTGCTGTACCACACAGATCCAATTGGAATCCTGCTTCAACCACCTACAAATTAGGTGATTTTAGGAAAGTTAGTCAACTTTGCCCTGGACTATAGTTTCCTCATTGTCAAGTGGGCGGCGGGGTAAGTGTGAATGAGGTAATGTATTTAAAGTCTGTTGTAAGCCCCCAGTTAGGAGTCACTCTAAATGTGATCTCATATTCTTCCTTTACAGATGAGGAAGCTGAGGTCAGAGAGGTTAAGGGACTTGCCCAAGGCTACACAGCTGGCAGAACCAGGAGCCCAGTGGTGGTCTGACTAGGTAGCCCATATTCCTCCTAGGAGCTAGCTAGCGCTGCTCCAGACTCGGTTCCACAAGAAGAGCCCTGGCTGGCTGCACCCAGCCTGAAACGACGTGTACCTGGCAACCTAGTCCCAGGGGCCACAGTGTGCAGGGATGAGTCACAGCAACCCACTCCAGCAAGGAGACCCCCTCCTCCCCAGCCTGCTCGCGGCCCAGACCTGGTTGCCAAGCAACAAGACACAACACACATAAACACTCTGGGATCTCTCGCTGTAACAGTGAGGCTGTCTATGGCGCTGCTGTCTTTCCCCTGCCCCTCCCCTCCAGCCCCGGCCCCGCAGCCTTCCCTCCGGCTTTTTCTGGGGCAGAAGGTTTGACCCTCAGGCTAAGAGCTTCCAGACCGGAGTGAATGCGGACTTCCCGGGGTGGATACGGGGCTCTGCCCGGGCGATGAATGGGACGAGGCTACGAGGGGCAGGGTGGAGGAAGGGGCGGCCCAAGGCGTGGGCGGCGGCAGGCAGCGTGGACTTTCACCATTTCGGCTGCGTGAGGTGGTGCCCGGGCAGGGCTCCCTGAGGCCGAATCGGAGGACACAGGATGGTTCCACGATGAGAGTGCGTGCCCATTTCCCAGGGGCACGAGGGGCTTCTGCTCCTCTTGGTGCCTCGAAGGCGGTGACAGCGCCCTGCGTGGGTCTGCAGGACTCCGCGGCTCCTCTCCTCGAACCTGCGCACCCGCGCTTTCCTTACTCCACCTCGCATCACCTGGTTACTCAGTTTAGCTGCGAACGTCTTGAGAGGGTGGCTCCCTGGGCGGCCTCTCGTCTGCACACTTGCCTGCTTGGCCGAAGACAGTTAGCGTGCGCAGTTAGCAGCTATTATTTTAGGACTCCTGTCCTACTCAGGCGCTGAACTTGGGGCTGCATATATATCATTCCATTAACCCTCACAGCGACATTGTAATGCAGGTATTTTAAAATCAGTTTTATTAAGCTTAGCTGACATACAACAAAATTCAGCAATTTTATGTGTACAGTTTGATGAGTTTTGACAAAAGTATACAAGCTTTTAATCACCGCCACCACAATGTTCATGACATAGAACATTCCCATCACCCCTCTGTAGACAATCCTCCCCTCTTGGCCCCTGGCAACCACTGACCACTATAGCTTTACCTCTAGACTTTCATATAGATGGAATCCTGTACTCTGAAGTCTTCTGTCTGGCTTCTTTCACTTAGCATAATGCTTTTGAAATTCATTCATATGAGCACTGGTTTGTTCCTTTCTCTGCTAACCAGTTGATGAACAGTTGGATTTTCTGGTTTGGGGCTCTCATGAGAAAAGCGGCTATGAACATAGATGTACAAGCCTTTGTGTGGACATATGATTTCATTTCTCTTGAGGAAATCCTAGGAGTGGAATTGCTGATTCATTTAATACGTATTATTATTATTATCTCCATTATATACATGGAAGAGTGAAGCTCAGAGAGGTTAAGCAGCTTGCCTGAGCTCCCAGTTTGGCAGAAATTCAGAGTCAAGTCTGACCTGTATGCCAAGTGGCCACCCATAGAAAACAGGTATTTTTTGAGTTCAAAGTACCTCTTTGGTCAGTAATCACTGTAGCGACGTGTACGTGGGCTGAATTCAGCTGCATTCAAGTTCATAGCCTGACACTGAGCATAAGCTGCTGAGCATGCCATATGCACAGGGACAAAGGTCACTCCTGGAGGGCACTTCAGCAGGTGACTCCTGGAAGCTTAAACGGCAGGGCTGCAGGGTGTTTGTTTGGTAAAGGTGGTGTTTGCCGGGTTTCTCCACTGTAAAGTGACTATTTCCCCTTTGTAATTAATAGTTTGAGAGACTTTGAAATAAGTATCCTGTACCTCATCAAGCTTTCACCCACCAGTTTGAATATCCAACGTGAATTTCCTAACTCCACCATCCCTTTTACATTTGTTGGTTGACATTCTTCTGCGGCTCCTTCACGTGTCAGCATGCCCCATGGTTTATTTTATGATATGGGATAGAATTCATTACTATCACTGTTTTAATGTCCACCATGTCCCACATTTGGCCAGAAGCAGTCCCTTTAAGCTGACTCCTGCGTCCTTTTAACACACCCTCGTGGTTTTCTGAGTGCTTCCTTACTCTCTGGTGTACGATGGTCCGGGCTCTCACACTTCTGCACCAGCCCTGGTCCCCTTAGTGGAGAATGGCAAACAGAAACCAAGACTAGGGCATTAGACATACTCATCGTCACTGGGATGTCTGACTTCTAGGCCCCCTCAAGCTACGGGATCTTAAGGCAGCAGGGTTAGGTGAAAGGTATGGACCAGAGACTGGACTTGCAAGTGAGGGCGCAGCGAAGTCAGGCATCGGCCTGTAAGAGAATCTGTAGTAAGAGCCAGGTTCACTGGGTGCGGGAATCCAAGCCAAACCAATCACAGTGCAGTTTGTCTGCTCAGCAATCTCTCTACAGCTTCATAATTTTATAAACCTCCAGGGATAACATCTTTCAGCTCTTCTTGCTTTGGCATGAATTACTTCCAGGGCAGAGGACCTGAGAGGCTGGTTCTCAAGGACGGTGGTAGAGGGTCAGGGAGAGCGGGGGCAGGCCCAGCAGGGGAAGGGTTGTCTCAGGGGCTCCGGGTGGTAGGTTGTGTCTCCCATGGCGACAGAAAGCTGCCCAGATTTCTCCTGGCACAGACCCTGTGCTGTGCTTAAGGCTGACCGTCAACTGGCTCATGAGAGCCTGATTATCCGTGTGACTCCATGAATGAGAGGTGGTGACTCGTCTCGTGGGGACACAATCTCAGAGTTGGTCTCCCTGAAAATGACCGTGCCTGCCGGTCGTGCTGGAAGCCCTCCATTCTGAAGGGCTCGCTGGCTCTTAGTCTAGTGGGGAGGGGGCAGTGCTGGGCTTTCTGTGGGCAGCAGGTGCAGACAAGTGCTGTCCGTTTCCAGTGGCTTCCACATGCCTTACCCCGCGGTGTCCACCACAGTCCTGGGGCAGGATGCCTTCTTCTGTCTTCAGATGAGGACGCTAAGCAAGCTGGGCTGAGAAGAGCGGGCACTGGTGTCTGCTAACTCCAGGCTTCTGTGTGGCTCAGCCTGGCCAGAGCTACCAGGCCTGGCCATGGCAGGGTGGCCACCGTTTGAGGACACAGGGAGCCCCGCTCTCTGAGACTGGTCTGAGCAGTCTGGAGGGCCTGAAGGTTCAGTGGCACCGCTGTCTCTTGAGACACTGAACCCTGCCCCGCTCAGCTTCAGCTAGGCTGGCCTCTGATGAAGAACCAGTGGAAGAAAGGCCCCCAACCTTCGTGATTTGACTTGTAGAAACCATCTGCCGAAGGAGCTACATCACACTGGGTTGAGGGGTGTGATGAGCCCTAAGGATGAAGATGACTGACCCTTAACTCACCTCTGCTGGTGCCAGCCCCCTTGATGGTGCACCACGGGGGCTTTGAGTCCTGCAGAGCAGCTCTGAGAGGGGGCTGGGAAGGCTTGGAGTGAAGGACCAATGGTTTCAGGAATGACGAGGCTGAACCTGGAGAGCAGAGCCCTGGTGCCAGGAGGAACCCCCAGGCGTTAGGCAATCAGGGAGGGACCTGGCATCAGGGAGCCACGTGAGACATCAGGCACGAGGGAGGACCGGACAGGTGGACTCCAGTTCAGGGCTGCTTCATGAGGTGTCCCAGGGACGTGGTGACAGTAACCCCAACCTTTCTCTGCCACTTTTTCCTCATAGGCAAATGAGAATAGTAATTCTGCTGAGCTACTCAGGATGTTTGTGAAAACTAAGTGATAATACTTGGTGAATTAAAGAGAGTGGGGAAGAGGCAGAAAGAGAAGGAGAAAGAGGCACAGGAAGAGAATAAGAAGACGGCATAAACAGGAGCAAGGGAAGGGACAGCCAGTCCTCGTTGTGCTGACAGAAGTCAGAAGCGAGGGGCCCGTGGTGTGTGTGGCGGCGGTGGGGGGCACCAGGAGGCCCCAAGCAAACAGCCACCTGCTAAAAAACCTGGTTATTATTGTTCACAGTTTGATGTCTTAAAAGCATATCTTTTACTATAAAGTCTTAGAATGCACTAATGCGGATAAACCATATGATTTAAATACCTATGGGTCGTTTTCCAAAATAGGAAGTTCTCCCCCAACGGTAATCCATAATATTCCGTTGGCAGTATAAGCAAAATTAGCTCATGCTGGGACAAGGGCTAAGGGGATGCGAAATGGACAGTCATTCCCTGTAGTATGAGGTTCACTTCTCAGACTTAGGTTAGCATTGGGATCTCCTGTGGTCGTTCTCTCTTTGCCTCAAATACTAAGGGCAAAAAGAAATCTCTCTCTAATGTGTTCCACAGCCGCCAAGAAGCTGTCATTGGCTCCACATATATGCATTTTATGAACATGTTTCATTAAAAAGATTAGAATAAAGGCAAAGTTTTAAGTATACATACCAGCGATTCAAATTTCTGTTTGCAAGTGTAAGGAAAATAAAGTCAAACTACTTAACGCTGTGTTAAGTGAAAAAAGCAGGATATAAAATTACACGCACAACTACCTGAAAACTATCTTAAAATGTATCTAAAAATAAAAAACAACTCCTCAGCAAAGATCTGCGCGAAGAGAAAAGATTGGATGGAAATAAGCTACAGAAGGAATTAGAGGGTGTTTTCTCTTGTGTTTTCCACATTTTCTATTACTATGTATAGCAGAAAATATGTAACAAATATAATTTTAAAGAAATGTATGTATGAGCAACAGATAAACAGAAGAACTGGAGATGATCAAGATCACAGAAAATTTAAGATAATCCTCTGTTAGAAATCCTTCATATGGCCTTTTACCAAACTCAGAAAACTTCTCAGGCAGTTCCAAGCAGCAGAAATCCCAGAAATGACTTTTTTTTGGTTGTGGAAGCACTGTGCACTTCGATCAGGAGATTTACCTTACTAATGTTTTGCTTTTTGAAACAGCAAAGTGCGTTTCCACCGCAACTGCCCTGAGGATGATAATAATAGACACGCCACCGATCATTTACACAGTACAAGATATGCTTAGGGGTCCTGCTCTGGCTCCCCGAGTCCTGACTCTCCAAGCGCTTCTCAGGCAGACACTGTTGGCCGCTATGCAACAGCCATCCATCCCTCGGCTCCCCTGTAACCTAACCTGGCTTTCTGTCCAGATGTGGCCTGGCAGTGTGCCCAGCCCCAGTGTGGGCCTCATATGGGCTGAACCCATCATAGCAAAGCCGAGTCCTCTGCAGGCACAGGCACGTGGCCCAGCTCCTGCCAATGAGATGCTATTAGGAGTAGGTTCTGCTACTGGTGACAGGTATTTACTCCTCTCTCATGAGAAAGTACAGACTGGGAAGGGGGCTCTGCTTCCAGCTCCACCATTCCTGTGTGTGGCCCCTTGTCCTCACTCTCCAAGATCGCCAGGAGGTCTTCCAGAATGGAGGAGAGGATGAAGACGGAGGGGCAAAAGCAGTGGTCTGCTGAGGAAGGGTCTCTCAAGGCAAGTACTTGGACTAGACACTTCCACTGATTTCCCTTTAGCCTGTACTTACTTAGTCACACAGCCACATTTAGCTGCAAGGGAGACTGGGAAATGAACTCTTTATTATGGGGGGGGTACCTATGTACTCAGCTAAAATCTGATGACTTGGGAAAGAAAGGGATGAATTTGGGGCCACCATTAGCTGACCTTGCTGCAAAAACAAAAGAGGCAGTCTTCTGGGGGGGGGGGGGGGCTGATGTGAGATCATCCTTAATGAAAAGAGAGTCCCAAGCATACCCAGCCTCAGATCTTTGTTTCTAATGTCATCCCCCAATCAAAGAAACCAGGGCTCCTTGGAGAAATGGCTGAATCTATGACTGGGTCAGGAAATAGTCAAGATGAATCTGGCACATCTGTGAAGGCAAGAAAGTAAGGGAGTGCTCAAAAAAGTAAAACAAAAACAAAAACAAAACAAAACCCGCACAGTGATGGGGGTATGTCAAAGGGTCACAGAAGTCGATGGAAAGATCTCCTAATGCCCAAATCTGGAGCTACTTGAACAAAATAATGTGGTACTGGGTTATAAACCAGAGTAAAACATAAATACCCATGAGTTCATAGTAATGTAAATAAATGACTGTATAAGTAAGCAACTGAGGTAGAAGGGACACATCTCCCACGCAGAAGAATTCTATGGAACTCATGTCGATACTCTGCACTCCAGGGAGTGGAGCATATCTCCCCACTCCTCAGGTGTGAGCACGGTGCCTCCTCTGCAGAGAGTACAGTATGGAAAGGGGGGCAAAAAGACTGTAGAAACCTGACGAACCAGACCTCAAACAGGCAATCAAGGTCAAGCTCAACAGTCATAAAGCATGTGGGTAGGATGTATCCTTGACAGGCTGTGGTGAGAATGGCACGTTACCTCTGTGCTCTGCATCCCCCAAACCCATAACCCTGGTCTAATCACCAGAAAAAACAGCAGACATACCACAGTGAAGGGATATTCTACAAAACACCTGCCTAGTACTCTGCAGAACTGTCAAGGTCATCCAAAACAAGACAAGTCATGGCCAAGAGCAGCCTCAGGAGGCATGATGACTAAGAGTAACGTGGTGTCCTGGATGGGATTCTGAAACAGAAAAGGGACATTAAGTAAAAAAACTAAGGAAATCTGAATAAAGTATGGACTTTAGTTAATGATAATGTATCAGTATTGGTTCCCTAATTGCAACAAATGTACCATTTTAATGTAAATATGAATAACAGAGGAAACTGGGTGTGGGGTATATGGGAACTCTCCGTACTATCGTCTCTATTTTTCTGTAAATCTAAAACTATTCTAAAATTAAACGTTTATTAAAAAGAGAGGGGGGGGCTTCCCTGGTGGCGCAGTGGTTGAGAGTCCGCCTGCCGATGCGGGGGACGCGGGTTCGTGCCCCAGTCTGGGAAGATCCCACGTGCCGCGGAGCGGCTGGGCCCGTGAGCCATGGCCGCTGAGCCTGCGCATCCGGAGCCTGTGCTCCGCAACGGGAGAGGCCATGACAGTGAGAGGCCCGCGTACCGCAAAAAAAAAAAAAAAGAGAGAGAGGGACTTCCCTGGCGGTCCAGTGGTTAGGACTTGGCGCTTCCACTGCCATGGCCCTGGGTTCAATCCCTGGTCAGGGAACTAAGATCCCGCAAGCTGCACAGCGTGGCCAAAACAAAGCAAAAACAAAAAATGAAGAGAGAAAGAGAGAAGAGAGAAAGACGCTTTCCCCTCTTTCGTGAGTGGGGGGTCATAATGTTTGAAGCTGAGGCAGCCATCTTCTGACTGCAGAGATAACAATTCACAGCCCTAACCAACTTTGGACCCATCTATTGGATTTCTGTTATGCGAGAACATAAACTTCACTGTTTAAGCTGTTTTTGGTCCCGGTGTTTTGTTCCTTGCAGCTGAATGCATCTCAATCGACATTCTTCAAATCACTTTCACAGCCACTGCTGTGGTTTACACCTTCACCTCCTTACTTAAGATATTTAGCCCGCTCCAACACCCTTGCTTTTGCTCTCTTCCTTCTCTGCCTTATCCCCTGCCTGCATCTCTTCCAACACCCCAAGGCCAGCAACTCTTGCCATTCCCTAGACAGGGCATGTTCTTTTACACTTCCAAGCTTGTGCATACTTGATTCCCTCTGCTTGGGAATGCCCACTCCTCCATCCTTATTTCTCCCAGCAAATAAATACCCTGAGCCAAGTTTTAGCTCACCGTGTGTGGTGCGCAGGATTCTCCTGTGTCCCTGAAAATGCCTGCCCATTGGTGGACATGGCCTGCATAACCCTGGCTACTGTGAATACAATGAGCTGTACTCCTATGGTTAAGTTATGTTGTAGGACAGTGGGTCTGGGTGGGTCTGATCTAATCATATGAACTCTTTAAAGGCAGACAGTTTCCTCTGGCTGGTAGCAAAAGTGGAAGTCAGATATTCAACATGTATAGGGGGATCTGGTGTGCAAGAAATCCTCTGCTGCTGGCTTTGAGGATGGAGGGGGTCACACGGCAAGGAATGCCGGTGGGCTCTAGGAGCCCACAGCAAGCTCTGGCTGACTGCCTGCAAGGAAATGGGGACCTCGACCCTACAACCACCAGGAACCAAATTCTGCCAACAACAATGAGGTTGGAAGCAGATCTTTCCCAGGTACTTCAGATGAGCACTCAGCCCAGCTGACATCTTGCTTTCAGCCTGTGATGCTGACCAGAGAACCCAGCCAGGATGCTGTGCAAACTTCTGACCTACAGAACTGTGAGCTAATAAACAGGTGTTGTTTGAAGCCACTAAGTCTCTGGTCCTTTGTTATGCAGCAACAGAAAACAAACACATCATGCCTCCTCTCGCAAGTTTCCCTTCACTCCTTGGGTACCCCTGTGCCATCTTCCTCTCCACTGCTGTGGCACTTCATAAACATCCTGCTATAGGGCATGTCACTCGGTATTATCATGATTCATTTACCAGTCTGCTCTCCTCAAAAGATTCTAAGTTCCTGGGAGAGGATGGGACTACCACTTTATCATCGTAATCCCAGGCACAGAGCAGGGAGGCAAAAGCAAAAAATATTTGTGCGATGAAGGTTTCATCCAGGAAAAGAAGGCCTGAGATCACTAATTTGTAATCATATATACTAAAGTAACCCAGGATGCCAGAAATTTAACGTCTAAGCAAGAGTCTCACCAATGTAAAAAGAGACTGGCGAAAAAGAAAAAAGAGACTATTATTAATGTACACGTGGGGTGTTTCTAAGGAACCAGTGGTGGATGAAGTCCCTGGGTAGGAAAGGAAGGCGTGAGCAGAGGTGTGAAGGAAAATCCATCTCCATCTCTAGATTATTTAGTAAACAAGTATTTATTGAGCGCCTGCTATGTGGCCAGGCCAGGAATTGTTGAAAACAATATAGAAGTTTAAGATTTAAATCCTGCCCAAGCATCCTGAGATCCTTTTTTTTCTGTGGTCTACCAGGCTTAGATGTTAGAACCAAAAGCAATCTTAAAGACTGATTTTATGCGTATGTAAGCTTAAAATTCCTCCACTTCTTAAATTAGTGGGAGCAATCTGCTTTTCTATTTAGCTGTGTATTTCTGAAGTCCTTCAACATTAGCCCTTCTTTGTGTTGGCTGCCTAATCCTCCGCAGAGCAGATGAACCACCGTCAGCTCAGTCTTATAGTCATGTAGGTTTCCAGGCTTTCACTGTTACAAAAACCTGCCAATGAACATCTCTGGTCCTGCTCCTTTGACAACACCGCTAATGGGTCTGTAATAAAAACTCCACGAAGGGGATCAGATATTTTATTACATAACATCCTCCTCCTCAGTCCCCGCCCCACGGATGCCAGCTCCCCTGCCCTCTAGGGCCCTGAGTTGGAGCAGTTGCTTACCTCTGGGTGGCTACCCACCCCAACTCTCGGTCTGGAAAAGTCAGGAAGCGGGTGGGACCCACAACGTACCGAGAAACCAAGCAGATGCTGAGAGAGAGGAGAAACGGCACAGGAAGTTGCAAGGAGGTATTTGAGGAAAGAAGAGATGGGGAGGGACAGATACTTTCCGGATCAGAGTAGTGTGGGCTAAAAACTATCGGAATGTACGTTAGTCACATCACAGAGGTCTCCAACGCTAGCACGATGAATCTGTATTTTATCCCGCAGGGCGAGAGGGGGTGAAAATGGCTTCGGTGAAAGAGATTGGGTTTTAGACTCTGCCACGAATTCTGGAGGTGTGGAGTCAACTCATCTCTCTGGGCCGAGATTTCCACATCTGTTAAACTGAAAAGGTAATACTTGCTGGGCCGACCTCGAATACATACATGTAATAACTAAACACAAAACAACTATAAAACTTAGAAGGCTGATCTCCAGGGGGGTGGTTTACGGTCAGGTGACAAGCCGACAAGAATTTCGTAAGTCCTTTAGGAAAAAATTCTGAAACCAGCTCCAAAAACGAAGAGGCAGATGGCTTTTCGCCTGCAAACGACTTGCCATGGACTCGAAGTGGGTCGCAGCCTCTTCTTGCTCTGCTCCTCCCGCTCTGCCCGAAGCCACGCGGGAGACCCTTTTCGAGGTTTGCTTTGGAATCTCGGCGCCGAGGACTCCCGCAGATGCGAGGGGACCGAGATGCGTGCGCGCGTGTGTGTGCGCGCAGCTCACCCGCCGGGAACCGGTAGCTACGACCTAAGTACAAGGCGGCGCGTCAGCCGGGCCCGGGCCGGGAATCTCCGCACGGCGTAGCGGGCGTGGGCAGCGGGACGTGCGTGGACGCATCCGGCCACTGCGCAGGCGCGGACACGCTCCCCTCGGCCTGCGCGCGGCGCTCCGGGCGGGCGCGCGCCCACGGCGGGTTCCGCTCCCGACAGGCGGAGGGCTGCGCGCGCACGAGCGAGCCGGCCGTGACGTGTGCCGCGCTACGCCCGACGTCACGGGTCCGTGTGTAGTGGCGGCCGGGCTGCCCTCAGCAGCGGCTCCTGACGAGGGCGGTGCGGCCGCTGGGTGCGGCGTTCGGGGGTCTTGCGGACCGCGGCGGCGGCGGCAGCGACCACGACCGGGAGGCCCGGCGCTCCCAGCCGCGGAGTCGCCGCCCCCGCCCCTTCTCCGGCCTCGGCGGCGCCCGGCCGCGGCTTCCTCCTTTCCTACCCAGCTTCCCGCGGGCCTTCTGGCCGCGGCGGCGAGAAGCACCGAGGGGCTCCGAGAGGCTCCGGCCGGCCGCCACGGTCCACGCGCCCGGTCCGGGCTCCATGTGAAGGAAGGACGGGCCTGGTCCCCCGACCCGCGCCCGACTCCTCGTGCGCCCCTCCGGCTCCCGGGGGCCCGCAGCCTCCCCCGACCGGGGGGCGCGGTGACAGGCCGCGCGGGGGCGGAGGGGTGGGCCTGCGGCTCCCTATGTCCCGGCAGAGCGGCTGGTACGTGTGCTCGGGCGCGCGCATGTGTGTGGGGGTGGGGGTGGGGGTGGGGGCGGGGGCGGGGGCGCGGGCCGGACGTGGGGAGGGGGCCGCCGCCGGCCTGAGCGCTGCTCCTGGGGCGGAGGTTTCGCTAGGTGGTTGCCGCGGTCCGGGTGGGCGGACTTCTGGCCCCTTGCATCCTGTCCTGAAGTCCAGGTCTGAGCGAACTAGACTGCTGGGCGGTGGAGCTGTCAGACGCGTACTCTGCAGGGCTTTGGGAAGGAAGATTTTCCCTGGTCCTTGGCAGAAGCAGAAATGTTATATGCAGTGAGCGAGAAAGTGCTTGTCTTTGCACTGTTACCGCGTGGTTCACTAGTGGTTAGGGTCGAGGCCCCTTTCTGTTTACGGACCGTTTAGCTAGCACTTATACTTAATGCGCGCCCGGTATTTGTCGTGCGTTGTCTCACTTCACCTTCGAAGCCCAGTGAGGTGGGTACGTGTCTCCCCATTCTACAGTTGAAAAAATCGAGGCTCAGATTCAGGAACTTGCCCAAGGTCGTGCAGCTTGGTAATCTGGGAAAGTCTTGATTCGAATATGATGTCTTTTTTGTAGAACCGTATTTCTGGGTCTTGCGAAAATAAATTTGTGAGGAAAATGAGAATAGCTGGAAAGTTTCTTCTTGGGAGTGAATTCTAAATACATAGGTAGAGTTCATTTGCCCGTAATGTAGGCTGTTCGATGTGTTTTGCTGCAGCCTAGACAGATGATTTTCTTGGCTCTTCTTTTTAAAAAATTACTTTTAAAAGGTGACTCCATGCACCTTTACCTTTTTTTTGCAGTGGGACTGAATGAGCAGAAATTATTTTCTCTCTTAACAAAAAGAAGAAACAGATTTGGTAAAACTCCATGTTTCTTGAAAAGTTACAATTTTACTTGTGTAATTCTTGATGCCTACAGGGAACTCGCAGTTGGGTTATTTCCTTGAGATTTCCTTATTGCAAAATTTGTTGTTGGATTATGTGGCAATGGCAACACGCTTAGTAATTTGTGCGTTAATTTGTGCAATATTTCTGAGTAGAGTGTCAAAATTTAATGTGTAGAATATTGTAAAAAGTTATCTTTTATTGGTGTGATTTTTTTCTTTTCTTTGTATGTAGCAACTAATGAGTGTTTATAAACTAATTGAAATTCTCATTTTAACATTGGCCTGTACTGTTTCTTTGGTTATGGTTAGGGAAAAACGAAAGTTCCTTTACATTTCTCTTTACAGAAGAAAGTGTTGATAAATCCCTTTGAGTAGTTCAAGCTTCATGCATAGTTGTAAATGTTTAAGAAATCTGTTGATGCCCAAACTTGTAGTGCTTTATAATTTCCTTTAGTGTATTATCAGATTTAAGAAAATTTGTAGTTGAATGTCTGTAAGAGAAAAGGTCGAATTATATAGTTAAGAAGTGGATGGTTCACAGATTGATTTGTTGTTTGGTTAAAATATAAATGTATGGTGAGTCTTGTTGAATATATCGTTGTAGAATGTTTATCCAGTCATGCTCTCCATGTGTCTCTCTTTTTTTTTTGCCGTACGCGGGCCTCTCACTGTTGTGGCCTCTCCCGTTGCGGAGCACAGGCTCCGGACGCACTGGCTCAGAGGCCATGGCTCACGGGCTGAGCTGCTCCGCAGCATGTGGGAGCCTCCCGGACCGGGGCACGAACCCATGTCCCCTGCATTGGCAGGCGGCCTCTCAACCACTGCGCCACCAGGGAAGCCCCATGTGTCTCTCTTGAAAGAAATAACTATTAAAGATTTATCTTAAATAATTGGATTACATTGTAGATTCAATCTTTTAAGCAGTGTTTTAGTTGGAACTTTCATTCCTAGTTTACCTTATTGCTACCAAAGGGGTAAACTATATTTAATAGATGCTATATTAAAATGAAATCATGTTTGGTTCTATGCAGTGCCCACAGCTTTGGTTTCAGGTTGATTTTTTTTTTTTCCCCTGTAGAATCAGAGCTCTTTAGGCTCCCTCCCACCACCACCCCCAAACCCAGCCCCAACTTTTTATTATAAAACAATTTCAAGTACACAGGAAGTTGGTAATATTGAACATCCGTATGATAACTCTCCAGTTTCATTTGTTGACGTCTTGCCGTATTTGTTTTGTGTATAAATATGCGTATATTATTTTTGGTCATACCATTTGAAAACTAAGCTGTAGACATCATGACACTTTACCCCTTGCATCTCCAAAGATAAGGACATTTTCTTACATAGCCAAAATACCATTATTGTTAACTTCCTTAGTTAATACTTTTTATTGATAGTTAATAGTTTCTTATTGATCATTTTTTAATGTAATCTAGTATCCATCCATGTTTAAATCTCCGCATTTGTGCTGCACGGTCTTTTACGGCTTTTTATACTCAATCCCACCAAACCAGGATCCCATCAAGTTTTATTTACTGCATTTGGTTAAGTCTCTTTGATCTCTTTGAATCTAGAACAGCCTCACCTCCCCCTTTTATTTATTTTTATTTTTTATTTATTTTTATTTTTTATTTATCTGTCTATCTGTCTTTTGGCTGTGCCACATGGTATGTGGGATCTTAGTTCCCTGGCCAGGGATCGAACCCGTGCCCCCTGCAGTGGAAGTGCGGAGTCTTAACCACTGGAATGCCAGGGAAGTCCCATTACCTCTCTCTTTTAAAATGGTGGTTTCTTTTGTTTGTTTTGTTTTGTTTCAGAGATCAAGCCAGTTACCTTATAAAATGAGTCACATTCTGGATTTGTCTGATTTTTTTCCCTCATGTCATTTAGCATGTTCCTCTATTCCCCTACACTAACTGTAAGCTAGGTTTAAAGGATTGATTAGTTTCAAATTAAATATTTTGGGCAAGAATAACTACTGGGTGTTGCTGTGTACTTTATATTGCTTCCCATCAGGGGATGTATATTGTCAAGTCCTGTTATTTGTGATGCTGAGTTTGATCACTTGGTTATGGGGGTTAAGGTGAGGTTTATTTTCCCCACTGCAGTTGGCAAGTAGTCTGGCATGATAAATTAGCACTCTAGTGCTGGCCTGTTCTCCAGTAATCTTTTACCTAATAGTTTTATCTATTGCTGCATCTGTTGCTGATCCTTGTCAAGGTAACTTTTGAATTTCAATGTTAACAATCTTTTGTTGGTCTATAGATAGTAACAACATCACAGGAATTGTAAAAATCTGTGCAGCTATATTAATCAGGTTCTGATTTCTAGGATTTTAAAGATTTTTAATCATGAATTCAAGTTATCTCCTCTTATGAATAAAAGGAAACCTGGCCTGAGAAAAATGGGAAAAATTCAATGCCTATCTTTTCTTGTACTCTTTCACCTGTCTCAAGGAGTGTGAGTGTGTGTGTGAGTGTGTGTGTGTTTTGTTTTTTTTTTGTTTTTGGCTGTGCCACGTAGCTTGTGTGGCTTGTGAGATCTTAGTTCCTCGACAAGGGATTGAACCCAGGCCCTTGGCAGTAAAAGCGTGGAATCCTAACCCCTGGACCACCAGGGAATTCCCTCAAGGAGTGTATTTCTTTTCAGTTTTTCTTAGCCAACATTTGTTGCACAGGAATAGCCAGAAATACAATAAAGGGAGAATGGCTTTACTAAAAAACGTTTTGACAAAACTGTCTATTTTCTGGTGTAATACAAAGGAGCACTGGATTGAGAATCAGAAGATCTAAACTCTAGGCCTAATTCTACCATTCTGTGAAGTGCAAGGATTATAAGTTTTTAAGTTTCACCCTGTATTCTTATGTCATAATGATTGTTAGTAAACATTTGTGTATTTCTGATAATGAGACATGTTGGTTACATTTAGAGGCAAACCTCACTTTAATTAAGCCACATAGAAATAAATCAACTATGTGTAATATAAAATTGAATTTATTTCCCAACGAATTAACTGACATTTAGTAGGTGATTGTTTTAATGAAGGGTTCATAATACAACTTACTTAAGTAACACATTTTCTCATTAAAAGTATGATTTAATTCATGAAGCAAGTTTACATGGTTTTCCACACATCTCTTTTATAAATAGGATGAACTGTACATATGGAAATTTAAAAACTTTTCCCTTATTCTCTAAGCGTTGTGAGAGGTATACCTCTTTATACACACACATTTATAAGAAACATGTCTGTATAATTTCATTTTTTTTTTTTTTTTTTTTTTTTATGGTACGCGGGCCTCTCACTGTTGTGGCCTCTCCCGTTGCGGAGCAACAGGCTCTGGATGCGCAGACTCAGCGGCCGTGGCTCACGGGCCCAGCCGCTCTGCGGCATGTGGGATCCTCCCGGATTGGGGCACGAACCCGTGTCCCCTGCATCGGCAGGCAGACTCTCAACCACTGTGCCACCAGGGAAGCCCTAATTTCATCTTTTATCTAGGATATCCCTGGGATTTATTAGGAACATTGGCTGACTTTCTCATTCTGGTTAATCACATATTTGCTTTGTAACATCTCTTGTGTTGTTGCCTTTATTGTTACTTTTGTTGCTTACTTTTTTTGTTAGGCATACTTTGTCAGGAGGATAGGGGTAGAATCTTCTTTGGAGTTCCTCTGGTAACTAGCTCATCACCTTTCTTATAAGTGTTCAAGAGTGTTACACTTGAGATTCATAGTCCCATAAATTTAAAAAGCACTGTGGTGTTTATAAACTTCAGAAGTTTTTTCTAGAGTTTTTCCCCCAGTTGTGCAGTTAGTCATTTAGTGTGGACTTTAATTATTAATGATGACCAATTAAAATAATAGTTTAAGATATGATTTTATCAGTATTCTTTTGATAATTCCCAGATTGAGTCCCCTCAGCACTACTACCTCAGGCAGAATGCTCCCTGAGCACTCTGCACCTGCCTCGACCACCCACTGACCGCATTGCACTGTGTGCATTGCACTGTGCACATCTCTGTGTCTTCCACTGGGAAGTTGGCTCTTCAAGAGCAGAGGCAGTGTTTTGTTGATTTTGGTGCCCCAACACCGAGCACAATGCCTGTTGCCAAATGTTTATTAAATGAATAGGGAGTTGACAGAAGAGACCTTCTTTCGCACTGTTATAGGAGTCTTAAAAGGTCGTGCCTGCCTGAGTTGAACAGGGTGGGGAAGTTCAATAAAATACTTCCATATGCCCAGGGGAAAATTAAGTAATTGTGAACAGCTCTAACACAGAGGCAAGGCTGTGGAAAAGTTGTTGTTTTTTTAAAAAAATATTTATTTATTTATTTGGTTGCACCAGGTCTTAGTTGTGGCAGGCGGGATCCTTAGTTGCGGCATGCGGGCTCCTTAGTTGTGGTATGTGAACTCTTAGTTGTGGCATGCATGTGGGATCTAGTTCCTTGACCAGGGATTGAACCCAGGCCCCCTGCATTGGGAGCACAGGGTCTTGCACCACCGGGGAAGTCCCTCGAAAAGTTTTTGAAAATTATTAGCAGGAGCTAGTGGGAGAATATGAGATAATATTTATTATTTTTGTAAGTCTTTGAGAACAGATCTGCAGTCTAAGGTGAAGCCAGTTTTTAATTGTTTCTGTGCTATTAGTTAAATACTTCCAACTCATATTGTATTTTAGATTTGTGACTTGAAGGTGCTTCGTTATCATTATCATTATTTGATAAGTTTGTGATTACTCTTAAGTTTGACTGACTTGGCTACATTTTAATTGTATTTGTGGAGTTTTAAATTAACCCAGAATATTTTGTTCTTCTGTTTTAATATGAAAGAAATGAGACCAATGTCCTCTGCCTAAATTTAAGGAGAATTAATATGATTTATATGATGACTTTAATGTATTTTTAAATCAGTTTAGGCATTTTAAAGTAGCCTGTTGACTGCTTTGTAAAATTAGTAATATTTTATTGTACAGTATGAGATAATGTCAAACTATATTTACAAACTTTCTGATTTGCTTAGACATTAAAAGGAAATGAAAGAAGTAGAAGGTAGCTCAGCCTTGTGTTGATGAAGATTTACTTTGAGAGATGGTGCAACATTAACCATCCGATCTGTGAGCAGTACCTGGCTGCATTCTATTGACTTCACCCCCAAACCACCATGTACCTGCATATATAAATCTTGCCCCATGATATAAGAAAGGATAGATGAGTTATGTGTTCTTAGATCATGTAATATATACTAAATAGCATCTCAAAGTTATGTCCCATAGTCATGGACTGTTGCATACTGCCTTAGGGTTAGAAGGTTTACTCAGGGATGTACCTTGCCTAGTGTTCCTGAAGTGAGTACCACAAACTACAAACTGTATTTCATGCTGTTTGTTGAACACTGATGGTAGGTAGGAAGCCTGAGGTCAGCCTTAAATCTGCCATTAATTAGAAATAGACTGTGATAAAGTGACTTCAACATTTCTTTTTTTTTAAAAAACTTTTATTTTTAATTTTTGTTTAATTTTGGCTGCATTGGGTCTTTGTTGCTGCGTGCGGGCTTTCTGTAGTCTGGCGAGCAGGGGCTACTCTTCATTGCGGTGCGCAGGCTTCTCATTGCGGTGGCTTCTCGTTGCGGAGCTCGGGCTCTAGGCACGTTGACTTCAGTAGTTGTGGTGCACAGGCTCAGTAGTTGTGGCTCACAGGCTCTAGAGTGCAGGCTCAGTAGTTGCGGCACATGGGCATAGTTGCTCCGAGGCATGTGGGATCTTCCGGCCAGGGCTCAAACCCCTGTCCCCTGCATTGGCAGGTGGATTCTTAACCACTGCGCCACCAGGGAAGCCCACTTCAACATTTCTGAATTTGAAAAAGTTACCCTAGTTGATTTCTTAAGGACCTGTCTAGTCTCTGATTCTGTGAGATCCACAACATAATAGAAAATAGTAAAGAGTCAAAAGAGATTTAAGTTTTCTTGGTTAGGAGGTTGTTAAGATGGCAACAGTCCAGGGAATGTTAGTTATAGGGCAGCATTTGGAAGATAAATAGCTCTCTTTAAATGTGATTAATTTGTCAGAATGAGATTTTTTCCTTAAAGGTAGTTTATTGCCAAGTACCTTGTGTTGAACTATGATAACCTATAGTAGGCTCTCAGTAAATTCTTGTTGAAAGAGTGACTGAATAACTTCAGGACTGATGCGATAGACATCAGAATCACTCATAGATCAGTTCAGTGATAAAATCCAGGATAGTAAGCATTGAACCCTAGAAAATAACAGAGAAGAACTACATTATTCTCATGAATGGGGAGCCAAGACTAGTGAAATACATTTTTTGGAAATACTTTAGCCAAAAGAGAGGGAAGATCTTTCTGGAAAAGGAGAAAAAAAGTATTGGAAAACTTGTACATGCAGTCTTTCATGCCCACTAGAAATTTTAAAATAATTTATGGATGTACTTGGATAAGCCCAAAATGATTACATAAAAGAATGAAGCTTTCTACTTTCCAATGGAAAAAAACATTTGGGACAAATTATACATCAGCAAATTTTTTTTTCCTCAGAATCTTTCTGTATCCTTATTCTTTCTTTCTCCATCTTCACATCTCTAACCAAAGCACAAAAGCACCTTAAGAGTGCTTAGCTTATTTTGTCCTTAGTTAATAAATTGGTATTGGCTTTTGTTAATCTGATACCCACTCTAGTGTTTTCTCTCATGTAAATCTTGCTGTCTTGCAAATGGGAGGATCAAGTAAGGGAGATACAGCTTCTTTAGAATGATGGACACTTCAGCCTGTTTCCAAAGATGGGCAGCTCAGAACCTATTTTAAAGAAGGCTTGATTGGAGATTATGAAAGGACTGAGTGGCCTAGATTTGGTTATGCAGGAAGATCTCAAAAGGGAAAGTTGCAGAGATCTTGGTCAGTAGATGGGGGGAGGCTTGAGTAGTTGCATGAGTTAGGATTCAGTCACAGAAGAAGAACTGCTATGGTATTATGGAATTAAGGGACTTATGAAAGGAGGAAGACCTTGTGGAGTTGTGGGAGAAACTTGGAAACCAGAGTCTGTAAGGGGAAATCGGCAGATCAGAGAAGCCACTAATCAGCCTTCCTGAAGCGGTGGTGCAGTGGGCAAGTCAGAGTTTGCAGGTGAATCTGAGAAGCTAGGTATGCCCAGATGCTGGAGTGAGACTGCACAGTAGAGCTGGTGGAAAGTATGGAAAGCTGTTGCCTCTGCATAGCTACCTCTTCTGTGGTCTTTTGTCAGGCTTCTGGTGGTGGGGCTGAGGTTGCTGTTTGGTCAGCAGGGTTGGCAATCAGGAAGAAGAGCCGCATGCAGTACAGGGGAGAGCAGAGACACGGTGCAATCTTCTGGCAACTGTGCATCTAACCATAATCTTCAGAGAGTAATTTCCATCTTTGGCCAGCTCTAACCTGGAACCATGTGGGAAGAGGATTCTGGGAAATGTAGTTTGAACTTAAAAGTTGACATGGTACAAACTGTCACTGCAGGTGAGAGTGGCGGGTGGGAAACCACAGTAGGGGATGTGGTAGTTGCGGGAGTCCACAGTGATATTTTATAGATCTAGGTTCATCCTCCTGTGAGAGAGCAAGTTCTTTAAAATCTCCAGGCCTTTTTCTTCCTCTGTGAAATGGGGAGATAATACCTACTTTACAGGATTAAATGAAATGTTTGTAAAGCATCTAGCAGTGTCAGCACAATGTAAAATATTGTAAATAGTAGCTTTTGTTATTAGTAGTAGTTGTGGTAGTAATGAGAAGGGATTGAGAAATAGGAAGGGTGTATTTCAAAAGGGAGGGGAGAAGTAGAGCAGATGAGTGGAGATAAGAATGAAGTAGAGGGGCATCCCTGGTGGCGCAGTGGTTGGGAGTCCTCCTGCCGATGCAGGGGACGCGAGTTCGTGCCCCGGTCCAGGAGGATCCCACATGCCGCGGAGCGGCTGGGCCCGTGAGCCATGGCCACTGAGCCTGCGCGTCCGGAGCCTGTGCTCCGCAGCGGGAGGGGCCACAATAGTGAGAGGCCCGCGTACCGCAAAAAAAAAAAAAAAAAAGGAATGAAGTAGAATACATGGTTCCTGTATTTGAGAATGTTATAGTCAAGCTGCAGAGAACACATGTAAACATAAAGCATGGTTGGGAAGCTGTTAAGTAAGGTGACATCATTTAAGAAAAATGACTCCTGTGATAAGTGGAGAGACAGCAAGTGCTGTCATTCCAGGGCAGTTTAGGTTAAGCGGTAATGTATGTGAAATTCCTAGTACACTGGCAGTCCACAGAGGTTAATTATTTTCCACTTCTTATTTATAGAAGGAAAGATGCCCAGATGAGGGGGGTAGGGGAGGCTTAAGCTGGGTCCTTGTTTAGACAAGTAGAAAAAGGGAGGAAGCATTTCAGACAGCAGAAATAGGAGGAGACATAGACAAGGTATGTAGCATTTCATTAACACAGTTTGGGGCCTGTTGACTCCACTCTTTGCTTTTGGTAATCTGTTTGTAGTTTCTAAAGATTGTCCGTGTTTGCTCCTGCTTGGGCCAATTGCCCACCTCTGGACCATCAGTTATGGTGTGGGACCACACTGAGCTAATTTGGTGACACTTAGTAATCAGGTGGGTGGTTGGAGGTGGTGGTGGTAGAAGGGACAAGCTTCCAGAAGAAGGCCACTATGGATGAGTCCCTCCTTTCGTTATAGTCATTTGGTACAATAATTCTACCTCGTTATTTTTCAGTTCCTCGAATTAAGCATTTTATTCTTTTAATACAATTAATATTTGTATAAGTTAACCACATTTACCAATTTTTTCCAGCTTTTGTTCTCCTGGAATCACTTTCCTTCTTCATGAAGTATATCCTTTAGGAGTTCCTCAACTAAGAAGGGTCTGTTGGTGATAAATTACGATTTCTGTTTGTTGGAAATTTTTAGCTCTTGTTCTTGAATGACGTTTTAGTTGTGAGTGAAAGTCTAGATTGGCAGTTATTTTTCCCTCAGCATTTTGAAGATATTATTCCAGTCTGTTTTCTCTTGTATAATCAGACCTAAAAGGCTATACGGATATTTTATTAATGATAATCGTTTCATTGTGTTGTTGGAGTATATAAGTGATTTTTTAATGAAGTATTCACATTGCTTTTTTTTCTTTCTATTTTAATTTTTAAATTCACTGAATGTTTATTGAAAAATCTTAGGAATCAGTAAAATGAGCTTTTAATAAGTTTGTTATCTAGTTTTAGTTGTTCATGTGCACAGTTATTACTAAAATGTTTGACTGCCTTCTCTGTGTTAGCACTGAAGATAAATAAATTGATCATTGTTCCTGTAGCCATAGACTCCATTCTGGTTGGGGAGAGACAGACATATTAGGGTGACCTCATAATTAGTTATCCAGACTGGGCTACTTTTGAGAATGAAAGCATGCTATTTTAATAATGATTTTGGAGCAACAAAAATAAACTGGGGAAGACCTGCAAGATGGCAGAGGAGTAAGAAGTGGAGATCACGTTCCTCCCCACAAATACATCAGAAATACATCTACATGTGGAACAGTTCCTGCGGAACACCTACTGAATGCTGGCAGAAGACCTCAGACTTCCCAAAAGGCAAGAAACACCCTACATACCTGGGTAGGGCAAAAGCAAAAAGAAAAAACAGAGACTAAAGAATAGGGATGGGACCTGTACCTCTGGGAGGGAGCTATGAAGGAGGAAAAGTTTCGACACACTAGGAAGCCCCTTCACTGGTGGAGATGGGTGGTGATGGGGGGGAAGCTTCGGAGCCACGGAAGAGAGCACAGCAACAGAGGTGCAGAGGGCAAAGCAGAGAGATTCCCGCATAGAGGATCGATGCCAACCAGCACTCACCAGCCCGAGAGGCTTGTCTGCTTACCCGCCGGGGCGGGTGAGAGCTGGGAGCTGAGGCTTTGCCTTCTGAGTTCAGATTCCAGGGAGAGGACTGGGGTTGGCTGTGTGAACACAGCCTGAAGGGGGCTAGTGCACCACAGCTAGCTGGGAGGGAGTCCGGGAAAAAGTTTGGACCTGCCTAAGAGGCAAGAAGAGGCCATTGCTTTGGGGTGCATGAGGAGAGGGGATTCAGAGCACCGCCTAAACGAGCTCCAGAGACGGTCGCGAGCCGTGGCTATCAGCATGGACCCCAGAGGTGGGCATGAAACGCTAAGGCTGCTGCTGCGGCCACTAAGAAGCCTGTGTGCAAGCACAGGTCACTATCCACACCTCCCCTCCCGGGAGCCTGTGCAGCCCGCCACTGCCAGGGTCCCATTATCCAGGGACAACTTCCCTGGGAGAACACACAGTGCGCCTCAGACTGTTGCACCATCACGTCGGCCTCTGCCACACTTTAACCCCGTCCTGTTTGAGCAAAGAACAGATGCCCTCAGGTGACCTACATGCACAGGTGGGGCCAAATCCAAAGCTGAACCCCAGGAGCTATGTGAACAAAGAAGAGAAAGGGAAATCTCTTCCAGGAGCCTCAGGAGCAGTGGATTAAATCTCCACAATAAACTTGATGAATTCTGCATCTCTGGAATACCTGAATAGACAACAGATCATCCGAAAATTGAGTTGGTGGACTTTGTGTGATTTTATCTGTGTAGCTTTGCTTTTAGCATTTGCCCTAGGGTTCTGTCTGTCCGTGTTGGTTTTTTTTTTTTTTTCTTTTTAAGTATAGTTTTTTAGTGATTGTTATGATTGGTGGATTTGTTTTTTGGTTTGGTTGCTCTCTTCTTTCTTATCTTTTTCTTTTTTTAAAATTACTTTTACTTTGCTTATTTTTATAATTTTTTTATTTTAATAACTTTCTTTTCTTCCTTCCTTCCTTCCTTCCTTTCTTTCTTTCTTCCTTTCTTTCTTTCTTTTGTTCTTTCTTTTTCTTTCTTTCTTTTCTTTCTCTTCCTTCCTTTCTTTTTTCTTTCTCTCTTCTTCTTTCTTCCTTCCTTCCTTTTTTCTTTCTCTTCCTTCTCTCTTCTTTCTTTCTTTTTCTTTCTTTCTTTCTCTTCCTTCCTTCCTTTTTTCCTTTCCCTCCTTCCTTCCTTCCTGTTCTTCCTTTTCTTTCTCTCTTTCTCTCCTTCTCTTGCTTTTTTTCTTCTCTCTCCCTCCCTCACTCCCTTTTCCTCTGAGCCGTGTGGCTGACAGAGTCTTGGTGCTCTGGCTGGGTGTCAGGCCTGTACCTCTGAGGTGGGAGAGCCAAGTTCAGGACATTGGTCCGCCAGAGACCTCCTGGCTCCACATAATATCAAACAGCGAAAGCTCTTTCAGAGATCTCCATCTCAACGCTAAGACCCTGGTCCACTCAACGACCAGCAACTACAGTGATGGACACCCTACACCAAACAACTAGCAAGACAGGAACACAACCCCACTCATTAGCAGGGAGGCTGCCTAAAATCATAATAAGGTCACAGACACCCCAAAACACACCCTGGACACGGTCCTGCCCACCATGAAGACAAGATCCAGCCTCACCCACCAGAACACAGGCACCAGTCTCCTCCACCAGGAAGCCTACACAACCCACTGAACCAACCTTAGCCACTGGGGGCAGGCACCAGAAACAACGGGAACTACAAACCTGCAGCCTGTGAAAAAGAGACCCCAAACAGTAAGTTAAGCAAAATGAGGAGACAGAGAAATACACAGCAGATGAAGGAGCAAGGTAAAAACCACCAGACCTAACAAATGAAGAGGAAATAGGAAGTCTACCTGAAAAAGAATTCAGAGTAATGATAGTAAAGATGATCCAAAATCTTGGAAATAGAATGGAGAAAATATAAGAAACATTTAACAAGGACCTAGAAGAACTAAAGAGCAAACAAACAGTTATGAACAACACAAGAAATGAAATTAAAAATTCTCTAGACGGAATCAATAGCAGAATAACTGAGGCAGAAGAACGGATAAGTGACCCGTAAGATAAAATAGTGGAAATAACTACTGCAGAACAGAATAAAGAAAAAAGAATGGAAAGAATTGAGGACAGTCTCAGAGACCTCTGGGACAACATTAAATGCACCAACATTCAAATTATAGGGGGCCCAGTAGAAGAAGAGGAAAAGAAAGAGACTGAGAAAATATTTGAAGAGATTATAGTTGAAAACTTCCCTAATATGGGAAAGGAAACAGTCATTCAAGTCCAGGAAGTGCAGAGTCCCATACAAGATAAATCCAAGGAGAAATAAGCCAAGACACATATTAATCAACCTATCAAAAATTAAATACAAAGATAAAATATTAAAAGCAGCAAGGGAGAAACAAAAAATAACATACAAGGGAATCCCCGTGAGGTTAGCAGCTGATCTTTCAGCAGAAACTCTGCAAGCCAGAAGGGAGTGGCAGGACATATTTAAAGTGATGAAAGGGAAAAAATCCTACAACCAAGATTACTCTACCCAGCAAGGATCTCATTCAGATTCGATGGAGAAATTAAAACCTTTACAGACAAGCAAAAGCTGCGAGAATTCAGTACCACCAAACCAGCTTTACAACAGATGCTAAAGGAACTTCTCGAGGCAGGAAGCACAAGAGAAGGAAAAGACCTATAATAACAAAGCCAAAACAATATGGTAATACATATCGATAACTACCTTAAATGTAAATGGATTAAATGCTCCAACCAAAAGACACAGAGTGGCTGAATGGATACAAAAAAAAGACCCATATATATGTTGTCTACAAGAGACCCACTTCAGACCAAGGGACATATATAGACTGAAAGTGAGGGGATGGAAAAGATTTCCCTGAAAATGGAAATCAAAAGAAAGCTGGAGTAGCAATTCTCATATCAGATAAAATAGACTTTAAAATAAAGACTATTACAAGAGACAAAGAAGGACACTACATAATGATCAAGGGATCAATCCAAGAAGAAGATATAACAGTTGTAAATATTTATGCACACAGCATAGGAGCACCTCAATACATAAGGCAAATGGTAACAGCCATAAAAGGGGAAATCAACAGTAACAGAATCATAGTAGGAGACTTTGACACCCCACTTTCACCAATGGACAGATCATCCAAAATGAAAATAAATAAGGAAACACAAGCTTTAAATGATACATTAAACAAAATGGACTTAATTGATATTTATAGGACATTCCATCCAAAAACCACAGAACACACTTTCTTCTCAAGTGCTCATGGAACATTCTCCAGGATAGATCATATCTTGGGACACAAATCAATCCTTCGTAAATTTAAGAAAATTGAAATTATATCAAGTATATTTTCCGACCACAACATTATGAGGCTAGATATTAATTACAGGAAAATAAAAAATACAAACACATGGAGGCTAAACAGTACATTACTAAATAACCAAGAGATCACTGAAGAAATCAAAGAGGAAATCAAAAAATACCTAGAAACAAATGACAAAACACGATGACCCAAAACCTATGGGATGGAGCAAAGGCAGTTCCAAGAGGGAAGTTTATAGCAATACCGTCCTACCTCAAGAAACAAGAAACATCTCAGACCACCTAAACTTACATCTAAAGCAATTAGGGAAAGAAGAACAAAAAGACGCCAAAGTTAGCAGAAGGAAAGAAATCATAAAGGTCAGATCAGAAATAAATGAAAAAAAAATGAAGGAAACAATACCAAAGATCAGTAAAACTAAACGCTGGCTCTTTGAGAAGGTAAACAAAATTGATAAACCATTAGCCAGACTCATCAAGAAAAAAAGGGAGAACACTCAAATCAATAGAATTAGAAATGGAAAAGGAGAAGTAGCAACTGACACTGCAGAAATACAAAGGATCATGAGAGATTAATACAAGCGACTGTATGCCAATAAAATGGACAACCTGGAAGAAATGGACAAATTCTTAGAAAAGCACAACCTCCCGAGACTGAACCAGGAAGAAATAGAAAACATGAACAGACCAATCACAAGCACTGAAATTGAAACTGTGATTAAAAATCTTCCAACAAACAAAAGCCCAGGACCAGATGGCTTCACAGGTGAATTCGATCAAACATTCAGAGAAGAGCTAACACCTATCCTTCTCAAACTCTTCCAAAATATAACAGAGGGAGGGACACTCCCAAACTCATTCTACGAGGCCACCATCACCCTGATACCAAAACCAGACACAGATGTCACAAAGAAAGAAAACTACAGGCCAACATCACTGATGAACATAGATGCAAAAAATCCTCAAGAAAATACTAGCAAACTGAATCACACAGCGCATTAAAAGGATCATACACCATGATCAAGTGGGGTTTATCCCAGGAATGCAAGGATTCTTGAGTATATGCAAATCAATCTATGTGATACACCATATTAACAAATTGAAGGAGAAAAACCATCTGATCATTTCAATAGATGCAGAAAAAGCTTTTGACAAAATTCAACACCCATTTATGATAAAACCTTCCAGAAAGTAGGCATAGAGGGAACTTACCTCAACATCATAAAGGCCATACGTGACCCACAGCCAACATTGTTCTCAGTGGTGAAAAACTGAAACCATTTTCTCTAAGATCAGTAACAAGACAAGGTTGTCCACTCTCACCATTATTATTCTACATAGTTTTAGAAGTTTTACCCACGGCGATCAGAGAAGAAAAAGAAATAAAAAGAATCCAAATTGGAAAAGAAGAAGTAAAGCTGTCACTGTTTGCAGATGACATGATACTATACATAGAGAATCCTAAAGATGCAACCAGAACACTACTAGAGGTAATTAATCAATTTGGTAAAGTAGCAGGATACAAAATTAATGCACAGAAATCTCTTGCATTCCTATACACTAATGATGAAAAATCTGAAAGAGAAATTAAGGAAACACTCCCATTTACCATGGCAACAAAAAGAATAAAATACCTAGGAATAAACCTACCTAAGGAGACAAAAGACCTGTATGCAGAAAACTGTAAGACACTGATGAAAGAAATTAAAGATGATACAAACAGATGGAGAGATACACCATGTTCTTGGATTGGAAGAATCAACATTGTGAAAATGACTATACCTCTCAAAACATCTGTACATTCAGTGCAATCCCTATCAAACTACCAATGGCATTTTTCACAGAACTAGAACAAAAAATTGCACAGTTTGTATGGAAACACAAAAGACCCTGAATAGCCAAAGTGATCTTGAGAAAGAAAAACGGAGCTAGAGCAATCAGGCTCCCTGACTTCAGACTATACTACAAAGCTGCAGTAATCAAGACAGTATGGTACTGGCACAAAAACAGAAATATAGATCAATGGAGCAGGATAGAAAGCCCAGAGATAAACCCACGCACATGTGGTCATGTTATTTTTGATAAAGGAGGCAAGAATATACATTGGAGAAAAGACAGTCTCTTCAATAAGTGGTGCTAGGAAAACTGGACAGCTACATGTAAAAGAATGAAGTTAGAACACTGCCTAACACCATACATAAAAATAAACTCAAAATGGATTAAAGACCTAAATGTAAGGCCAGACAGTATAAAACTCTTAGAGGAAAACATGGGCAGAACACTCTATGACATAAATCACAGTAAGATCCTTTTTGACTCACCTTGTAGAGAAATAGAAATAAAACCAAAAGTAAACAAGTGGGACCTAATGAAACTTAAAAGCTTTTGCACAGCAAAGGAAAACATAAGCAAGACAAAAAGACAATCCTCAGAATGGGAGAAAATATTTGCAAATGAAGCAACTGACAAAGCATTAATCTCCAAACTTTACAATCAGGTCATGCAGTCAATATGAAAAAAACAAACAATCCAATCCAAAAATGGGTAGAAGACCTAAGTAGACATTTCTCTAAAAAAGATATACAGATTGCTAACAAACACATGAAAGGATGCTCAACATCACTAATCATTAGAGATATGCAAATCACAACTACAATGAGGTTTCACCTCACACCAGTCAGAATGGATGTTGTCAAGAAATCTACAAACAATAAATGATGGAGAGGGTGTGGAGAAAAGGGAACCCTCTTGCACTGTTGGTAGGAATGTAAATTGATACAGCCACTATGGAGAATAGTATGGAGGTTCCTTAAAAAATTAAAAATAGAACTACCATACGACCCAGCATTCCCACTACTGGGCATATGCCCTGAGAAAACCGTAATTCAAAAAGAGTCATGTACCACAGTGTTCATTGCAGCTCTATTTACAATAGCCAGGACGTGGAAGCAACCTAAGTGTCCATCGACAGATGAATGGATATAGAAGATGTGGCACGTATATATCATGGAATATTACTTAGCCATAAAAAGAAACGAAATTGAGTTATTTGTAGTGAGGTGAATGGACCTAGAGTCTGTCATACAGAGTGAAGTAAGTCAGAAAGAGAAAAACAAATACTGTATGCTAACACATACAGAATCTTAAAAAAAAAAAAAGAAAAGAAAGCTGAAGAACTAGGGAAAGAACAGGAATAAAGACGCAGATATAGAGAATGGACTTGAGGACATGGGGAGGGGGAAGGGTATGCTGAGATGACGAGAGTGGCATGGACATATATACACTACCAAACCTAAAATAGATAGCTAGTGGGAAGCAGCCACATAGCACAGGGAGATCAGCTCGGTGCTTTGTGACCACCTAGAGTGGTGGGATAAGGGAGGGTGGGAGGGAGACTCAAGAGGGAGGAGATTTGGGGATATATGTATATGTATATTTGATTCACTTTGTTATAAAGCAGAAACTAACACACTATTGTAAAGCAATTATATTCCAATAAAGATGTTAAAAAAATAAACCGGGACTGTCCTTAGCAACCTGGGACTTAACAGTTTACTGTACATATGTGCAAATACAAAGTACCATGGGGATATCACAGATAATATAAAATAAAGAAATAAAATTAAGTACAAAAGTATAGGTAGTAATCTAATATTGAAATACTGAAGCTGTATTTAATTAAATAATGATAGCTGTAATACTTTTGATCTTACAGGAATGAAGGATACCTAAATGTCAGCTTAGCCTAATGAAAACATGGCAAAAGCCACAGTGGACAAAAATTTTAGAATTTTCAAATTGGATATGTAGGAGATCATGCCCAGAAATCGGGGAAATAGGGGGCAAAGCGCTCAGAGTGGCAATTCAGTTAATTGGAAAAGGTTTCATGAATACGTTGTTTTGAGATGAATGTTAGGAGTAAGAATTCCTAAAGAGGAGGGGGAAATAGGCGTTCAGGAGATGAACAGAAGCTAAGGCCCAGTAAGTAGGATCTATCAAGTCCTTTGGGGAAGGCAGGTAGATTGGATTGACTGAAACAGGTGTGTGCTGTGTTATGTTGTGGTAGTGAAGAGATTCAAATTTGAGGTTTAAGGTATTTGTTAATGGCCTAGCTATTTACAAAGTGCTTTTAGGTGCTTCAGGAGATATAAAGATTTGTAAGTAATGTTTCTTGCCCTCCAGGAGCTTACTGTATCATGAGGACACAGCCCGGTACACATAACTTTTTTACAAAGCATGAAATGAAAGGGGTTATGGGAATTGATTTGATGAAAATTGGCTAGCTTTGGGGTTTTATGTTGGAGTTTGAGGTTCTGGCAATATATATTGAATTCAAGTTCTGACTGAGAAGTACTATGTTTCATATTATTTGGCAGTTTTGTTTTATATAAGCAATAGAAAGTGTCTGACTGCTACCAGCAAAATGAGTGTGCTCAACATAATCCTATTTTGAATATAACCCTGGCCGTGATTTTATTATACCAGTATAAGGTATACGTATTTGCTTATTTTTTAAGCTTTGGATAGATTTTAGAATTTTAAAAAGACATCAGTATTTTAGAATTTGGTGTTTTGTCATTTTTTAAATCCAGGAGATTAGTGAGGGGAGCATATTGGTACACAGTAGGCAGGGGCTAAGTGTTGGTGGATAAATGAGAGGCAATATAATGTAGCATGTAAGAGTGGATTCTGAATAAGGTTGTGTGGGTTCCAAAGCTGAACTTAATAAATAAACTTACTATTATTTTTTTGAGTGTTCACTATGCTTTGGTATTGTTCTAAGTGCTTTACAGATATTTCATTTAAGCCTTATAATGAAGTAGGTACAGTTACTGTCCCCATTTTATAGATGAGGAAATGGGCTTTGAGAGCCATCATTATCATTATTGTCAGGGAATTTTGTGACATTTTTGGTAAACTAATGTTGAGTTTTTTCCTCTCTAGTGCATGATAGAAATATCAGGGAATGCCAGTCAGGGTACAAATACGTCTACATTAGCCTACAGTGATTTGAGAGATTTTTTTTTTTTTTTTTTTGGCTGCGTTGGGTCTTCGTTGCTGCCTGCGGGCTTTCTCCGGTTGCCTCGAGCGGGGCCTACTCTTTGTTGCGATGCGTGGGCTTCTCGTTGAGGTGGCTTCTCTTGTTGCGGAGCACAGGTTCTAGGTGCACGGGTTTCAGTAGTTGTGGCACGCAGGCTCAGTAGTTGTGGGCGCAGGCTCTAGAGTGCAGGCTCAGTAGTTGTGGCGCCCGGACTTAGTTGCTCTGCGGCATGTGGGATCTTCCCGGACCAGGGCTTGAACCCGTATCCCCTGCATTGCAGGCAGATTCTTAACCACTGCACCACCAGGGAAGTCCCGAAAGTTTTTAAAAGGCCCAAATTTCTTAGAGTATTGACTGAAGAGCTACCCCATTCTCCTTTAAGATCCATTTAATAAAATGTAGGAAAGAATTAAGGTTTGTAGACATTTAAAATAAATTCCCCAACATTCTTAGTATGATTTAAGAACTAAGAAAGAGAAAAAAAACCCTTAATATATCAACTTAATTTTAACAAACATTTACATAATTACTACTATATGCTAGGCCCATTCTAAGCACTTTACAAACATTAACTTGTTTAATTTCCATGGCAATCTGGTGATGATTATACCTATATAAATCTTCCTGTTACAGATAAGAAAATTTAGGCAAAGAGAGATTGAGTCATTTGCCTAAGATTACACAACTAGTGAGTGGCAGATGCAGATTTCAAACCCAGGCAGTTTGGCTCCACAGTCTGAGCTCCTAACCAGTATGCTTGCTATTTTTATTTTTATAGGGAGCATGACCTGTTGAATGTTAAAATGCAGGTGAGTATGACATAATGTTACAGATCACAAATATTTTGTTACTGTGTTATACTTAAAAAAGGAGAAAAATTAGAATTTGCTTTTTAGAATTTAACCTGCCTTTAGCTCTGAGTTGTTTGGTGGAAGAGAAGGCAACTGACATCTATTAAGTTAGAATCTCTATGTTAGGTATTTGTGTTAGGTGCTATACGTATCATCTTATTCAGTGCTTAAAGCAAACCTGGAATATGACCTCTGATATCTTCATTTTATAAACAAGACCATGAATAGTCTGATTGTATTCAGAATGGCAAGAGTTATGAATGCAAGTCCCTGTGTGAATCTAAAACATTCTACTACAATACTCTGCTTCCCAAGGAAACGTGAAAACTCAAATTTGATTTGCCAGATAAACTACATGTCCTTTTGAAATGTCAGTTCAAGAAATAATAAAACATTTTATTAACTAAAATGTCTTTTAGAACTTGATAACAGAAAGGAAGCAGAAACATCCTAAATATGATGATTATCATGACAACAGGGACCACTAGATGGACATTAGATTTTTCTCTGCCTTTCTGAGGATGTGCAGGCCTGTTTACAAATGATTGCCTGCACATGAGGGTGATCATTCAACCAGTTTGAAATTACATTAGAGCTAGCGCTATTAAGTTATTAAGAATTAACCAGATTTATTGCATCTAGGTAAGTATTTTCTTAAATCATTCTAGAAGGCTATGTATTGTTGTTATTATATCAGTACTTAAGATGTTTTGGGAACACTTAAAGTTCTCTTTAAATTTGATCTTTATATGGTTTTGAGTAGATAATATGGTACAAAGTTCAGAAACTATGAAAAGATACACAGTGCAACTCTCACCCCCCAGCTACCCAGTTCTTCCTAACTGGAAGTGACCAATATTACTGGGGAAGTACTCCTTTGAAATTGTCTTCCGAATTTTTGAATACCTGAAATTGGAATGTGTCTGACAAATGATGGCAGACTTTATTTTTTTAGAGTCAATTCATTTGTAGTCTGGCAAATAAAGGGGCCACCAGTCTGCGTAATTTTTTAAAAATCAAAAGCAAGGGGGTGTCTGTAAGGTAGTGAGACTTGTGTAACTTATAAATTGGCTTAAAGTCAGTGGTCAGAGTTGCAGTGCTAGTAGCATTATAGAATAAAGTTTGTAGCTGGATTGAGATAATTGACAGACTACACATTTAAAATACGTGATTTGCTAAAATTGGACATACACACCTGTAAAACCATCACCCCATCAAGATAGTGAACATATCCACCACCCCCAGAAGCTTCTTCATGCCCTTTTGTAGTCCCATCACTGTCTTGCCTCTTTCCATTGTCCCTAGGCAACCAATGATCTGCTTTTTGTCACCATAAATTAACTATGCACCTGGTGATGGACATTTGAGTTTCCAGTTTGGGGCTATTACACATAACGCTGCTATGAGCATTTGTGTACAAGTATTTTTGTGGACATTCGCTTTCATTTTTCTTGAGTAAGTATGTAGGAGTGAAATGGATGGGTTGTAAGATTTTGCCAAACTGTTTCATAAGGTGGTTGTACTGTTTGACATCCTTACCAGCAATGTGGATATTTTTGTTGCACAACATCCTTGCCAACACTTCATATGGCCATTCTTTTGGAATCTCATTGTATTTCCCCCCGCCCCTTGCCGACTGTGAAAAGGAAGGAATTTTACTTTTTTTTTTTTTTGAGCAGTTTTAGGTTTACAGAAAAATTGACCATAAAGTACGGAGTTCCCATTTACCTCCTCACCCCTCCCAATTTTCCCTATTATTAACATTTTGCATTAGTGTGATATTGATACATTTGTTACATTTGATGAGCCTGTATCGATGTATTCTTTTTTAAAAAATATTTATTTATTTGTTTGTTTATATTTGGCTGTGCCGGGTCTTAGTTGCAACATATGCGGGATCTTTAGTTGCGGCATGCGGGTTCTAGTTCCCTGACCAGGGATCGAACCCGGGCCCCCTGCATTGTGGAGTCTTAACCACTGGACCACCTGGGAAGTCCCGATACATTCTTATTCATTGAAGTCCATAGTTTACATTGGGGTTCACTCTTTGTGTTATTTATTGAATGAGTCCTGACAAATTTATAATGACATATATCTACTATTATTATAATACCCTACAGAATCTTCTGTGGCCTAAAAATCTTCTGTGGTCCACCTATTCATCCCTTCCTCCCTCCCTCCCTGGCTGCCACTGGCAGCCACAGATCTTTTTACTGTCTCCATAGTTTTGCCTTATCCAGAATGTCATATGGTTGGAGTCATACAGTATATAGCCCTCTCAGATTGGCTTTTTTTCAGTTATAATATTGCATTTAAGGTTCCTCCATGTCTTTTTCATGGCTTGAGAGCTCATTTCTTTTAGCACGGAATATTCTATTGCTTGAATGTGTCACAGTTTATTTATCCACTGACTTAAAAAAAAAAAGATCACTCTCGTTACTGTATGAGGGTTTGGAGTGAAAACAGGCTGGTTAGGTGGCAAGGTATTGCAGTAACCCACACAAGAGATGATCATGCCTTGGAATGGAATGGTAGTGGTGGAGATATATATTTAAGGAAAAGCTAACAGGATTTGCTGACAGGTTGGAATGTAGAATGAAAAAAATGAAAGGAATCAGGGCTATCCCCAAATTTTTGTCTTGAACAGCTGGAAAAATAGAGACGCTTTTTTGATGAGATAGTGAAGACTGGGGAGGAACAGTAATGTTTACATTTTCCCAACTTTGTTTGTTTAAAATTTTTTCTTTAGAAATTTTCAAAAGTTGCAGAAATGGTTGTAAAGAAGTTTCTTTTCTAATCATTTGAGACTAAGTTGCCAGCATGAGGCTCCATCACTCCAGAAGACTTTAGTTTGTAATTGCTATCAGCAAGGGCATTTTCTTACATATCTGGAATACAGCCATCAAAATCATGAAGTTATCATTGATAGAATAGTATCATCTAATCCACAGAACCCATTCAGGTTTTGCCAGTGGTCTCAGTAATGTCCTTTTTAGCAACACAATTCAATCTAGGATCATATTTTGTATTTAGTGTTTTTCTGTCTGGAACAATTCTTCCATGTTTCCTTGACTTTCATGATCTTGATAGTTTTGAAATTTATAGAGTAGTTGACTCTTAAAATATTCCTCAGTTGAGGTTTGTCTGATGCTTCCCCTATGATTCAATTTAGGTTATATATTTTTGGCAGGAACATCACAGAGGTGATGTGATAGTCTTCTCAATGCATCCCATCAGGTGTAAATGATTTTAATTTGCCCATTACTGGTGATGTTAATTGATCACTTAACTAAGCTTTCTGCCAGATTTCTACTAAAAAAAGGTACTTTTTTCCTTTATAATTAATAAACATTGGGGGGAAAGATATTTTGAGACTAAGTATCTCATTCCTCATCACTTCACCCACTAGTTTTAGCATTTATTGATTTTTCTTGGCTGAATTATTACTACTGATGACTGCCAAATAATGATCTTATAATTTTATTATTACAATTTATAAGTCTACATTCAATAACCCATGCTTTGAATGTCAGAATAAAGGAAAGTCTTCTTCCTCTTCTCCCATTTATTGATTCATTTTTTAATGATGTGTATGTGGACTCATGGATTCCTTTTTTGTTCAATAGGTTGTAATCGATCATTATTTATTTTGAAACCCAAATTGTCCCATATTTGGCTAGTGGGAGCCCATTCAAGGCCGTTCCTGTGTCCTTTTGACATGTCCCATGATTCTTTGCATACTTTCTTCCTGGCACAGTAAGATGTTCTGGGCTTCCTTTGCAGTTACCTGATTCATACATGGAAATAACCCGTATTTTCAAGGATCCTTCATTCCTCTTAGTGGAGATTGGTATTTAGAAACCAACATTTAGCAGGTGTACTCATTGTGAGTAGGATGTCACTGCTTCCAGGTCTCCATAGACAAAGCTTTAAAACATATATGGGGGGCTTCCCTGGTGGCGCAGTGGTTGAGAACCTGCTTGCCAATACAGGGGACACGGGTTCGAGCCCTGGTCGGGGAAGATCCCACATGCCGCGGAGCAACTGGGCCCGTGAGCCACAACTACTGAGCCTGCGCGTCTGGAGCCTGTGCTCAGCAACAAGAGAGGCCTCGATAGTGAGGCCCGTGCACCGCAATGAAGAGCAGCCCCCGCACGCTGCAACTAGAGAAAGCCCTCGCACAGAAACGAAGACCCAACACAGCCAAAAATAAATAAATAAATTTATATTAAAAAACAAAAAAACATATATAGGTACAAATGTGTGTGTTTGTGTACATCTATATGTTTTTTTACATATTTCAAAACTGTGACTTATGATGATACCTTCAATCCCAATTCCACACCACAGGATTCATTCTTGCCTTACCCCTTTCCATATTTGCAAGACCCCCAAAGACATTAGATGGAGCAATTGTTGGGTGGGCGGAGGCAGGTGTAATAGCAGCCCAGCATGGTGCTATAATTTTTCCTCTCACCACTTCTTTGCCTGTGTTTTACATGTTGTATTTCCGCTTAGTTCTATATACTTAAAAATTTGTTGAGACTTTCTCTTTTAGCTGCAGATTATTCTTTAAGTATGTTGTTTCACTTCCAAATGTTTGAAGATTTTCTTGTTGTTTTTCTGTTATTACTTTCTGGATTGCTTCCACTGTGGTCAGAGAACATAGTTTATATGATTTTAATTCTTTTAAATATGTTGAAATTTATTTTGTGGCCCAGGATATGGCCCAGGTCTACCTTGGTGAATGTTCCGTGGGTGCTTGAAAAGAATGTGTAATCTGCCATTAATGGGTGGAATGGTGTGTGTGTGTGTGTGTGTGTGTGTGTGCACTCACACATGTATGTGTGAATTAGCTTAATACAATCATATGTTTTTTAAGGCGCTTAAGAGAAGAAAAAAGAAAACATTTTAATAATCCTCAAACCTACTCTCATATTTCTTTCTAGTGTGCTTCATTTTGTCTGTTGGATTTGAGTTACCTCATCTGATGTCACTTCTCAGTCTGAAGAACTCACCTTAGTATTTCTTTCCTTTTTTTTAATTTATTGCCTTTTTTTTTTTTTTTTGGCTGCATCAGATCTTAGTTGCAGTATACGGGGTCTTCATTGAGGTGTGTGGGATCTTTCGTTGTGGCGTGGGCTCTTCGTTGTGGCACGCGGGCTTGTCTGTAGTTGTGGCGGGCAGATTTTCTCTCTCTAGTGGTGCTTGAGCTCCAGAGCACGTGGGCTCTGTAGCTTGTAGCATGCGGGCTCTCTTGTTGAGGTGTGCGAACTCAGTAGTTGTGGCGCGTGGGCTTAGTTGCCCTGCAGTATGTGGGATCTTAGTTCCCCAACCAGGGATGAAACCTGCGTCCCCTGCATTGGAAGGTGGATTCTTTACCACTGGACCACCAGGGAAGTCCCCCCTTATTCTTATAAAGCGGTTCTTGCAGTTAATTCTCTCAGTTTTTGTTTGTCTAGGAATGTCTTTATTTCACCTTCCATTTTGAAGCATAGTCTTGCTGAATATATGATTCTTGGTTGATATTTGTGTTCTTGTTTTATTTTTGTTGTTACTCATGCCATTCCACCTTTTTCTGACTCAGTTATTTATGACAGAAGTTAGTAGTTGTATTTTTCCTCTCTAGCAAAATGAGTTATTTTCTTTCAGCTTTTAAGATGTTCTTTATGTTTGGCTTTCTGTAGTTTAATTACAATGTGTGTCTAGGTGTGAATCTTTTTTTTAAGATTTTTCAAATGACTTTAAAAAATTTTAGGTGTTGATTTCTTGATATTTATTGTGTTTAGAGTTTATTGAGCTTCTCGGATCTGTAGATTCCTGTTTTTCAAGAAATTTGGGAACTTTTCAGCCATTGCTTCTTCAGATATTTTTTTCTGTCCACTTTTTTCTTCTTCTTTCCTTGTGGGACGTGCATTAAAATGTGTTCGTCTGCTTAATGTCTCACAGGTCTCTGAGACTTTGTTAATTTTCCTTCAGTCTTTTTTCTCTCTGTTCTTCAGATTAAATGACTACTATTGATCTCTTTGTGGAGTTTAATTCTTTCTTCTGCCATCTCAGATTTGCTGTTGAGTCCATCTGATACACTTTACGTTTGGATATGGTATTTTTCACCTCTAGAATTTCCATTTCAGTTCTTTTTTTATAGTTTCTATTTATTGATGTTTCTTATTTATGGAATAATTTTCACCAGATTTTCCTTTAATTCTTTTACATATATTTATAATAGCTGCCTTGAAGTCTTTGCTAATTCCAACATTTTAGCCTACCCAGGGTCCATTTCTACTGATAGCTTTTTTTTAATATATATATATTAAGTATGGGTCCCACTTTTTCTTTGCTTGCTTCACTTCTTTTTTTTTTTTTGAGAACTAGACATATTAGATAATACATTGTAGGATCTCTGGATTGGGATTTTTTTTTTTTTAAACCAACTTGCTTCTACTTAATCCATGGAATACATTGTTCCCCATTCTTGTTTGGCTGTTATTGTATTTGCTTAGTTATTTTTGTTTGTTTTTCTGTTTGTATTTTAATTAATTTATTTATTTATTTTTGACTGTGTTGGGTCTTCGTTTCTGTGCGTGGGCTTTCTCTAGTTGCAGCGAGCGGGGGCCACTCTTCATCGTGGTGCGCGGGCCTCTCACTGTCGCGGCCTCTCTTGTCATGGAGCACAAGCTCCAGACAGGCAGGCTCAGTAGTTGTGGCTCACGGGCCTAGTTGCTTCGCGGCATGTGGGATCTTCCCAGACCAGGGCTCTAACCCATGTCCCCTGCATTGGCAGGCAGATTCTCAACCACTGCACCACCAGGGAAGCCCTCTGTTTGTATTTTTAAAGCCAGACTTCCTAAGGGTTGCCCTGTGACTGCATAACTTAGTGGTCAGTCAGTGATAGAACAGAGGTTACACTCAAATACTTCAAGCCTGTAAGGCTTCAGCCATCTTCTGGTGGATGTGTGTGAATTGGAGAGTGCAAATTTAAGGCAATAGCCAAGTGGACCTTACTTTTTACTTTGCACCTGGCCCTCTTGGGTTTCCTCTGTCTACATATGCCCATAGTTTCCTAGTCAGCCAGGGATTTGTACAGTTCATCCAGCACTTCTGTGGCTCTCTCATTTTCAAGATCTTCCCATTAAATTTTTGACTGGTCTGACTTTGCCCCCAGCTGGGACCCTTTCCTCCTCCTCCTAGCAGAGCTACTGGTTTTCCCTGTTCATTTTTACCCTGTTTTTTCCTTTTATTGACAGTGTCACTTAGCGTGACTTTTCATCTTTCACACCAAATCAAGTCAAGCCCTTTAGCAAGAGTTGCTGAATTTCAGGGCCAACTCTGCCCTGTTGAAAGTTCTTATGTAGGCCAAACTGGGCTAGTGTTGGGAATCTTCTGACTCCCACTGCTTTACCTGAAGTTCTGGTAGTTTTCCCTGAATAAATACTTCTCAATTTGTTGTTTATCTTTTGGCAGTTTCCAGATCCCTGAAATAGTTGTTTTGGGCAATTTGTCCAGTTTTATTCTTGTTTTTGGAGAAGAGGATTTGCTGACCTTTTTATTCCACATTAACTGGAAGTCCAAGCTCTTTTTATTTTGTCTTCAAAATATACCATGAATCCTTTTTTTTTTTCTCCATCTTCCCTGCTGCCATATTATCCTAAACACTTTAATATACCATCGTCTCCTTCTGGACCTTAAGTAACCTTATAACTGTTTTTGCTGCTTCTGTTTCTCTTACAGTTCATTCTTTAAATAATTTGTTGAGTTTGGGAATGCTTTAGATTTACAGGAAACTTTTAGATAGTTCAGAGGGTTCTTGTATTCTGCACCCAGTTTCCATATTGTTAACATCTTACGTTATTATGATACATTTGTCACAAGTAAGGAATCAATATTGATATATCATTATTAATCTCATATTTTATTCAGATTTTGTTGTCCTTTCTCCATTCCAGGATCCCATCTAGGATGCCAGATTACATTTGGTTTTTATAATGCCTTAATTCCTCTGGGTTGTGGTAGTTTCTCAAACATTCCTTGTTTTTAATGACCTTGACAGATTTGAAGAATATTGACTAGATATTTCATAGACTGTCTCTCAAATTTCATTTTGACTGATATTTTCTCATATTACTTTGTTTATGAGTTCTTGGAGGAAGGCCACAAAGGTAAAGTGCCATTTTCATCATATTTGATACCATCATATTAAAGGTTGAATATAAACTTGATTTATCACTGTGATGTTGACCTTGGTCACCTGGCTGAGGTAGTACCTGTTATATATCTGCACTTAAAGTCATTCCTCCCCTCTTTTGCAAATGAAAGCACACTGTAAGCATTCTTTTTTGTTTGCTTTTTTGCTCAACATATGTTTTTAAATTCAAGCATTGTTTGCTCAATATGAATAAATATCCATGTTTTGTTACATGTATCTGTAGTAATGCAAATGAACCAACTAAATAACATTCAGTTCCTGAATTTATAGTGTATCCATTCTATGAGTGATACACATTTTGGCTGTTACATTTATTCAGCAGCCAATGTGATATTTATTTATTTTTAATATTTATTTATATTTATTTGGCTGCACGGGGTCTTTAGTTGTGGCACGTGGGATATTTTGTTGCTACATGCGAGATCTTCGTTGCGACATGTGGGATCTTTAGTTGTGGCATGTGGGATGTAGTTCCCTGACCAGGGATCGAACCTGGGCCCCCTGCATTGGGAGCATGGAGTCTTAACCACTGGACCACCAGGGAGGTCCCCCAATGTGATATTTAAAAACAAAACAAAAACAAATGCAACCAAACAAACAAAAAACCCCAAATCAAATCATATCTTATCTTTGCTTAAAACCACTAACTGACTTTCTACTGTATTATATATCATAGTCAAACTCCTTTATGAACTTTCTTGGTAGTGGCTATAGCTTACATTTTCATTTTATTTCTTGCCACTCCCCCTTTGCTTTGTAAAGTACTGACCACACAGTCCTTCCTACAGTTCGTGGAGCATGCTAAGCTTTTTGGGCATTTGTGTGTGCTATTCTTTAGCCTTGAGAGTTTTCCCACTGACTCTTCTTCAGACTGATACCTTCTCAGTTTTTAGAGCGCTTACCTATTTACTCATTCACTGAGTTTGTTTTCTTCATTGCCACTTTGTATTCACTTGTATGTCTTCCTCATTAAAGTGTAAGCCCCAAGAGTACAGGGACTTTGTTTACTACAGTATATGTGGCACATAGTGAGTGGACGCTTAATAATTTTTTTTTTTTAAGACATGAGTGAATGGTATTCCTCAAAGCATACGAAATGGAGGTATTTACAATGTTAGTAGATCATTTAAAATACAAAATAAAACCCTACATTTTAAAAGTAAATGGTTGCGGGACTTCCCTGGTGGTGCAGTGGTTAAGAATCTGCCTGCCAATGCAGGGGACACAGGTTTGAGCCTTGGTCCAGGAAGATCCCATATGCCGAGGAGCAACTAAGCCCATGCGCCACAACTACTGAGCCCGTGTGCCACAACTACTGAAGCCTGCGCGCCTGGAGCCCATGCTCCGCAACAAGAGAAGCTACCACAATGAGAAGCCCACGCACTCCAATAAAGAGTATCTCTCGCTCGCCACAACTAGAGAAAGCCTGCACGCAGCAACAAAGATCCAATACAGCCAAAAAAAAAAGGTTGCATTTGAAGGAAAGCACAGTGCAGGATCATTAAGTTTAGATTTGAGTCTTGTTGGGATTTTGCAAGAAGTAAGTGTTTTGGGGTGTTTCTTTGGTATTTTTAAAATTGTAGTAAAATAAAAATAACCTAAAATTTACTGTCTTCACTATTTTTTTAAGTGTACAGTGCAGTGGCATTAAATATATTAGCATTGTTGTACAACCATCACCACCATCCTTTTCTAGAACTCTTTTTGTCTTGCAAAACTGAAACTCAAGACCCATTAAACAAAAACTCCTCCTTTTCTTCTGACCCCAGCCCCTGACAACCACCTTTCTACTTTAAGTCTGTATGAATTTGATTAGGTACCTCAAATAAGTAGAATCATACAGTATTTGTATTTTTGTTGGCTGGCTTATTTCACTTAGTAAAATGTCCTTAAAGTTTATCCATGTTGTATCATATGTCAAAATCTACTTCCTTTTTAAGGCTGAGTAATACTTCATTGTATACATATACACCATGTTTTGTTTATCCATTCATCTGTCAGTGAGCGCTTGGGTTGCTTTAACATTTTGGCTATTGTAAATAATGCTCCTATGAAATTGGAAGTACAAAAACCTGTTTGAGTCCCTGCTTTCAATTCTTTTGGGTATATACCCAGAAGTGGAATTGCTGGATCATATGGTAACTTAGTTTTTAATTTTTTGAGGAACCACCATACTGTTTTCCATAGTGACTGCACCATTTTACATTCCCACCAACCGTACACAAGAGTTCCAATTTCTCCACATCTCTGCCAACATTTATTATTTTCTTTTTTCTTGATAGTAACCATTGTAAGGGGTGTGAGATGGTATTTCATTGTGGTTTTGATTTGCATTAGTTTCCCTAATGATTAGTGATATCGAGCATCTTTTCATATTCTTATTGGCCATTTGTATATCTTCTTTGAAGAAATGTCTATTCAAGTCCTTTGCCCACTTTTTAATCATGTTATTTGTTTTTTTGTTGTTGAATTGTAAGAGTTCTTTATATATTTGGACGTTAACCTCTTATCAGATAAATGGTTTGCAAATATTTTCTCACATTCCATGTATTACCTTTTCACCCAGCTGATTGTGTCCTTTGAGGCACAGAAGTTTAAAATTTTTTAAACAGTTATATTGAGGTGTAATTGATAAAAAAATATAACTGCACATATTTAATGTGTACAATTTTATGAGTTTGGACATATATGAACACCCATGATACCATCACCACTATCAGAGTAATAGACATATCCAATACCTCCCCCAAATTCCTTGTGTCCCCCTCACCCCCTTTTCTTTGGTGGTGGTAAGAGCACTTAACATATTTACCTTTATAACAAAATTTTAAGTGCACAGTACCATATTAATAACTTCAGGTGTTGTACAGCAAATCTCTAGAACTTAATCATCAGAATAACTGAAACTTTATGTACATTGAATAACAATGCCCCATTTTCACCACCTGCTGGTCCCCCAACCCCACAACTATTTTATTCTTTGCTTCTATGAATTTGACTATTTTAGATACCTCATATAAATGGAATCGTGCATTATTTGTTTTTCTATGACTGGATTGTTTCACTTAACATTGTGTCCTCCAGGTTCATCCATGAGATGTTTTAAATTTTGATGAACTTCAGTTTATCTGTTTTTTCTTTTGTTGACTGTGCTTTTGGTGTCACATCCAAGACATTGTTGCAAAAATGAAGCTTTCCCTCTATATTTTCTTTTAAGAGTTTTATAGTTTTAGCTCTTACATTTAGGTTTATGATCCATTTTAAGGTAACTTTTGTATTTGGTGTAAAGTAAGGCTACTTTTTTTTTTTTTTGCATGTGAATGTCTAGTTTTCCCATCGCCAAATGTTTTAAAAACTGTTCTTTCCCTGTTACATAGTCTTGGCACCCTTGTCAAAAGTTATTTAACCAAATATACAAGGGTTTAATTCTGGACTCTATTCCATTGGTCTTTATGCCAGCACCACGTGTTGTTTTAATTACTGTAACTTGGTAGTGCGTTTTGAAATCAGGAAGTGTGAGTCCTCCTATTTTGTTCTTTTTCAGGATTGTTTTGGTTATTTGGCATCCTTTGAGATTCCTTATGAACTTTTGGATGGGTTTTTCTATTTCCGCAAAAAAAAAATCATTGGGATTTTGATAAGGATTGCATTGAATATGTAGATCACTTTGGATAGTATTGACATCTTAGTATTAAGTTTTCTCATCCATGAACATGGGATGTGTTTCCATTTATTTATGTCTTTTTTTTTTTTTTTTTTGGCGGTACGTGGGCCTCTCACTGTTGTGGCCTCTCCCGTTGTGGAGCACAGGCTCCGGACGCGCAGCCTCTGGACGCGTAGGCTCAGCGGCCATGGCTCACAGGCCTAGCTGCTCCGCGGCATGTAGGATCTTCCTGGACCGGGGCATGAACCCGTGTCCCCTGCATCGGCAGGCGGACTCTCAACCACTGTGCCACCAAGGAAGCCCTATTTATGTCTTTTTAATTTATTTCAGCAGCATTCGGTAGTTTTCGTTGTATAAGTCTTTCACTGCCTTGGTTAAGTTAATTTCTAAGTATTTTATTCTTTTTGATGCTGTTGTAAATGGAATTTTCTTAATTTCATTTTCAGATTGTTCATAGTGTATAGAAATGTAACTGATTTTTGTGGGTTGATCTTGTTTCCTGCAGTGTTGTTGAATTTACTAGCTCCAGCGCTCTGTGTGTATATGTGTGTGTGTGTGTGTGTGTGTGTGTGTGTGTGTGTGTGTGTGTACAGTCTTTAGGTATTTCTACATAAAAGATCATGTCACCTTCAAACAGAGATCATTTTACTTATTTCATTCCGATTTGGAAGCCTGTTTCTTTTCATGCCTAATTGCTCTTACTACAACTTCCAATGCTATGTTGAATAAACGTGGCAAAGTGGGCATCTGTGTCTTGTTCCTAATCTGAACCAGGAAAAGCTAAGGGGAAATGCTTTCAGTCTTTCACAATTGAGTATGATGTTGGGTATAGGTTTTTCTTATATGATCTTTATTATGTTTAGGAAGTTTCCTTCTGTTGCTAGTTTGTTGAGTGTTTTTATCATGAAAGAGTATTGAATTTTGTTAAATGCTTTTTCTGCATCAGTTGAGATGATTGTGTATTTTTCCCCCTTGCTTCCACTGATATGATATATTACATTGACTTCTCATGTGTTGAACCATCCTGCCTTTTAATAATCCATCCCGCTTGGTTGTGATGAATACTCCTTTTAATATGTTGCTTAGTTTGGTTTCCTAGTACTTTGTTGAGGATTTTTGCATCAGTATTCATCAGAGATAATTGGTCTATAGTTTTCCTGTAATGACTTTGTCTGGTTTTGGTATCAGGGTAATATTGGCCTCATCCAGTGAGTTAGGAAGTGTTCCTTCCATCTGGATCTGGGCTTTTCTTGTTTTTATACATTTATCTGTTTATTTTATTTTTGGCTACGTTGGGTCTTCATTGCTGTGCGTGGGCTTCCTCTAGTTGTGGCGAGTGGGGGCTGCTCTTCATTGCAGTGCATGGGCTTCTCATTGCGGTGGCTTCTCTTGTTGCGGAGCACAGGCTCTCAGCATGCAGGCTTCAGTAGTTGCAGCACATGAACTCAGTAGTTGTGGCTCGCAGGCTCTAGAGCACAGGCTCTAGCGCGCAGGCTCAGTAGTTGTGGCGCATGGGCTTAGTTGCTCCACGGCATGTGGGATCTTCCCGGACCAGGGCTCAAACCTGTGTCCCCTGCATTGGCAGGCAGATTCTTAACCACTGTGCCACCAGGGAAGTCCCTGGGCTTCTCTTGTTTGGAGGGTTTTTTGGTTTTTTTGGGCAATGCCACATGGCATGTGGGATCTTAGTTCCCCAACCAAGGATCAAACCCTTGCACCCCCTGCAGTGCAAGCATGGAGTCCTAACCACTGGACTGCCAGGGAATTCCCTGATCCTTTTTATTTCTGTAATGTTCCCTCTTTCATTTTTGGTTCTAGTTATTCGAATCTTTTCTTTTTTCTTAGTCTAGCTAAAGGTTTGTCCATTTTGTTGATCTTTTCGGAGAATCAACTCTTGGTTTTATTGATTTTTCTCTGTTGTTTATCTCTTCTCTCTTTTGCTTCTCTCTGCTCTGATCTTTATTATTTCTTTCCTTATGCTAGCTTTAGGTTTAGCTTGTTCTTTTTCTAGTTCCTCAGGATGTAGAGTTAGGTCGTTGATTTGAAATCTTTTTTATTTTTTTAAAAATTTATTTAATTTTTGGCTGTGTTGGGTCTTTGTTGCTCGGTGAGCGGGGGCTCCTCTTCGTTGCAGTCTACGGGCTTCTCACTGCGGTGGCTTCTCTTGTTGCGGAGCACGGGCTCTAGGTGCATGGGCTTCAGTCAGCATGCAGGCTCAGTAGTTGTGGCTCGTGGGCTCTAGAGCACAGGCTCAGTAGTTTTGGTGCACGGGCTTAGTTGCTCCGTGGCATGTAGGATCTTCCCGGACCAGGGATGGAACCCATGTCCCCTGCATTGGCAGGTGGATTCTTAACCACTGCGCCACCAGGGAATTCTCTTGAAATCTTTTTTTTTTAATGTGTGTGTTTACAGCTATAAATTTCTCCCTTAGCATTGCTTTTACTGCATCCCAAAAGTGTTGTGTTTTTATTTTCACTTTTTTCTGGATATTTTCTAATTTACCTTATGATTTCTCCTTTGACTTCTTTGGCTGATTAAGAGTTTGCTGTTTAATTTCTACATATTTGTGACTTTTCCAGTTTTCCTTTTGCTATTGATTTCTAGTTTCATTCATTGTGCTTGGAAAAATTATTTTGAGTTCAATCTTACTAAATTTTTAAGACTTTTTTGTGGCCTAACATATGATCTATCCTAGAGAATATTCCATGTGGAGTTGAGAAGAATATATATTCTGTTTTGGGGGTGGAGTGTTCTGTATATATCTGTTAGGTCTAATTGCTCTCAGTGTTGTTTAAGTCTTCTGTTTGCTTATTGATCTGTGTGGTTGTTCTATCCATTATTGAAAGTGGGGTATTGAGTGAACTGTTGTTATTGTTTAAGTATGTCTATTTTTTTCTTCAATTCTATCAGTTTGCTTTATATATTTTGGAGCTCTGAGGTTTATCATTGTTATATTTTTTTCATCAATTGACCCTTTTGTTAGTGTTTAGTGTTCTTTTTTGTCTCTTGTAACAATTTTTTTTTTTTTTTTTTTCTGTGATACGCAGGCCTCTCACTGTTGTGGCCTCTCCCGTTGAGGAGCACAGGCTCCGGACGTGCAGGCTCAGCGGCCATGGCTCACGGGCCCAGCTGCTGCGCCGCATGTAGAATCTTCCCAGACCGGGGCATGAACCCGTGTCCCCTGCATCGGCAGGTGGACTCTCAACCACTGTGCCACCAGGGAAGCCCTCTTGTAACAATTTTTGACTTACAGTCTATTCTGTTTGATACTAGTATAGCCACTCTGGTTTTCTTCTGTTTCTATTTGCATGGAATATCTTTTTCTGTCCTTTCACATTAAACCTATTGTGTAGTTAGATCTAAAGTGAGTCTCTTGTAGACAGCATACAGGAGCATCATGCTTTTTAAATTCATTCTGCCAATCTGTGCCTGTTGATTGGAATGCTTAATTACTTTACACGTAAAGTAATTACTGATAGAGAAGGCATTTTATGTGGTTTTTTTGTATTTTTTTGTCCCTCATTTCCTCCATCTCTGCCTGTCTTTGTGTTTAGTTGATTTTTCTGTAGTGACGCAGTTTGATTTTTCTCACCTTTTTTTTTAATCTATATTCTGTTCTGTTGGGGGTGTGTGTGTGTGTGTGTGTGTGTGTGTGTGTGTGTGTGTGTGTGTGGTTACCATGAGGTTACATATAACATCCTAAAGTTATAACAGTTTGTTTTGAATTGAAATCAACTTAACTTCAATCACATACGAAAACTATTTCTCTATAGCTCTGTTCATCCCTGTTTATTGTTAGTGTCACAAATTACATTTTTATGCATTGTGTTCCCATTAACGTAGATTTAAAATTCTTTTTGTGCATTTGTCTTTTATATCCTGTAGAAAATAAAAAGTGAAGTTACAGTATTGCAGTAATGCCGGTTTTTATATTTGCCCATGTATTTACCTTTACGGGAGGTCTTTATCTTCATATATCTTAGAGTTACTGTCTGGTGTTTCTTCATTTGAACATGAAGAAATTCCATAGCATTTCTTGTAGGGCAGTACTAATAGTAATGAACTTCTTTAGCTCTTGGTAGATACAGAATTCTTCTTTGGCATTTTTTTTCTTTTAGCACTTTTAATGTATTATCCCACAGCCTTGTGGCCTCCACAGTTTCTACTGATAATCTTTTTGAGGATCTACATAATGAGTGAATATTCTCTAGCTGCTTTCAAGATTCTCTAGCTGCTTTCAAGATTCTGTCTCTTTCAGCAGTTTGATTATATTGTGTCTTGCTGTAGATCTGCCTGGGTTTGTCCTACTTGGAATTTATTGAACTCCTTGGATTTGTAAATTCATGTCTTCTGTCATATTTGGCAAGTTTTTGGCCATTACTTCTTCAGGTAATCTCTCTGCCCCTTTCACTCTCTCTTCTTCTCAGATTCTTATAATGTTTATATTGATATATTGGTCTGCTTGATGGTGTCCCATAAGTTCCTTAGGCTCTGTTCACTTTTCTTTATTATATTTTTCTATTCTTCAGCCTTGATAATTTCAAATGCTCTATATTTAATTTTGCTGATTTGTCTTTTTACTCAAGTCTACTGTTGAACCCCTTTATTTTATTCTTCAGCTCTGGAATTTCTGTTTGGTTCCCTTTTGTAATTTCTTTTTGTTGATAATGTAATTTTGTTTATATATTGTTTTCCTTGTTTCTTTTTCTCTTTGTGTTTTCTTTTAGCTTTTTTTTTGCAATATATGGGCCCCTCACCGCTGCAGCCCCTCCCGCCGCGGAGCACAGGCCCAGTGGCCACGGCCCACGGGCCCAGCCGCTCCGCAGCATGCAGGATCCTCCCAGACCGGGGCACGAACCCGCGTCCCCCGCATTGGCAGGTGGACTCCCAACCACTGGGCCACCAGGGAAGCCCTCTTTTAGCTTTTTAAACATATTTAGGACAGTTGTTTTAAAGTCTTTATCCAGTAAGTTCATTAACTATGCTTCTCTAGAGCTGGTTCTGCCACTTATTTTTCTTCCTTTGAATGGGCCATGTTCTCTTTTTTTTTGTATGCTTTGTCATTTTTTGTTGAAAATTAATCATTTGAAAAAACGATCACTTCTCCCTGCCTTTGCAGACTTGTTCTGTGTCTGTCAGACCAGTCTTTCACTAATAAGCCGAGTGTGCTTGGGGCTTAGGATCAGCCCAGTGTGAAGGCTTTTTGTCTTCTCAGGCCTTTTCTGGGCATACCTTTTGCTAAATCTCCATGTGACTTCTTCAGTTCCCCCATATCCACAACTGCTTTTTTTTTTTTTTAATGCTGATCCTAGTCTCTCTACCATTAACCTCCGTTGGAGGTTAATGGGGGTCCCACTGTCTGCATCTTGTACCCCAAACTCTGACCTTTCTGCTATATCTGACACTCCTTTTTTAAAAAGAATTTATTTATTTTGGCCACACCACATATGCGGTCTTAGTTCCCTGACCAGGGATTGAACCTGTGCCCCCTGCAGTGGAAGTGCAGACTCTTAACCACTGGACTGCCAAGGAAGTCCCCACAACTGCTTTTAAAGGTCTTAAATTTCCAAAGAATCTTCCCCTTGAATCTTCTCCTCAGAGCCCTAGATGATCTGTTGTATGTATCATAATCTCTTGTTTCAAGCATTTGCAGGTCTGTAGGCCCCCTGCAGTTTACCCACATAGTACTGGTGTCTTTTCCATCTGAGTTCTGAGTTAGGTACAACAGAGAGCAGTCAGTCCTTCAGGCAGCTCCCAGCAGCTTAGAACACTGCAAACAAATTTGCTTTGTTCCCTCTAGTTTGGGGGAGGGATTTGGGAACCAGGCTGTTTGCTCCTGACCAAGACTGTGTAGGGAGGGGGTGGAGCAAGGTCAAATAAAAATGCCACAAAATTTGTTTCTATTTTGAATGTAGCTTTTACTTGATTAGATATTTACTTGGTTGTTGTAGTCGTTTAACTGTTTTCCAGAGCTCCTATTTCACCAGCTTCCGGCTGATTTTAAATGTTCTGTGGGGGAATAAGGGCTTGGAGCTTCATAGTCCATCATGTTGCTGATGTCACTCCTGAGTATCTTATTTCCTTATATTGCCTAGTAATAGTCTACTGTATAGATAGATCACATTTTTCTTATCAGTTCCTCAGGTGATGGACATTTGGGTTGGTTCCACTTTTTACTCCTGTAAATAATGCTGCAGTGAATCCATTCAGTTTTGACGGAAAGACACTATGCATCAAAAATGTCCTCTCCATTTTATGAAACTTAAGTAATAACATATTAAATAGAAGTGTAAATATTTTAAATATACTTTAAAGATTTAAAGTATGTAAGTATATATGTATAGGCAGAATGGCATTTGTATTGTTAGAATGGCATCACTTTATAGCTCATACATCTCTGTTTAGTTAGTATTTTATTTTTGTCTGGAAATATCAATCAACATTTACATAGATATAAAAAGTTAATTTTTTTCTCTTTGTCAATTATCTATTCTGCATAAGAAGTTTCCTCAAAACTCAGGGGTTTAAAACAGCAAGCATTTGTTCTCTCACAGTTTATGTGGAGCAGGAATCGCAGCACAGCTTATCTGGATACTTTTGGCTCTGGATTCCTTACAAGGCTGCAGTGAGTTTTTTGGCCATGCCATGCTGTAGTCATTTTAAGGCTCACCTGGCGTGTGACCTGCTTCCTCATTCAGTTGGCTGTTGGCAGGCTTAAGTCCCTGTTGGATGTTGGGCGAGATGTTGTTTCTTTGCCATGTGAGCCTTTCCATAGGGCAGCTTACAGATTGTTGTCTGGCTTTCTTCAGAGGGTGCTACTGAGAGAGAGCAAGATAGAAGTCAGTCTTCTTGTAACCTAATTTCAGAGATGACATCTCATTTTTTTCCCTGTTCTTTTTGTTGAAAAGAGAGTCACTAGGTCCAGTTGTGCTTAGCAGGAGGACATTACACAAGAACATGAATATAAGTTTTCAGCATGCCACCTTGTTGAAGTGAATGCTTATAATTGAGGTTTTGGACAGTGAGGAACGCTGTGATATAAAGGCTTTTCCCTAGTCTAAGCCTAAATGATTTTAGATAAAGACCTTAGATAGGCTGTGAGTGACATGAAATGTGGTCAGTGTAAATTATTTTGTTTGGAAGGTTTCAGAAGATTATAGAGTGTTAATGATATTTCAATATAAATTATAGTTTTCATTTTTAGCATATATTTTGGTGGGTTTAGTGCTTTAGAAAGTTGTTTGAATTATTGAGTTTCAGAAATAGGTTACTTTGTTTTAAGTGTATTTTGATTAGATCCTGGAATGAGAATGATTCCAGGACAAAGGATGTATTTTGGAAAATAAAGCCACATACAATCAAAATTTTAATAAACTTTTTTACATGATACATAGAATATAGGTCATCTTTGCTTCGACTGAATCTTAATAGGCTGAAATGTCATGAGATGCTCTCAATTTACTGTCAGCTTCTCGTACACCACTTTCATAGATCTCATTTAACTTGTAAGTTATTCATGTCAGGACAGTCTTCTAATCATTAGTTTCCTATAAACGTGAAAATCATTAAAATCTTGTTAGAACAGTTTAACAAATTTAGGTTGAGTACCAGTTTTGACTGTCGTTTGTTAGTGAGGATAAAGAGTTACATAACATTTGGTTTGATCTCAGTGAATTCATGATCTGCTTGTGGATGAGGGTGTGCTTAATTATAATGAAGTGCACTTTAAATAATTAGTTGTAGTACAGTATGGCAAAATACTGTCACACAGTTGGGCTTTTCTTACCTATATTTTAGTGACATATCTCTGTTAACATGCATGACACTACAGCAGTGTCTTTTCCTCTTTATTGGTCCACGGGCTTTTTGAGTGGCGTGCAAAACTGTCTTACTAATGTCTTGCTCATTTTCTTATAGTGTGAGTATTTGTGTAGACCTTTTTTCCCCTGTTCTTTTATTATTTTTTTTCCCTGTTCTTTTAGATTTAGTTTTTTATCTTTGCAAGCTAACTTCTCTCTTCTCTTATCCCCCACCTCCCACTTTTTTGCTTTCTGTCTTTCATTCGAAAATGCTCAGCGCCTTCTATGAGCCAGGCACTGTCCTGTGCATAGGAGAATCAGTAATCAACCATATCAATAAAGTCTCTGTTCTTAAGGCTCTTGTGTGCCATTGGGGGTGGAGATACAATAAATAAGTAAATTAACTAAATTAAAAGTATTTTTGTATCATGATAAGTTCTATAAAGAAGCAAAAATAGGATGATGTAAAAAAAATAATTGAGTGAGTGGGAGAAATGTCTTATATTGGATGGTCAGTAGACATGAGCAGCCATTTAAGGACTTGGGGAAAGACTCTTAGATGTAGAAAAAGCAAGTGCAGAGGCCCTAAGTTGGGTGTTGTGAATTGAACAAAGTCAAATTGGTTATGCACAATTATTGTGTTCTTTTAGGTAAATAAAAGTAGCTACCAATCAATGAAGTTAAGTGAAGATCAGCTGCTTCCTTGTAATCTATTGGCTTATAATGAAAGTAAACCTTAAAGTAAATTCTGCCAAATATAATAGACTTTTATTTCGCCAACATTTATTAGCAAGCAACTTCAAAAATAGTAAGTGCCATTTGCTTTGTAAACATGTTAACTTCCCAACTTTCTATCCTTAAGGTACTTCAGCCATACCTTGCATGAAAGATTCACTTGATATATAGATGCAACAAAATTGTAGAGGCAGCAGTTGGTTAATCTTATTGGTGGCATCAAATAATCAGAATCCTCAAAATGAATGACTGACCTTGGCACTATCTTTAAGAATATAGGCTTTTACAGAAATAAACCAACACACCTACGGTCAGTTAATCTTCGACAAAGGAGGCAAGAATATACAGTGGGAAAAAGACAGTCTGTTCAGCAAGTGGTGTTGGGAAAACTGGACAGCCATATGTAAATCAGTGAAGTTAGAACACACCCTCACACCACACACAAAAATAAACTCAAGATGGCTTAAAGACTTAAGTATAAGACATAACACAATGAAACTCCTATAAGAGAACACAGGCAAAACATTGTCTGACATAAATCATACCAATGTTTAGGTCAGTCTCCCAAGGCAATAGAAATAAAAGCAAAAATAAACAAATGTGACCTAATCAAACTTATAAGCTTTTGCACAGCAAAGGAAACCATAAACAGAATGAAAAGACAACCTATGGACTGGGAGAAAATATTTGCAAATGATGTGACCTACCAGTGCTTAATTTCCAAACTATACAAACAGCTCATACAGCTCAATAACAAAAAAAGAAACAGCCCAATCAGAAAGTGGGCAGAAGACCTAAATAGACATTTCTCCAAAGAAGATGTACAGATGGCCAACAGGCACATAAAAAGATGCTCAGATTGCTAATTATTAGAGAAATGCAAATCAAAACTACAATGAGGTACCACCTCACACCGGTCAGAATGGCCATCGTTAAAAAGTCTACAAATAACAAATGCTAGAGAGGGTGTGGAGAAAAGGGAACCCTCCTACACTGTTGGTGGGAATGTAAATTGGTGCAGCCACTATGGAAAACAGTATGGAGTTCCTTAAAAAACTAAAAATAGAATTGCCATATGATCCAGCAATCCCATTCCTGGACATATATTGGGACAAAAAGATGCATGCACCCTAGTGTTCATAGCAGCACTACTTACAATAGCCAAGACATGGAAACAACCTAAATGTCCATTGACAGATGAATGGATAAAGAAGATGTGGTATATATACGCACTGGACTACTACTCAGCCATAAAAAGAATGAAATAATGCCATTTGCAGCAACATGGATGGACCTAGAGATTATCATATTAAGTGAAGTAAGTTAGGCAGAGAAAGACAGATATCATGTGATATTACTTATATGTGGAATCTAAAATATGACACAAACGAATGTACTTACGAAACAGAAACAGGCTCACAGTCATAGAAAACAAACTTGTGGTTACTAAAGGGGAAAGGGGGTGGGGAGGGATAAATTAGGAGTTTGGGATTAGCAGATTCAAGCTAATCTATATAAAATAGATTTTAAGAAAGGTTCTGTATAGCACAGGGAACCGTAATAAACTATATTCAGTATCCTGTAATAAACCAAAAGAATATGAAAAAGAATATGTGTATATATATATATATATGTGTGTAACTGAATCCCTTTGCTGTACATCAGAAACTAGCGTTGTAAATCAACTATCATTCAATAAAAACATTCTAAAAATTTTAGAGAGTAAAGAATATGGGCTCTTATACGTTGTTCATGCAAGAGTAGAGGAGTGTTTCTTTGGTATTTTAGCCGGCCTACTTATTTGAACCCCACCAGTTTCATGAATGAAAACTCATTTCTAATATCTTTCATGCCAGTTAATAACCACCAAAACACACATGAGCATTTTTATCATTTACTATGCAAATAATAAAGGCTCTGATGTTGGGAATAAAAGGAAAAAGGATAGCAGAGACAGTAGTAACTGGAATGTAGCCTTTCTGAATAAATAGTAACTGTGTATTCCAATTTTGTCAGTTGACCTAATAATGGTCTTTATAGCACTGTTTCTCTCTAGTACAGGATCCAGTCTAGGGTCAGGATGGATGAAGTTGCCATGTCTCTTTACTCTCCTTGAATCTGCAACATTTCCATAGCCGTTCTTTGACTTCTATCTCACTGGCATTTCTGAGGAATGCAATCTCCCTTTTTGTTTAAATACAGCGTTTCTTATTTTTTATTTGTCTAAAGTTTCTTTATGAATTGTATTTAGGTTATACATTCTCAGAAAACTGCTTAGTTTACGTTGTGTCCTTCTCAGAGTATCACATCTAGAGACACAGGATGTTCATCCATCCTTTATATGTGATGTTAATTTTGATCACCTCATCAGGGACTTGCCCAAATTCTCCACTGTATACTTACTGACTCCATTAAATTTGTTAGAGTGAAGATATCATAAACAGAGTGTAAGGAGAAGACACCATAATGAACATATCCAACAAAATTCCTGTATCTAAAGTTTTAAAAGGTGCAAAATACGTAAGCAGTCATTTTACAAAAGAGGATATCAAAGTGGCCAGTAAACCAATGAAAATGGTACTCAACATCATTAATCATCAGATAAATGTAAATTAAAACTATAGTGAGATATTACATAACCACCAGAATGACTAATAGTGTTGCTGAGGATGTGGAAGAACTGGAACTCTCTTACATTGCTGGTGAGAGTATATATATTTAACACAATCACTTTGAAGAAATGTTCGGCCATAACTGCTAAAGCTAACTATATGCGTGTCTTAGAGATCTAGCAGTTCCCTCCTTGGGTATATATCCAACAGAAATATGTGTTTATGTTTACCAAAAAGCATGTTCAAAGAGGTTCATAGAAGTTTTATTTGTAATAGCCAGTAACTGGAAACAACCTTCATGTCCATCAGTAGTAGAATGGGTAAATTAGTTGAGGTATAGGCTTATAATGGAATATTACACAGCAATGAAAGTGAACAAAATACTCATACAGATAATGTGGAAGAATTTCAGAGACATAAGATATTAAGTGAAAATAAATACAGGGAATTCCCTGGTGGCCCATTGGTTAGGACTCCATGCTTTCACTGCCAGGGTCATGGGTTCAGTCGCTGGTCGGGGAACTAAGATCCTGCAAGCTGCACAGTCTGGCCAAAAAAAAAAAAAAAAAAAAAAAAATACAAAGTTTGTCTTGTATGATTCAACTAACATGAAATTTTAAAAGGCAAAACTAATCTATGGCAATAAATGTCAAGATGATGGTTACCCTTGTGGGGAAAGGGTGACTGGGAATGGGTACAAAGGAGCCTTTATGGGTCCCGGAAATGTCTATATTTTTATCTGTTTGGTGGTTATATGCATATGTAAAATGTATATTTAAAATTTGTTCACTTTAGGTAAGTTCTGCATTCAAAAACTAAGGGTGGTAGGTAGAAAATGATGTTTATACCTCTGTTCCCTTCTAAGAATTTTATAGATTTAGCTTTTCCATTTAGTCTTTGATCCATTTTGAATTAATTTTTACATATCATTTGAGGTAGGGGTCCAACTTCATGCTTTGGCATGTGGATATCCAGTTGTCCAGCACCTGTTATTGAAGACTGTTTTTTCCCCCATTGTCTTGGCACCCTTGTCAAAAATCATTTGACTGTAGATGTTTGGGTTTATTTCTGGACTCTCAATTCTATTCCACCAGTTTCTCTCGTTATGTCAGTACCCCCACTGTTTTGATTGCTATAATTTTGTAGTAATTTTTAAAATCAGGAAGTGTGAGTCCTCCAACTTTATTTTTCTTTTTCAATATTGTTTTGGCTCTTCAGGGTCTCTTGTAGCTCCATATGAATTTAAAGATCAGCTTTTCCATTTCTGCAAAGAAAGGCCATTGGAATTTTGATAGAGGATTTTGATAGAGATTGCATTGAATCTGTAGATCACTTTTTTTTTAGAGTGTAATTGCTTTACAGTGGTGTGTTAGTTTCAGTTTTATAATGAGTCTGTAGATCACTTTGAGAGTTTTGTCACCTTAAAAATATTTTGTTCCAATCCATGAACATGGGATGTCTTTCCGTATATTTAGATCTGTTTCAGTTTCTTTCAATAATGTTTTATAGTTTCCAGTGTACAAGACTTTGTTATTCTTTTGATGCTGTTATAAATGGAATTTATTTCTAAATTTTATTTCTGTATTGTTCAGTGCTAGTGTATAGAAATACAACTGATTTTTCAGTGTTGATCTTGTATCCTGCAACTGTGCTGAACTCATTCATTAGCTCTAATATTGTTTTTGTGAACTTCTTAGATTTTCTGTATACAAGATTGTCAACTGCAAATAGGGATAGTTTTGCTTCTTATCCAGTCTGGATTCCTTTGATTTCATTTTCTTGCCTCATATTCTGACTAGGACCTCCAGTACAATATTAAATATGAGTGGCAAGACTGGACATCCTTGCTTGTCCCTGATCTTAGGGGGCACATGTGCAGTTTTTCATCATTAAGTATGATGTTAGCTGTGGGTTTTTCATGGATCCCCTTTATCAGCTGGAGGAAATTTCCTTTTCTTCCTAGTCTTTTGAGTAGGCAGTTGGATTTTGGCATTTGCGTTTTCTTTGTCTGTTGAGATGATCATGTATCTTTCTTTTATTCTGTCAGTGTGGTTTATTACATTGATTTTTGTATGCTGAACCTACCTTGCTTTTGTGGGTTATATCCTACATGTTCATGGTGTAAAGTCTTCTTTTTTTTTTTTTTGCGGTACGCGGGCCTCTCACTGTTGTGGCCTCTCCCGTTGTGGAGCATAGGCTCCAGACGCGCAGGCTTAGCAGCCATGGCTCACGGGCCTAGCCGTTACGCGGCATGTGGGATCTTCCCGGACCGGGGCACGAACCCATGTCCCCTGCATCGGCAGGCGGACTCTCAACCACTGCACCTCCAGGGAAGCCCTAGAGTCCCCTTTTTTAACGTTCTGGATTAGGTTTGCTAGTATTTTGTTGAGGATTTATCTATATTCACAAAGTTATCAATCTGTAGTTTTCTCTTGTAACGTGTTTGTCTGGTTTGGTTATCAGAGTAATACTAGGTTCAGTATTTTTTTTTTTTAATAATTGGTGGTAATTCTTTCTTAAATGTTTGAAGCCATCTATCTGGCTTAGGACTTCTTATTTGTGAAAAGTTTTTAAATTTCTAATTCAATCTCTTTATTTCATCCAGGTGATCTAATCCATTGATATACAGTTCTTCATAGTATTCCCTTATCCTTTTTATTTCTGTAAGGTTGGTAGTAATTCTCCTTTAACTCCTGAGTTTAGATATTTGTATCTTCCCTCTTTTTTTCCTTGGTTAATCTAGCTAAAATTTTGTCAATTTTATTGATCTTTTCAAAGAACCATTGTTTCATTGATTCAAAAAATTTCTATTGTGTTTTAATTTTTTTGGTTTGTTTCCACTTCTAATCCTTATTGTTTCTTTCCTTCTACTTGCTTTGGGTTTAACATGCTCGTCCTTTTTTGGTGTTTTAAGGTAGAAGTTTAGTTTATTGATTTGAGATCTTTTTTTTTTTAATATAAACACTAACTGTTACAAATTTCTCTCTCTCTGTCTCTCTCTCTCTCTCTCTCTCTCTCTCCTTTTTTTGGAGGGGGCCATGCTGCATGGCTTGCAAGATCTTAGTTCCCCCACCAGGGATTGAACCCAGTCTACGGCAGTGAAAGTGCTGAGTCCTAACCACTGGACTGCCAGGGAGTTCCCAACAGTTATAAATTTATCTTTAAGTTGTACTTTAGGTGTATCCAATAATTTTCAGTATGTTTTGTTTTTATCTTCATTCTTCTCAAAGCATTTTCTAATTTTCCATGTGACTTCTTTTTTGTTCCATTGGTTCTTTAGGAATGTGTTATGTAATTTTCACATATTTGTAAATTCCCCAAATTTCTTTCTATTATCAGTTTCTCATTTCATTGCATCGTTGTCAGGGAACATACATCATATTTCTTAAATCTATTTATACTTGCTGAGATAAGTTTTATTGCCTAACAGGTGGTCTGTCCTGGAAAATGTTGCACATGTATTTGAGAAAAATGTGTATTTTTCTGTTTTGGGGTTCAGTGTTCTATAGATATAGTGCTCTATATCTATATAGCATTATTTTATCTGTATAGCATATTATAGCATTATTTAAGTCTTCACTTTTTCATTGATTTTCTGTTTACTTGTTTTATCCAGTATTGAAAATGAGGCATTGAAATCTCTGTTATATTTGAATTGTTTATTTCAAGTCTATCTTTTTTTTTCCCATGCATTTTGAGAGTCTGTTGTTAGGTGCATACATGTTCATAATTACTATATCTCGTTGATAAGTTGGCAATTTTTTCACTATAAATGTCCTACTTTGCCACTAATAATGATTTTGTAATATATTCTTTTTTATATTTAATAATTATTTACGGTTATAGGAAACAAATTTTAAACAAATTTGCATACATGTTTTGTTGCTGTGATATATGAGACTGATCAATAAAAGACTGTCGAGCATAAAAATATCAATGTATAACATCAGGATAAAATTCTGTGGGGGAAGTGAAATGGAAATATAATTTCAAGGAGTAAAAGGAATGATGTAAAATGTCTGATTGTTAAAGAGCTTGTCTTGTACTTTTAAAATGGATGATGGTGGCTCTCACATCATAATGATGCTTTCTTTTTTTTCCCAACATCTTTATTGGAATATAATTGCTCTACAATGGTGCATTAGCTTCTGCTGTATAACAAAGTGAATCAGCCATACGTATACACATACCGCATATCCCCTTCCTCTTGTGTCTCCCTCCCACCGTCCCTATCCCACCCCTCTAGGTGGTCACAAAGCACCAAGCTGATCTCACCGTTCTATGCAGCTGCTTCCCACCAGCCATCCATTCTACATTTGGTAGTGTATGTATGTCCATGCCACTCTCTCACCTTGTCCCAGCTCACCCCTCCCCATCCCTGTGTCCTCAAGTCTACCCTCCACATCTGTGTCTTTATTCCTGTTCTGCCTGTACGTTCTTCAGAACCATTTTTTTTTTTTTAAGATTCCATATATATGTGTTAGCATACAGTATTTGTTTTTCCCTTTCTGACTTACTCGGTATGACAGACTCTAGGTCCATTCACCTCACTACAAATAACTCAATTTCATTTCTTTTTATGGCTGAGTAATATTCCATTGTATATATGTGCCATATCTTCTTTATCCATTCATCTGTCGATGGACACTTAGGTTGCTTCCATGTCCTGGCTATTGTAAATAGTGCTGCAGTGAATACTGTGGTACATGACTCTTCTTGAACTATGGTTTTCTCAGGGTATATGCCCAGTAGTGGGATTACTGGGTCGTATGGTAGTTCTGTTTTCAGTTTTTTAAGGAACCTCCGTACTGTTCTCTGTAGTGGCTGTATCAATTTACATTCCCACCAACAGTGCAAGAGGGTTCCCTTTTCTCCACACCCTCTCCAGTATTTATTGTTTGTAGACTTTTTTTTTTAAATTTATTTTTGGCTGTGTTGGGTCTTCGTTTCTGTGCGAGGGCTTTCTGTAGTTGCGGCAAGCGAGGGCCACTCTTCATCACGATCTGTGGGCCTCTCACTATCGCGGCCTCTCGTTGCGGAGCACAGGCTCCAGACGCGCAGGCTCAGTAGTTGTGGCTCATGGGCCCAGTTGCTCCGTGGCATGTGGGATCTTCCCAGACCAGGGCTCTACCCCATGTCCCCTGCATTGGCAGGCAGATTCTCAACCACTGCGCCACCAGGGAAGCCCCGTTTGTAGACTTTTTGATGATGGCCATTCTGACTGGTGTGAGATGAAACCTCATTGTAGTTCTGATTTGCATTTCTCTAATGATTAGTGATGTTGAGCATCCTTTCATGTATTTGTTGGCAATCTGTATATCTTCTTTGGAGAAATGTCTGTTTAGATCTTCTGGACATTTTTGGATTGTTGTTCTTTTTTTTGATATTGAGCTGCATGAGCTGCTTGTATATTTTGGAGATTGATCCTTTGTCAGTTGCTTTATTTGCACATATTTTCTCCCATTCTGAGGGTTGTCTTTTCATCTTGTTTATGGTTTCCTTTGCTGTGCAAAAGCTTTCAAGTTTCATTAGGTCCCATTTGTTTATTTTTGTTTTTATTTCCCTTTCTCTAGGAGGTGGGTCAAAAAGAATCTCGCTGTGATTTATGTCATAGAGTCTTCTTCCTATGTTTTCCTCTAAGAGTTTTATAGTGTCTGGCCTTACATTTAGGTCTTTAATCCATTTTGAGTTTATTTTTGTGTATGGTGTTAGGGAGTGTTCTAATTTCATTCTTTTACATGTAGCTGTCCAGTTTTCCCAGCACCACTTATTGAAGAGGCTGTCTTTTCTCCATTGTATATTCTTGCCTCCTTTATCAAAGATAAGGTGACCATATGTGTGTGAGTTTATCTCTGGGCTTTCTATCCTGTTCCATTGATCTATATTTCTGTCTTTGTGCCAGTACCATACTGTCTTGATTACTGTAGCTTTGTAGTATAGTCTGAAGTCAGGGAGTCTGATTCCTCCAGCTCCGTTTTTCTTTCTCAGGATTGCTTTTGCTATTCAGGGTCTTTTGTGTTTCCATACAAATTGTGCAATTTTTTGTTCTAGTTCTGTGAAAAATGCCATTGGTAGTTTGATAGGGATTGCACTGAATGTGTAGATTGTTTTGAGAGGTATAGTCATCTTCACAATGTTGATTCTTCCAATCCAAGAACATGGTATATCTCTCCACCTGTTTGTATCATCTTTAGTTTCTTTTATCATTGTCTTATAGTTTTCTGCATACAGGTCTTTTGTCTCCTTAGGTAGGTTTATTCCTAGGTATTTTATTCTTTTTGTTGCCATGGTAAGTGGGAGTGTTTCCTTAATTTCTCTTTCAGATTTTTCGTCATTAGTGTATAGGAATGCCAGAGATTTCTGTGCATTAATTTTGTATCCTGCTACTTTACCAAATTCATTGATTAGCTCTAGTAGTTTTCTGGTAGCATCTTTAGGATTCTCTATGTATAGTATCATGTCATCTGCAAACAGTGACAGTTTTACTTCTTTTCCGATTTGGATTCCTTTTATTTCTTTTTCTCTCTGATTGCTGTGGCTAAAATTTCCAAGACTATGTTGAATAATAGTGGTGAGAGTGGGCAACCTTGTCTTGTTCCTGATCTTAGAGGAAACGGTTTCAGATTTTCACCCTTGAGAACAATATCGGCTGTGGGTTTGTCATATATGGCCTTTTTTATGTTGAGGTAAGTTTTCTCTATGCCTACTTTCTGGAGGGTTTTTATCATAAATGGGTGTTGAATTTTGTCAAAAGCTTTTTCTGTATCTATTTTGATGATCATATGGTTTTTCTCCTTCAGTTTGCTAATATTGTGTATCACATTGATTGATTTGCATATATTGAAGAATCCTTGCCTTCCTGGGATAAACCCTACTTAATCAGGGTGTGTGATCCTTTTAATGTGCTGTTGGATTGTGTTTGCTAGTATTCTGTTGAGGATTTTTGCATCTATATTTATCAGTCATATTGGCCTGTAGTTTCCTTTCTTTGTGACATCTCTGTCTGGTTTTGGTATCAGGGTGATGGTGGCCCTGTAGAATGAGGTTGGGAGTGTTCCTCCCTCTGCCAAATTTTCGAAGAGTTTGAGAAAGACAGCTGTTAGCTCTTCTCTAAATGTTTGATAGAATTTGCCTGTGAAGCCATTTGGTCCTGGGCTTTTGTTTGTTGGAAGATTTTTAGTCACAGTTTCATATTCAGTGCTTGTGTATAATGTATTCTGTTTTGTCTGCTATTAGTATAGCTAGGTCTCCTTTGGCTACTGTTTGCATGGTATATCTTTTTACAGTCTTTAACTTTCAACCTGTTTTGTGCCTGAATCTATAATGTGTCTGATGTAGACAGCATATAGTTAGATCTTGTTTTTTAACCTAGTCTGCTAATCTCTGCCTTTTAACTGGTTTGTTCATTCCTCTTATATTTAATATAATTACACATAAGGTAAGATTACATCTGCCATTTTATTTTTGTGTTCTATGTGTTTTGTATCTTTTTTGTTGTTGATGTTCCTCATTCCTCCATTACTGCCTTCTTTGTGTTAAATAGATATTTTATTGTGTGCTATTTTAATTCTCTCATTTCTTTTGCCATTTAAAAAAATGTATTCTTCAGTCATTGACCTGGGGATTAAAATTAACATCTCAACTTAAAACAATGTAGTTTGAGTTAATGCCACTTAATTTGAGTGGCATACAAAACTTTCCTTTTAACTCCATCCCTCCTCTTTCCTTTGTACTATACAAAGGGAAATTTGTGTATATTGTTGTACAAATTATATCTATATATTGTACACCCAACAACACGCTTATAATTATTGCATTATGCAGTTTCTTTAAACTTGTCTATTAATTTCCTTCTGCTGTTTGTATAGAAAAGAGTTCACATAGCCTCACTGCTTATCTTTGGAATGAATTGCTTATCATTGGCTGGCATCTGAGAACTTGGATTTCAGGAGAGTTCCCAGCTGCCTAACTGATAAGAATGGCTTATTGTGCCTAAGCTGCTTATACAAACAATATAGTTTATGCTGAACTCTGGCTTTTCATCTAGGAATCTGGAATTTTTGTATGTGTTTAGTTAGTCTGACATTTAGGCTTTCTCAGGGTCAGTTTCTGTTGATTGCTTTTTCTCTGTGTATGGACTAATATCTTTGTATGTCTCATTTTTTTCTTGAAAACTGGACATTTAAAATATTATAATGGGCCACCTCTGGAAATCAGATTTTTCTCCCTCCCCAGTGGTTTTTTGTTTGTTTGTTTGTTTGTTTTTTGGCTGTGCCACACAGCATGCCAGATCTTAGTTCCCTGACCAGGGATTAAACCTATGTCCCCTGCATTGGGAACATGGAGTCTTAACCACTGGACCACCAGGGAAGTCCCCTCCCCAGTGTTTTTTGTTTATTCTTCTTATTTGTTTGTTTAGTGACATTTCAGAACTCACTTTTTAAAGTCTGTATTCTTTGTCATATATGGTCACTGAAGACTGCTCTTAGTTTAGCTGTCATCTAATGATTAGACAGAGATTTCCTTAGATACTTCGAACAGATAAGTCTCGAAGTCTTTTTTGAGTGGTTTTCTGTGTGTGTTGGGGCTGGCCTTTAACCTTCTCCCAGGCATTTACAACTCCACCTTATCCTTTACTTACTGCTCCACAGAGCCTCAGAGTTAGCCAGAGGTAAAAGCCGAGGGCCTTCTTAGGCCTTTCTTGAGTAAAACAACAGCCTTGGGCATTTGTGTACCTTCTAGAGTCCCAGGAGTCTGTTGGAGCTTTTCAGAGTTCCCTGTTGACATCTCATTTCTCAGCTTTTCTAAAAAATTTTTTTCTTAACCTATTGTTTGCCCAACTATTTTCCCCTTCCTCAGACAGTTGACATATGTTGTCCCTGATTGATTTCAGCAAACACTCCAAGTTCTTTGCAATGGAAAAGCTTTGAGTCAGGTTAAATAAAGGCAGCCTTTCAAATGGGGTCTATCAGCCAACCATTAGGTAGGTCAAATAATGACGGTTTTTTTGGAATCAGACTTTGAAGGCATTCCAGTTCCATTCTGCCCTTTCCAGTTGCTGCCAGGCTGCTCATTTTCATGGTGACTGTGGGCTGTTGGTTTAGATTGCTACTTTGGAGCTGGGAATAAGGGGCAGGAAGATAGGAATAGGGAAGGTCAGAATGCCACAAGATTCTCTCTTTTTACTCTGACTCCTAAATGCTGTCCAGATTGCTGCAAACTTTTGGTTAATTCCTTTTTGTTGATTGTGATAATATTTTCTTTTATGGAGATTTGTAGGCCTTTACTATTTTGTTGATGGCTCTAAATATGACATTTGCCACTCAATCTTTATATCTGCCATTGCCCTGTGGGAACTTCAGTTTTGTTTTTGTTTTTGTTTTTTTGATACTTATTTATTTAGTTTTGGCTGCATCGGGTCTTAGTTGCGGTGCGCGAGCTTCTCTGTAGTTGTGATGCGTGGGCTCCAGAGCACGTGGGCTCAGTAGTTGTGGCATGCCAGCTTAGTGGCCCCGCTGCATGTGGCATCCTAGTTCCCCTACCAGGGATCAAAGCCGCGTCCCTGGTATTGGAAGGTGGATTCTTATCCACTGGATCAACAGGGAAGTCCCGGAACTTGAGTTTATTAGATTATCTCTTAAGTTTTTTGACTCTCAAAAATCGTTTTGTTTTGTTTTGCTTTAGCTTAGATAGATAGGAACCTGAAAAGTACTTAGGTAAATTTAATTTAAAATAATAATAATTTTCATTTCCTTCTCAATAATTGAATATCTGGAAAAAAGAAGGCACTTCTCCCCAGCAAAATGTGTAAAGTATTAATATTGTACATTCACATCAGTGTTGTTTGTACTGACTTTTTTCTTTTTGTGGCTACCTCTTCTCTTTCTTCGTCTTATTAACGTGTTCATCTTTTTATGTTCTTAGGCAATAGAGAATGCTGATGAGAGAACCATTTCCCTAATTTTCAAATAGTCAAGCTGGTTGCCATGATGGGTGAGTTCCAACTAAAAGCATTTCTCATCTATAATTAAAGGATAAAATGGGAGGGACAACTTTTTCTCTGTGTGTATGATAAGCTTTTTATGAAGAAATTTTATGATTAAGTAGATTTATGTAATATTTTACATTTATTTACTTAATAGATTTTCAATTAAAGTACTTCTTGTGTTGACTTCTACAGTTTTGGGATAACCAGTGTATGCAGGACATAGTATGGACATTCAAAATAGACTGTTAAGATGGATTGTGATTTTCTTAGAACCTGATGGCCAGAGAGAATACTTGGTAAAGAAACCTGACTTTTAAAGATTGAATAAATGCTGAAGAATGAATTGTTATAATTACTCAACAGTGTAATAATATAGATAGGCTAAAGAAAATAGCTGCATAAAAATAATAAATCATGAAACTTTATAAAAGAATAGAGCAGTAAATCATTGGTGCTTGAAGAGGATATGTTTTACAACTCTTGTGAATTTCCTATGGTGTCATAATGTTAATGGAAAGAGAGGCTAAAGTATGGGAATGGATTGTGGGTGTTCAGTTTCTATATCATTTTGTTTTCTTCTTTACTCTCTTTTCTTTCTTTCCTTCTCTTTTCTCCTTGGGGTTGAGCATTCCAATGTGAGGCAGGGATTGGACAGTGAAACACTAGAAAGAAATGGAGCAACTGGTCTGTCCTATCTTAAATGGGGAAAAATGGACTGGGTAGTTGGAAGCTAAGGTTTTAAACTTAGACCAGTATCTTATAACGGTATCTTAATGCTGACATGTATTTGCCAATGTTTGTCTTTGTCACACTTTTCCTACCACTTGCTTAACAAATGTATCAATATTGGTCACTCAGATTTCCCTGGTTGGTGCAGTGGTTAAGAATCTGTCTGCTGGGGCTTCCCTGGTGGCGCAGTGGTTAAGAATCCACCTGCCAATGCAGGGGACATGGGTTCAAGCCCTGGGTCGGGAAGATCCCACATGCTGCAGAGCAGCTAAGCCGGTGCGCCACAACTACTGAGCCTGTGAGCCACAACTCCTGAAGACCATGTGTTCTAGGCCCAGTGCTCTGCAACAAGAGAAGCCACTGCAATGAGAAGTCTGTGCACCACAACGAAGAGTAGCCCCCGCTCGCTGCAACTAGAGAAAGCCTGTGTGCAGCAACGAAGACGCAACGCAGCCAAAAATAAATAAATTAATTAAAAAAAATATATTAGTCACTTGTATATGTATATACATGGCATTTAGGCCAAGGAACTTTAATTTGTCTGTGTTCTTTAGTGGGAGGGCTAGCACACTTTCAGTGTGTCTACTCGTGGTAAGTGTGTAAAATAAACCTCCACCTTCCTACTTTCTAAATTTCTCTTCTACAGTCTCTTTTATTTATTTATTTATTTATTTTTATTTTTGGCTGCATTGGGTCTTCATTGCTGCACGGAGGCTTTCTCTAATTGCGGCAAGTGGGGGCTACTCTTCGTTGTGGTGCACAGGCTTCTCATTGTGGTGGCTTCTCTTGTGGAGCATGGGCTCTAGGCACGTGGGCTCAGTAGTTGTGACTCGCTGGCTCTAGAGCGCAGGCTCAGTAGTTGTGGCACGTGGGCTTAGTTGCTCCACAGCATGTGGGATCTTCCCAGACCAGGGCTCGAACCCGTGTCCCCTGCATTGGCAGGCAGATTCTTAACCACTGTGCCACCAGGGAAGCCCTACTTTCTCCTTTTTTAACCATGAGTGCAGTGCCATCATGTAGTCCAAATTCTCCACTTTTGTCACCTTCGCCTCCAATTCCAAATTGGATATCCTTTTACTGAATTCATACCAACTTTTCATTTTTGTTGCTCTCACTTGCAGTCTGAACTTTATATTAAATTTGAATTACACCATACTTCTCAAATGATACTTATAGTATGCAAAGAACAGTCATTGCTTAAAAACATGTACAAAGCTAGTCACAAGAAACTGTGAATATTTAAAAGTGTGTCACAGATATTTGAATTTTTGATTGAAGATTTTCTCCTGTAGTTTTAAAGTAAAATAAGAATATAAGATATCAAATTAAACATTGCTGATAAATTTTTTATTTGAAATTATTTCCCAAGTATTTTCCGGTTTTCTGCTCAACTCACTGTCCTTTTAACGTTTGTCAGAAATACACTGCTTCTCCTGTGTGACTGTTGGTCAGGCTCTGGGATCCTTCAAGCATCCTCTCTGCCATTTGGATCAACTCATGATCCTATGACGTTTATAACCTGTCTAATTTTCCTAGTACCTGTAACCACCATAGAGATTCTTAATAGAGTAAAACAGTCTAGGAATAGTTAGAACAGTGCTTGTAGTGTATGTTCACCACTTTGCTCGATCCTTTGGGGATTTGTTAGCTTACATCTTATCAAAAGTAAGTTACCTACTGGGTACTAATTTACCATCTGATTCTCCTTCATTCCAGAAAAAGAAGGAATTCAATTAAGTAACCCTTCAGTTGTATGTTATCTCCCTGAGAAGTTACTTTTATTCAAATGGCTCTCTTTACTTTTTTACATGTACTGTAGAAAACGGTATTCATTTTTTTAAACAAGGAAGTTAGTATATGTAAATGTGATAAGAGATTTAAGCCAAAGCCTTCCCAGGCATTTATTTATTTTGGTGTTATAATATTAAACATGTAATGTTAAACATCAAATATTGTGAAAATGCCTAAATTCAAGTGTTTAATGAAGAAAATAAAACATAGATATGTTTAAGAGTTTTCCTTTCCCCAGTATAGAATTAAGGGTCTTACTTTTCTTAAGAAGGTTACATCAGATAATTTTATTCCAGTTCAGATCATTTTCAACTTATTCTTTTTCTAAGGGAGGATTTATTTTTATCAATAACTGACATAATCTGGCTTGGACCCATATACAATACACCTGTTGTTATTACATTATACCCATCTGGCTCAGTTACTGTTTGGCTAAGCTAATATTATGTAGAAATTTTATTTTACAAAGAATACTTTGTGAAGGATTAAAATTTTCTCCAGACCTGGAATTTATTAACAAAACCTTTGGAGCCATTATTTTAATTTTAATATGCAAGTTTTTTTTACTGTAGAACAGAATATATTAAGTGTTATAAAAAATTAACATGTTAGAGAAGTCAGCTATTTGTGTGTTTGAAAGACTGATGAAGCCACTGACTTGCCACATTCTTTTTAATGATCTCCCTTTACAGGATAAAGCATGTTTTAACTACTGCTCTGGAACATAAATTATTCTTCACCAAAATGGTTACATTTTAAAATGTAAGCTGTAAAGTCCCTCAGTTCCTTTATTTACCAATTGGTGATTATCATTAGTGGAGTTGATTTACTAGTGAAAATCAATTAAATTGTCTCTGAAGTTTTCCAGAGATCATATAGTTGACATTACTAGGAGGCTCATGCTTATAGTCTTAGAAATCTCTGATGTGTTTGATAAAAGTTCATGGTTCATGGTTCATGATCCTTTCATTCAGTTTTATGGATTCATTACTTTTTTCTTGCATTGATACCTTTTAAGTTGTTAGTGGCTGAGACCATTAAATAGTTTGTCTGTTAAATGTAGTCTTGTTGAACCTTATGGTGAAGAAGTTAAAAAAAAAACTCTTCCCCAAGTATCAGTATAGGTCTTCATCCACTGATAAAGCGTTTCTTTGTTTCTGACATGAAGTATTGATGAAAGAGAAAAACTCTAAAAGGCATTCCATACTTTGAACATAAATGTTAAATAATGATGGTATTTATAGAAAGTTGTTTATTTTTTCCCCACTTGTTTTAATTAGGATTTTAGATGTCTTGTTGATGTTTTGTTTAGGTGTCGTAGAAAAGAATTTGTCATAACAGGGCTGTTTTGACTCATATGCTAGGATGTTACATCATTAGAAGCATCAGAGTGACTTTACTTGCCTTATAAATGTCTCGTGTGAACACCTATGCGAGTAAGATGCAAGTGCTTGAGTCTAGTGCAGTTTTAATGTTACTTGTCTTCAGTTTTTAAATAACTAAATTTTTATTTCACCAAAATAGCAGGAATGTAGGCATTGAAAATGTTCTAGATGCATTTTTTGCATTAAATTAATGTATTTTTGCATTAAATTTTACTATAAATTTTTGTATTGGTGTCTATGATAAATACATATTGAAATTACAATTCTGTGTATATGTTATTTTAAAAATACCAGATGATCAGCAAGCTTTGAACTCAATCATGCAAGATTTGGCTGTTCTTCATAAGGCCAGTCGACCAGCATTATCCTTACAGGAAACCAGAAAAGCAAAATCCTTATCACCAAAAAAGCAGGTATTTGTCTCAATAATATTTTAATAAATATATATTGTTATTCTATGAATTACTTTCTTTGACTCTCCTAATTGTATAGAGGGTTTGTTTAAAGTGATTAGCTTTCACACTTTCGAATCAAGTATTTTGTTATTTGCATACATTTTTCCGTAGGGTGTCTGTTTTGTTTTGTTTTTTTAAATGGTAGTTTCATTTAATGTGGTAACTTCTCTCTAGAGTTGATATTTCATCCAATTCTTAAGGCATGTAACACGAGCAATGGTTTTTATTTAAAATAGTCTATTATTCTGTATATTTACAGATGAAGATCATTTTGATTTTTTTTTAATTAATTTTTACTGGAGTATCATATTAAATTTGTTTGGGATGTCTAACATAAAAAAGTGGAAATATAGTATTCTATATTGCCCTCTAACAGAATTAACAAATGTCGCAGACCCATGATGCCATCACTAATAGATCTTGGTGCTCTTTCCCTTTGAGCCCAGATTAAGCAACCTAATTCTCAGCTCAGCTCTTTGGTAGACACTATCAATTGATTGGAGTTGACACTGAAAATGAAACCTCCTTCCCCCTCTGCTCTATTTTAAATGAGTGGCTAAGAAAAAAAAAGTGATTTAGAAATTCTGGAAATTTTATCTGATCTCTGAAATGATTTATTATTTCGTTACAGAATGATGTCCGAGTCAAATTTGAACACAGAGGAGAAAAAAGGTAAGGAAGGAAACATTATATGTCGGTTTATTGATATAATCAAATGCATGTCCTAGTTAAGACCATTAGAGGTTGTTTTTAGATTTTAATGAAGGTTCATGGCTAACAAATTGAGAATGGAATAGTCCTTGGTAACTGTAATGTGTACTTGGACTTAAGATAGAACCTGTCAAAATTCAGGCTAAACATCAGAAATGATTAATGTTTTTACTTTGCAGTACTAGGAAATAAATAAGGTCACTGCATTTTAAAATTTTTACTCAGTGGAAATTAAATGTATTTCTCCTTATTATAATTGTATCGTCCCTTCAGATACTATATAGAATTTAGGTGCGTGGTCTTAAATTCACAATTTTGATTATTCTCAAGAGACTTTAATCATATGACCTGTATTTAATTAATAACATTGAGGAAAGTGAGTTGGAATGGTGACTCCAAATTACTTAGCGGAGGTGGAAGCCTAGCCTTCAACTGGGTATCTGTATCTCAGTGGAATGGTGGAAGTCATAGTAGTGGTGGCTGACAACAGAATTGCTAAACAAGACCTAATAGGAGTTAGAGAAGATGGGATTTTATTTCTATTATTAGTGTCTCATTAAATTAATTTAATGAAAGATCTATCCATTTTAAGAAATTTTAAAAGGCTCATAAATCATACAACCTGAAGATGTAAAAATGATTTACACGGAGATGTTTAAAAAAAAGGGGGGGGGACATACCAGATATACCATACATGTATTCTCCAATCTACTTTTTTCCTATTTACAATTCTTTATGGATATTTTCTCAGTTTTTTTAATTCATTGAGCACTATTTATTGAGTACTTACTATATGCTAGGCTATGAAGTGAAATAGACATGATCCCTCCTGTTACAAAACCTACGGTCTAGTAGAGTAGTCTCCAAGCTTAGGTTCATGGTCCCCAGGGGCAACACAAGTCAATCCTTTGTGAAATACGAAGAAAATTCTAAAATTAAAAAAATTTAACTCTTTAAAGATATTTATCTGGGGGAGATGTGCTTACACGATATATATATGTGCTCAGAAATGTTGAGTTGATAAGGGTATAGGAATCAAAATTGGGATCCCTGGAGAACAGCTTTATTCTTTTTAACAGTTTTGATGCATTTCATCATATGGATGTCGCATAATTAAGTTTAATCACTTTCCTCAATGAACATTTTACATTGCTCTTTTATGTTCATATAACACTTGCAGCACAAATTATAAAGTGCAGAACATTTAGAGAATTTCCTTTTTATAATTTTTATTAAGATAGAACAAACTTCAGAGTTCTTGAACTTTGTGTTGAAATATTGGTGCACTTGATCAAAAATGCGCCATTGTAGTGTTTAAGTGAATGTTTACATTTTAACTTAATTTTATATTTCTCTATCCAAGCGATAACTGTTGCAAGTAAGTTATTTAACTATGCCTAAGAAAATAAAATATATAAAAATTCTGTCTATATAGAATCCTTCAGTTTCCCAGACCAGTTAAACTGGAAGATCTGAGGTCTAAAGCTAAAATTGCCTTTGGACAGTCTATGGACCTACATTATACCAATAATGAGGTAAACATGTACAGTTTAACTTTCAATAGTTCTTATTTTGGAAAACAGTGTGTTTATTTAAGAGATTGTTTTAGGATGGTTGTGCTTTTATTTGGGGCTTGATTAAGGATATGGTATTTTAGAGAGGAATAAGATAACAGAAGTAAATTTTAACTTATTAAAATGAGTTTTTTCATTGTGGAGGATATTGAAAGGTGTTACTGTGCAAATAATTGAGATCTATTAAAGGAGGAAATATATGTATTACTTAGAGGTTTGCTGCTTATTTGTGTTTTATTTTTACTCTTTGTTCTTTATTGATGAACTCTTTTCTTTTCATACTGTATACTTGTCTACAGAGTCAACAGAGCTTTGGTAGTTGGACAGTTTAGTTAAAGCTTAAAGGATTACTTTCATGTTTGTAAGGACGTGATTAGATCATCATGTTTATGTTGGGGGTCAGTACGTGTAATCTTAAGGGCTCACTGTGGCATTCAGGAGCTCTGTGTTCTGGGGAATCCCTTTTGAACCTTCTGTAAAATGTGGATTGCAAATCTCTGAGATTTCTTTCGAGTCCTGTGATCTCAGATCAAGATCTTGAGATTTAAAAAATTTTAGGGACAGTAGTTAATTGGTTAATTTGTTATTGTTCCCTGTCGAAAAATACTGTTGAATTTGCCAGGCATGATGGCTATGATTTATGAATTACAGCCCCTCATGGAGTTTATAGACTTGTGGTAGAAGCAGACAGTTAATAATTGATTTGTTTAAATATGTGAAGTTCTTCGAAGGAAATGCATAAAGTGTTACGATAAAGGATAAAGGCAAGGGCAGTATTTGTCCTATTTAGGTAGTACTAAGGAAGAGCTGAATGAGGTCGTAATATTTAATTGTTGAGATTTGAAGTATGAAAAGCCAACCCTGCAAAGAGTTTGAGGGGAACAACATTCCTGACAGAGAGAGCAGCTTGAGAGCAGAGCACACAGAGATCCTAAGATGGAAAAGACTTGTGTGTCAGGAGTAGAAAAAGTGTCAGTGGGAATGGAGTGACAGTGGAAAGTTCAGTAAAAATTAATTTGAGAAAATGTGAAAGTACTTTGCAAATGTTAAAGCATTGTGCTAATAAAAATATTTGAAATATTAGATTTTCAAATGAATTATTGTTATTTTAAAGCAAAAGAACATGCTAATGTAGCTTGTCTAAAGAAACCACTTATAGCTGAAAGTGGAAAATATTTTGATAAAGTAGAAATCCATATCCAAATAATATTTCTGAACAAAGTGATGAGTATTATACTGTGGTAATACCTTAAAATGTTATTTTTCAAATACTTTTTTGGGTTTTCAGTTAGCCATGAACACCTCTTGTTGCCTGGCCCTATCATGATACTTATTTCTGTTTGTGTTGGCCTGATTTCCATCTGCCAGCCCCTGAGACTCTGAGGGCTTTTCAGAGGTATGGCTGTAGGGTGTAAGCTGAAGTACATATGGCGGTGGGGAATTGGGATTGGCGATATGAGGCTCAAGGATGTGGTGGGAGGTGGGGATGGATGGGCCCCACTTACCCACGGTGGTAACTAGCTGGATAGGATACCCTTTATGAGGCTCCTTCTCTTCCCTGTCTTCCCCATTCCCCGATCAGTGTTTCCTAGTATCTTTTACAAACATACTTGAATCTTTATCACATGTTATGATTCTAAGGAACCCAGTTATATCTTTGTTTTGGTTTTGTTTGGTCTAAAATTGTATCATGGAAAACTTTCAAATGCCAAGATACATTGACTACAATATTGTCTTGATCTGTGAGCTTAGTAGTTCTGTCAAAAAAAATGAAGTTAGTTTGACATGATTTGTTCATATTGTACCTGTCTGAGCTCCTAAAATTGCTGTTTCCTTTCTGAGTTCTCCCAATTTGTTTATAGGCGTACCTTGGAGATACTGCAGGTTCAGTTCCAGACCACTACAATAAAGTGACTATTGCAATACAACTAGTCACATGAATTGTTTGGTTTCCCAGTGCATATAAAAGTTATGCTTACGTTATAATATAGTCTCTTAAATGTGCAATAGCATTATGTCTAAAAAAAAATCTTACCTAAGGATACTTTTATTGCTAAAAAGTTCTAACCATCATCTTAGCCTTCAGCAAACTGTAATCTTTTCGTAATAGTAACATCAAAGATCACTGATCATAGATCACCATAACAAGTATAATAATAATGAAAAAGTTTGAAATATTTGGAAGAATTACCAAAATGTGACACAGAGACATAAGGGGAGTAAATGCTGTTGGAGAAATGGTGCCAGTAGACTTGCGGCAGGGGTGCCACAGACCTTCAATTTGTAAAAAACATGGTATCTGAAGTGCAGTAAAGTGAAGCACACTAAAACAAGGGGTGCCTGCATATAATTTTTTCTAGGGTTTTCTTGAGGATTGACATCAAGCTAATTGATCTGTAGTTTTAGGAACCCTCTCCCATTGTCTAAAAATTGGAAAATGTGTCCATTTCAGTTTCTTTTTCTCATGCTTTCTAAAGGATTTCTGAGAGTGGTTTTGCCATTATGCTGGGTGGTCTCTTGGCAGAAATGTGGTGGAGGAGGCATTGGGGTAACATTACATTGTTTAAAATTGTCTTGCAACTCTGAGTTTCTGTGAGAATCTGTGATTCTGTAAGTTAACCATGTCCTGATTCACATCATGACAAGCCCAGGGCATGTCCTTGGACATTGGGGGCACTAGGGAAAGACTTAACAAGGTGTATTAGTTTCGTGGACTTGTAGACAAAGCTAAAAGCTCATTTAGACTTCTTGTTTTTCCAGTTCCATAAATATTTTTTTCTCGTGTGATATAAAATCCTCTGTTCTAAAAGGCTGTAAACTTCTGGTTTGCCAGAATTGAAACAAGCAAATTTAAGCTGGGATTGGTTAGATCTGTGAGTTAGGCTACTCTTTATCTAATAAAGTGTCAGGTTTGTGTGTACTGTCACAGGAGATAAATGCAGGCAAAAGTAAGTGGGTTTTCTAAGACCTTTTCCATTTTAGATAGGTAGAGGAGGACAAGCCTTTTTATGGGCAGTTTTCATGTTTCACTATGTAAAGTTAGGAAGATAATTAACTTATTTCAAACTTAGGTTCTATTTAATGGGGTTTTGGACTTAATTTTTAGTTTCCTTTCCAGAAATGATTTTTATTAACATACAACTGGATTTATCAGTAATGAGCCAGAGGCAAATAGATTTCATGAATGAGGCCAAAATGAATTCACCAAGCAGGGAAATATTGGGTGACTTATTTAGTATAATTTAGGTAGGGTGGGACTTGTTCGTGACTTTTAGTCCTTGTTTTAAAATTTGTAATAAGTGATCTCAGCACATATGAGGGATTACATCAGCGATATAGACAGTAGTCCAGGCTGCCACTCCAGGTACTCCAGAATGTCCAGATTTCACTTTCGTAAGCTAAAGAAGAGCGGAATCATTTATGTTCATACTTTGTTACTGTGATTTAAATTAGTGTCTTTTCCTTCCAAAGCAGCAGTATCTTGGAGAAGTAAACAATCCAATTATAAATAATGTGTAGTTAAAGTAAACATTCAGGTTTCCCCCTAAATGAAAGGTTGGCAGAACAATCCTCTTCATTGCTTTAAAATGTTTTCTAGTGCTTAAAATATAATTTACAAACTATTAAAGATGGGAACAAGGTGTACCAATATGGTTCATGATTGATAGGAAAACGAAAGGAATTTAATTAAGTAGATCAGACTTGTTCTATGATACCAAACAGTTAATATTCTTTTTTTTATTAGAAAAAAATTCTCACAGAGAAAAAAAGGCCTGATAGTAGCTAAATTGTGACAGTATAAAACTAGCTATATGAACAGAAATTGGGAATATAATTTCAAGTACAGAGTAAGTAAATGTAAGCAGATTGTATGATGTAATTCACATTAGTTCTGCTTTGTATTTGTGTCTGGCAGCCTTTCTTAAAACAAGGAATAGTTTTCATAAAGAAATCTATAGAGAATGAATGCACACCATGTCAGCTAGTGGGTTTGGGTGCAGATGAAGCTTTTACCCTATCGTATTTATTAAACAATATTTACCAAGTATTTGGTTTTTGATGTGCTCTCTGTTCATTGCTGGCTTAGTGGGGGGAGTCCTTACCCGCAAGGTATTTGTACTGTAGAGGACCCTTAACTAACTAGGCCTTTACGTTTGATTGGCTTATATACTGTGTTAGTTAGTGCTGGCTCACAAGTATGGAATATGTTCACTTGTTTTTATTCTGTCCTTTCAATGAAACGGAATGTACTTTGAAGATTATTGACAAAGTCATCTTAAGCTACTAAGTTTACTTTTTTTTTTTTTTTTTTTTTTTGTGGTACGTGGGCCTCTCACCGCTGCGGCCTCTCCCGTTGCGGGGCACAGGCTCCGGACGCGCAGGCCCAGCGGCCATGGCTCACGGGCCCAGCCGCTCCGCGGCACGTGGGATCCTCCCGGACCGGGGCACGAACCTGCGTCCCCTGCATCGGCAGGCGGACGCTCAACCACTACGCCACCAGGGAAGCCCCTAAGTTTACATTTTTAAAAAAAGAAGTATTTTGTTTAGTAGTATGAATCATGCTTTTTCCTCACAGGCTGTTCAGGTGCTTTTGTCCCTTATAACATCTGATCCATGAGAGGACTAATGAAAGCAAATTTCAACATTCAGGGGTTACTGTAGGATGGCTCACCCATTTAGCTTACTTGTTTTAGACTGTAGTGGTCAAGTCAGAGATAAGAGTGTCAGGTAGGCTGTAGATTGCAGGTACATTACTGGTGGCACCCCTCCACGGCATCCGTCACTGATGCTCATTGTATTTTGTATGTTGGTAAGCATACCGGGTGAGGACGAGAATCTGTGGTTGCTATAAAAAAAGTAAAACTTTCATCAATGCAGATAAAAGAGAGTAATTTTATTTTACATGGTTTTTGTGTATGTTCCTTAATGCTGTTTTGAGGTGAAGATATTATAACTTAAGTTTAATAATAGTATGGAAATATCCTAGAAAACTGATCTTTAATCTTTAAATGTGTTTTCTAGAAGAATTTAATGTTCAGTAAAGAAAAAAAATTTATTAATCCATATTCATTTTATGATTTTAGTGATGGTAGGATGGGAAGAGCAAAACAATCTAAATAACATGTATTCATTCAGAATTTCATTATACTGACAAATCAAAGAGCAAGGTATTTTGAGATTTATAATTCCATAGTAATGGAGATGCTCCTGGGAGGACTTGACCTGGTGAGATGGCTACACAATTCCTATGTTCCCTTTTGTTTAGTTGGTGATTCCATTAACCACCCAAGATGACTTGGACAAAGCTGTGGAACTGCTGGATCGTAGTATTCATATGAAGAGCCTCAAAATATTACTTGTAATAAATGGAAGTACACAGGTATGAATTGGGATTTTGTTTTTTCAGTGAGGATTATAGGATTTATGCTTGTAAAAGTCAATATATGAAACGTAGTTACCTAGAATGCCTGGGTTATATTTGGTAGGGGAAAGGATTCTGATTAAAGCCCTAAAGGGGAAGAATAGCATGAATCTTCTTTTTTTCTTCGTAGGCTACTAATTTAGAGCCATTGCCATCACTAGAAGATTTGGATAACACAGTATTTGGAGCAGAGAGGAAAAAAAGACTTTCTATAGTAGGTAAGAAAGCTAGCGTCGAAATCATGAAATGGGTGATTTCTTGGTTTCATTTCCATCCTTTAAGGTAGGGCAACACCTAAATATAATCCTGATAAATAGCAGCCTATCTCTGTACTCTTTGTAATTTAGTTCAGTTAACTATGTTCTGGTATCTGATGTCCCTTGAAAAGTTAATGTCAAGTATTACACGATTAGCAGTCTCCAGTTTAAATATTTCCTTTCTTAAGATACCCAGGGTATTTTGATGTTTAACAAGTTAAAAGGAAACCTCAAGAGCGTTTTAATTGTACAAATAAGCTGAAGGGAAAAAAATTAAAAGAAGTAATTCTAACATATTAAAATTAATGGATGGACTAAGTTCATACACCTTTCTCTAAGTTTTAGTTATTGCCAAGAATGCTACCAAAATAAAGATTGCTAAGAATTTCCAGATTATGTTTTATAATTACTTTATTAGTCATTAAAAATACACTTATATTTACGTTTATGGTAAAAAGAAAAATGGATCCTGTGTGCTTTTTTTTTTTTTTTTTTTTTAAGGAGGCCTATTAGAGAGGCATAGGCTGGGCAGAGGTGCTCTGAACTCCCCAGTTCTGTGCATCTTCTTCAATTTGTATAAAACATTGATAATCTACGTTTTTATATGATAAAAACAAAAACATTTCATTGCTCGAAAATGGGTATTAAAGATAGCATGAAAACATATGTGAGGGATGAATTTAAAGGGGGAAGTAGGAGACATAAAACAGATGAATAGGGAGGAAGCAGGAAGGGAATCTAAGACTGGTGATAGAAGAGGATTGTTAGTAATGAAAGAAAAGATTAAATTAGCATGTGAACCAACCAGAAAATCTGTTATTCATCTTCTGTTTTGGTACCCAAAAGCTTTTTTATGACTACTTCCTTCTAAGTGTCTGTCTTTTGTCTTACTTTGGGTTTCAGAAGTGTTGGAAGTATGAACAGCAGAGATAATATACAAGTAAAATAAAAATTGCTTGTCTTCATTTGGATGTATTTTGATATAATTTAAATTTTTGATGAAAGAACATTAGGGGTACCTGAATTCAAATTCCAGCTCTATAATTAACCTGAGACCAATAACATTGTCCTCATCTTTAAATCATGGGATTGTTGTAGCAGTCAATTGAGAGAACACTTTTTTTTCTTTTTAATAAATTTATTTATTTTTGGCTGCATTGGGTCTTCATTGCTGCGCATGGGCTTTCTCTAGGTGTGGTGAGCGGGGGCTACTCTTCCTGGTGGTGCCTGGGCTTCTCATTGTGGTGGCTTCTCTTGTTGCAGAGCACGGGGCTCTAGGTGCACGGGCTTCAGTAGTTGTGGCGCAAGGGCTCAGTAGTTGTGGCGCACGGGCTCTAGAGCACAGGCCCAGTAGTTGTGGTGCATGGGCTTAGTTGCTCCACGGCATGTGGGATCTTCCCAGACCCAGGCTCAAACCTGTGTCCCCTGCATTGGCAAGCGGATTCTTAACCACTGCACCACCAGGGAAGTCCCTGAGAGAACACTTTTAAACTACATTTTGCTTTTCAAACTAGAAAGCATGACTATTATTAATCATACATGTCTTTATCCTTTTTCTTATCATGATAGTACCTATCATTTTAAAGTAAAAAATTGCTAATTCATCTTAGTTGCATTAGACAGAACAAGCTAAATACATTAGTTAAATTGACATTTTAAATTCATTTTGATTTAAAACTGTACTGAATGTCTCACTCTTATTCTACTAATAAATATTCTTGTTTGACTTCAGTGCCAGCATAAGAAGAAACTGGAAATTGTAAAGTATAAAATTTACTAGTCTTTTCTTGGCACCTCTTTAAACTTGAAATGGCTTTGATAGATATGACCATTATCTTTTTTCCTTATTTATTGATCATTATCTCCTTCAATTATTTTTACAAAAGATAGAGGAAGAACTTCCTTTGGGATGGGAGTATATGCTGGTGTGGAGGTTTTGACCAAGAGGGCATTGGCATACCTATTAATAACAAAGGTTCAAAAAAATGGGTTATCAAGCAAGAAGATGAAGAAATTTTCTAAGCTTTTTTTCTTCCCTGTCTGCTTCAAATAATGGGTATATTTATCTTCGTTTATAAATAGGGGCATATGGAAGAAATAAAAATATTAGGGACATTGTGATCATAGTTGTTACAAAGCCCACATCAACCACTGACTCAATAGTTCCTAATAATTTTGGAGTCCCGTGTAGAAAAATTATCTTTTTCATGCATATCTCTTGATAATCATTTTGTTCTCTTTCTCCCTATCTCTTCACTAACAAATGCCGACACGTATTTACAGTGACCCCTTACATTAGGCAAAAGCCTTTTTTGCTTTAAATCTGACCAGAACTCAAATGCTCACATGATTTCATCATATCGTTTTTATAGTTTAATTTCAAAAAATAAGGAGGAAAGCTGAGAAAACTATGTTAATAAACATAGCATAATTAGACGAACTGTATTAGATTCTCTGATTTTCTAAAGTATGAATAAATTTAAATTCCAGGAATATGGCTTGCCACCAAAAGCCTAATTTTAAGCACCCAAGAATAAAGTCCAGGATTCCAAATTGGAAACATTCTAATGTTGACTAAATGACTAAGAAGTAACCTCACTTTAGGTTTCTAAAGATTAAAGAGCGGCAATGGAAAGAACATCATGTAGACAGATGTGCACAGCATATGTTCATTATGAATAATTTTGCCATCACAACACCCTTGCAAAGGAGAGATTTAGTCCCATGTTTACAGATGAGGAAACAGGTTCATGGCGATTGGATAACTTTCCCAAAGACGCAGAGCTGGTAAATAACTGGAACTGAGATTTAAATTGAGGTTAGACTGTAAAGCCCATATTCTTTCCACTACATCATGATGCCTTCCATAAATTACATTAAAGGGTAACATATACCAGGGTACAAGTGACCTTTGGAAGTGCAGAAGCAGTGGCATTTATCTAAAAATCTTTATTATCAATACAATACTCATAATGCAGTTGTCAGCAGTCAGAAGAACATACCACCTAATAAATATAAGTGAATATTACAATAAGGTTAATAATTACAGTAGGTAGGAGTTTAGAAAGGAATAAAAACATTTGAAGTTTTACAGACATGAGTGCTCTGATAAGCTTTAATAAAAACTAGATTTCAGTTGCTAAAAGCATTCGTATTATAGTCCAGAAATTTTGAGTGTATATTTAATTAAAACAAGAATTGGTTCCCTGCTGGAATTTATAAAATCATATAATTTTTCTCCTTTGAGGTCCCACTAGTAGAGATAGAAGCTCCCCTCCCCCTGGATACATTCCAGATGAATTACACCAGGTTGCCCGGAATGGGTCATTTACCAGTATCAACAGTGAAGGAGAGTTCATTCCAGAGAGCATGGACCAAGTAAGCAAAATTTGGATGTGGTTTTTAATTTCATTTAAAGGGATGTTGTCAGGGAATAGTGTGGTTTGGCAGGTATATGGAGGAGGGGGTATTTGTTTTACCTCTTCTCCAATCCCATATCTTCCTTTATAAGCGAACAAAATGGTAGAAATATAGGAAAAACCCCACTAATTTACATGTGTCTGTGTGCATTCATGTATAAAGAAAGGTGGAATAAGGCTGATTTTCTTATGTTGCTCATCCATAAGTGAATGAATGCATTTGTTTATAATCCTGGGATTAACATTCGGATTTTTTAAAATTAACATTTGAAAGACACAGTAAAACTATAAATATTTAACTTTGTGAAGCTGAGGTTTGTCTACTTTCTAAAACATTTAAAAATGTTTTTTAAAGTTTTGTGGTATTGAAGTATTTTCATGGATTTGCTATTGTTTTCTTAACATTAAATTGGCTGCTTATATTATTACAGGAGTTTACATTTTCTAATAATGTAGCAGTCATGGTGTCATTTGTTTCAATTTGGGTGGTGCCTTTGTTCAGTTTTCAGTAAACAAAATTATGTGAAGTGTTTTAGCTTTTAATTATTTAGATAATAATCCAGAGAGAAAGAAATAGAAAATTCCTATTTTTCTGTTAGGAAATTTTGAAGTTGTAGCCTACCTACAAGGACAACTACTTTTAAAACATTTAAAAATGAATAACTCTGGGGATGACTGCTGTTGGATATGGATTTTCTTTTTTGGGTACTGAAAGTGTTCTGAGATTATGGTGAGGGTTATACATTCTCAGTATTAACCACTGAACTGCACTGTATGCTTTAAGTGGGTGAATTTTATGATACATGAATTATATCTCAATAAAGCTGTTTTTAAAAAACAGTAACTTCTGGTTATATCATGCAGACTCAAGGTGGACCCATTTATTTTTCTAGATGCTGGACCCATTATCTTTAAGCAGCCCTGAAAATTCTGGCTCAGGAAGTTGTCCATCACTTGATAGCCCTCTGGATGGGTAATGTTGATTGTAGTTTTTGTTTTTTAATATATGTGGGTAAATATGCATATATATAACATGTCAAAGTATCAACTCTTCTGTGTTACATTCAGAGGAATGTAGTTGATACTCATCTATACTTACGGCAAATTGATTTTTTCAGTTTGGACAAATTTCTTAACTTCATGGGCTCAGTATCTTTTTTAGTTAAAATGATATCTGATTATAATATTCTGAGTTTCTTGCTAAATTGTGTTTGAAACTAAAGGCAAACTTAGAATTTATGTACGTTTACTTTTAAACCTGTGTTGGTGAAACTGCTGTCAAATTTTTCATAATAGGTTTTGTTTTGGAGATTCTTGAGTTGTTGCACCTGTTCAGGATTACGTTCATTCTGGCACCAAATTATAAATAACATATATTCTTGGTAGTTATGTCCCAGTATTTTGGTCAATTAAAGTTTAAGTACTTTTGTGAGACAGCTGTTCAGGAATATAAGCTGGGACAAGTTGCATCTGTGAATTTTTGGTTACAAGTGCTCCCTCTCTCTTGGTCTCAGTCGGACAGTGTTCACCTGTAGCATGCAAAGTCAATATCTTTATTAAGATCATGACCTATTTAATCTCTGGAATTGCTCTATGAAAGCAAATTTGGAAAATATAACTAATATTGTGTGGAACTTTACGTTTAATTTTTTGTTACCCATATACATGAAACCTTTGTCTGTGCCCATGTCTATCTCAAGATAGATATTTAAAACATTTAAGAAATTCAGGGAAATTGTGTTGTGAAAGCTATATATTGAGTACTTAATATTTGAAAGACAGTGTCCTGAGGTAGATAAGTATAAAATTGATGAGTTAGACATTATTATCTCCTTGTTATAAATGCAGAAATAGTCTCAGAAAGGTGATTTGCCAAGGTTGCAATAGCTAGTTTAAGTGGCAGAGCTAGGATTGAAACACAGGTGTTTCCATGCATCTGTAATTCCAAAATATATCATTCTTACCACTGTACTCTGTGGGTTAATTTTAAAAGCCAGACTTTTTGCGGTGCATGTACCAAATAGATGTTTGAAAAGAAGTTCCCCCTTTCTCAGCTAATGTTTCAGAGAGAGCATATATATGTGTATATATATGTATGTGTGTGTGTATATATGTATGTATATATAAAATATATGTTGTTTTATATATGTATGTATGTATATATACGTACAGACAGATAGATATTGGTATTGCATAAAGATTTTTTTTAATGCCTTAAATATTTTGTCTTAAAATAACAGGACTTTTTCTACTTTTAGAGAGAGCTATCCAAAATCACGAATGCCTAGGGCCCAGAGCTACCCAGATAATCATCAGGAATTTTCAGGTTAGACTGTTCACATTCTAAATGTTTAAATGTTATGTCATTGAATAATCTTTTGGCTGGGAGGGCGAGGGAACATTTTAAAATAATCAAATAAAAATGAGTAAATGTGTTTTTCATCATTGGAAATATTTGACTTTTGTATAACTTGTATACAACTTTCTTGTGTGTCTTAATAGACTATGATAACCCTATCTTTGAGAAATTTGGAAAAGGAGGAACATATCCAAGAAGGTATCATGTTTCATATCATCATCAAGACTATAATGATGGTAAGTTTATTAGATCAAAGAACACAACAGTTTGTTAAAAATCTCAGAAACAATAAAAAAAACTTGTTCCTATATCACTTAGCTTTCTGCTTAAAACTTTTTTAAAAGATATTGGATCATAATTAAAACTACAATAACAGCTTTATGCCAACTTACCTCATAATACTTATCTTTCCCTTAGAAAAAAGAAAGGAATAGTTAAAAATGGTATTAATTAGAAAATTATTCCTTGATGTTGAAATGCATACTTGCATTGTCCTTTTAAGGAAAAAAAATTGCTGCCTATAAACTTTGCAATTTTTATTTTGTATTTTAAATCATTATTGGAAATAAGAATAAATATATTTTTTCTCCTTTTTATACAAAACTGAGGGAGTTCTATGCTTTTATGAATGTGTGTGTGTTAACATAAAGGTTATTTGAATTTATATTCAGATTCTGTTTCTTTTTTCCCCACTTTTCTTTTCTGCTTTCACTTTTCTTTGTATTTTTATTTTTTACTTCATGATTCAGTGTTAATAAAGATATTTCTTTGCACTCTTAAAAAATACTATTCTTCTTAAGTTTAAAACATATAATCATATAATTGCTGTTTTAGTTTCTTAGCCTAGTCACAGAACAAATTTCTCTTACGTTACAAATTTTAAATACTTTTAATTATAATATATTAATAAAAGTTGCAAGGTAATGCTATTTTCACTTTGTAGGTCGTAAAACTTTTCCAAGAGCTAGAAGGACCCAGGGGACCAGCTTCCGGTCTCCTGTGAGTTTCAGTCCTACAGACCACTCCTTAAGCACTAGTAGTGGAAGCAGTATCTTTACCCCAGAGTATGATGAGAGTCGAATAAGAAGAAGGGGAAGTGACATAGACAATCCTACTTTGACTGTAATGGACATCAGCCCACCCAGCCGCTGTGAGTAATAGAAATTGGCATAGTGAAATGTGTAGCAGAGCCTTTGCAGAATTTTATAGTATTAAAAAAGAATAAATACCAAGCCAGTCTTCACAGGGAGACCAGAATCTCAAGAGAGGTAAAAATGGTATTTCTAAAGGTGGTTGTAATGTCAGGTATAAGCATGGTATTACTGCTATTACCTTAAATGATTCTGTCCTTTGCTTTTATTAGGAAAATTGTTACCAATTAGTCATTCATTCATTCATTCCACATATCCTTATTGAGTACTTAGCTCTGAGATTTCAAATATGGCCTCTTAAGATGTAATCTAATGGGGATAATGATGTGCATAGGAATTCACCAGTTAAGGAGGTGACATGTGCAAGAGGCCATGATATTTTCTGAAAATGGGGAATAGTTCATCTTTGGCTGAAGTAGAGGGTATCTTACTTGAAACAGTGGAAGTAGAATTAGAATGGTAACTAAGGCCGGATTGTAAAGTATTTGAACTTTATCATGTAAGCAATGTATAAAAGATTCATGCTCAAAGATATTTATTGCAACAATATTTTTATACTCTGAATTCCTCTCTTTTGTGCTAGTGTTGTCATATTTTGCTTTCACATCTGCGACTCGCACTACATTGCTGCTATTTTTGCCTTAGGCAACTATATTTTAAAGTGATTAAAAATAGGAGAAGAATGTCTTTTAAATATACCTCCAGTTTATTTCTGTAGATCTTTATGTAGATCCAAGATTCTGTCAGGTATCAAATTCCTTTTGCCCGAAGAATTGTTTTTAACCTTTTCTTGTAGTACGAGTCTACTGGTAATAAATTCTTTCAGCTTTTGTTTGTTTGAAAAACTCATATTTCTCCTTTATTTTTGAAAGATATATTTTTCTGAGTATAGAGTTCTGGGCAATTTTTTTTTTCTTCCAGCATTTTAAAGTTATTTCTCCATTGTCTTCTGGCTTGTATACTTTCTGAGGAGAAGTCTGCTGTATTTCTTATCTTTGTTCCTCTGTATATAGTGTGCTTTTTCCCCCACTGGCTGCTTTCAAGATTTCTTCTTGTTAGAATGAGAACGATGGTCTTTCCAGCTTTCTACATTGTAGGCAGTTGAAAAACTAATTACAGATATTACTGCAATAAAGATTAGAAGTAGTGCATCTTACATAATCAGTGGCATCTTAAATTGAGTGAAAGATGCTATTACGTTTATAATCAGGTGAAAAAAAATCTCATTGGAAAAAATTAGTCATAGGGATCTGAACCTTGTTTGGGTTTAGAATTCTTACAGTTTTCAAAGATGATGATCATTATGAATTTGGGTGAACATGATTTTCCCTTAATATCCAAGCATATTCAATTAAGGATATCAATAATGCAGTAGTCCTTAACCATTGTGTGCCATTGGGCTATTCCATTTTAAGAAAATGTTCTTTTTTAGCACCTCGTGCTCCAACCAACTGGAGATTGGGCAAACTGCTTGGCCAGGGAGCCTTTGGCAGGGTCTACCTCTGTTATGATGTTGATACAGGAAGAGAATTGGCTGTTAAGCAAGTTCAGTTTGACCCAGATAGCCCTGAGACCAGCAAGGTAAGAATCACTGCATAAGCTGCTTTGTCACATTATAAGAAGCATTTTTACTAAAATAAATATAACACATAATAGAATTTTTTGTTTTTCCTCAATGCAAATTATTTGCAAAAAAATAGGTAGCTAGATATGTTTGTTTACTTTGTACTATGGATTTTTCTCTTTTAGTACTCAGTTATATTCCTAATGTGATTTAGTGTTGCTTTAGCATACCATCAAGGACTGTTACAAAAGTTATTATTGTTTAGAGACTTTAAAATGTTTATTCCTTGGGAAGTGAAAATTTCAGATTGAAATCACCTTGATGGTCCATGAAGTTAGAATTTTTTTGTTTTTACTAGCAATGCTGTAAAGACTTAACAGTGAGTTCTGTCTTTCAGGAAGTAAATGCACTTGAGTGTGAAATTCAGTTGTTGAAAAACTTGCTGCATGAGCGAATTGTTCAGTATTATGGCTGTTTGAGGGATCCCCAAGAAAAAACACTTTCCATATTTATGGAATATATGCCAGGGGTAAGTTAGTACATCCTTTGAAAATAGAGATATTCTATTTAAAGTCTTAGTTGAGAATAAAGAAAAACAACAAAACTTTGATTATAAAATGTTAAGGACATTTTGGAAGAGTTTTAAATGAGAACTGGGTAATACAATTTTATTTTCTGTCTTCTTCATCTATCTTTGTATTTTTTAACTCGTTTTTTAAAAATACTAAAGTATACTAAAATAGGTTACAGACATCATAGCAGTCTATACTCAGATTTCCCTAAATGTCCTAAAAATAACCTGTAATAACTGGTTTATCCAAACCAGGACTCAGTCCAGGACCACACATTACATTTTGCTGCTATGTCTCTTATTCCTCTTTTAATCTAGAACAGTTTTAGGTGACAGATTCGACAAAGAGACCAAGCTATTGGTGCTTTGTGACCACCTCGAGGGGTGGGATAGAGAGGGTGGGAGGAAGACGCAAGAGGGAGGAGATATGGGGATATACACATAGGTATAGCTGATTCACTTTGTTATAAAGCAGAAACTAACACACCATTGTAAAGCAATTATACTCCAATAAAGACGTTAAGAAAAAAAAAAGAAAGAGACCAAACTAGTTGTTCTGTTGACAGTCTCATCTCATAGATTTCTCCCCTTGCATCCTCATGGTGGTGTTTAGTTTGTTCGTTTATCCCTATATTTCCTGTAAACTCCAAGTTAGATCTAAAATCTAAATTATATTCAAATTCAGTATTTATTCGCATGCATCCTAAATGATGCTGTGCATCCCATTAGGAGACATACAATTTCTGGTTGTTCTACTGGTAGTGATGCTAAGATGACTGCTTGACTAGGGTGATTGACGTCCTGATTCTTCCATTGTAAAGTTTTGTTTTTTCCTGAAGACGAGAAAGTAATCTGGGCTTACAGCAGTGGCACATAGGAATATCCAGTTCCTTTTCAACTATCCACCTAATGTTTTTAACACAGATTGATAGTCATTGCCTGAGTCAGTAATTTCATTGGGAGGTGAAAAATGTGATTTGCAAAAAACTCTGTCATTCCTTCTTCATTATTTTTAGTATTTGTAGAGTATATTCTAATACTAATGATTTTCAAGATGGTGGTATATTTACTCACTTAAAAATACATTCATTCTTATAATAGGCAGTATATGTTAGAAAAAGGCTTGATTTATGGGTCTTTAAGGAAATAGCTTATTAGAATTGTATGTAGAATGTACAGGTTGCAGTTTAATCTTATGGATCAATAAAACTGTGGATCAGTATCTCATAGTACAGTTGTCCCTTGGTATCCCCAGGGAATTGGTTCCAGGACCTCCCACGGCTATCAAAATCCAAAGATGCTCAAGTCCTTTATAAAAATGCTATGTAAATAGTTACAACTACAATGTAAATGCTATGTAAATAGTTGCCAGTGCAGCAAATTCAAGTTTCGCTTTTTGGAACTTTCTGGAAGTTTTTTTTCCAGATATTTTCAATCAGCAGTTGGTTGAATCCCCAGATGAGAGGCCTGCAAATACAGGCCGATTGTAATGGTCTTAACACATCCTCGGTCTGACAACAGCAACAGTAAATTTTACTTTGATTTTTATCTTCATGAATAATTGTTTATAGGGACACCACTGTTATTCATCATTGCTATTTTTTATTTTCAAAGATTATGTTGGCAGTGTAAATTGTTTTTTAAAATTTAGTCTACAGCAGTAATCCAAAAGAAGGAGAAAGCTGTGAACCTTTATTTTAGTACTATCTGTGATGGAAAAAGTGGAAATATCAATTCCCCCAGTGGAAGTAAATTATGATGGCATTGTCCAAGACAGTATATATTAAAAATTAAAATTGTGAAGCCCATGTAGCAAAGTTGGAGGAAGTACTTAGAGAAAAAGAATATAAAATGCTTTTTAATATTAATGATATTTTAAAAGTATCTGTATTTGGACAAGAACAGAAGAAACTTAGAAAAATGAAAATGTATTATGTTGGGATTGTGATTGACTTTTCTCTTATTCAGATTCCCATTACTGTTTGTGCAACAAATATTTAAATTAAAAATAAGGAAATAACTATGAATAAATGTGAATAGAGACCCAGATTGTTGAAGATAAAATTAATTAAAATGGCTCATTGGTTAGAACCAATTTACATCGCAAATGGAGATATGGGTAATCTTTATATATTTAGCAATCTTAAGACTAAACTAGGACTATTCAGGAAGAGGTGTTAGATCATGTTTCTCATTAGGTTTTGTAAAGGCAGCTGTCTTTTCAAAGTCTAGGTTATCACTCCTTGAATTTGAAAAGCATGTTACTAAATTAATGATAGTTCACTGGCAATCTAAATGAATTATGTGTATGGCAAGCCCATGGCATACATGGGATGGACGTAGATGTTCCTAGACTTTCCTGAATCCCCAAGTCTGTAAATGATGCTATATAATTTCTTTCATTAAATTTGGTATAATGGACCCCTTTATGCCCTAGATTCAAGCTTTGCCAAAATTGTCATTCCATTCTTCAGTTTTTCCCAACATAACATTCCATTCCTTAGTCTATCTAGAACTACTTTTACACCGGAACCATAACTTTCTTTTATTTCCAATACCTGGCCTAGCAGTTGACTTCTCTCTGTTACTCTTACACACACACACACACACACACACACACACACACACACACACACACACTGTTTTTATCTGACACAGTGCTTTCCAGCCCATTCCAGTTGTTCACACTGAAGAAGGTAATATTTTCATGTTACACAGCAGTAAACAGACTACACTGATGGAGCTGTTAGCACCATGGGCCACTGGCCCAGCTGCCAGAGGGCCCAGAGGATCTGTAAGTCTGATACTCATTTGCAGCCTACAAGTATCTGGGGGCTTATGGTTTGGAAAGCTCAGTTCTAGCTCTGTAATTTTGTGCATTACTGCAAGTAGAGACATAATAAGTTGACTGAAGAATGAGCCACATTGAGTTATAGGTATGACTGGTTGTCTGGGTTCACTCACTGCCTAAGGCTTTCCACACGTGTTTGCAAGTTGGGGTCAGCAGAATTGCATCTTGCTGTCCCTTCAGGGATTGCTCATGAATAGTGGAAACAGCAAGTGGCTAAACCTGTAAAATCCAAGGATCTATTTTTATATGACAAAGTACACAGTTTACCAAAATTCAAGGAAAGACAGGAACATTTGGTTATGTTATCTCTAAAAGATTTTGTCCCTCAGGAAGCATTTTATTTCCATCTTTTAAAGTCGTGATTATTTATCAAATTTGCACATTGGAATCAGCAGGGAAGCTTTTTCAAAATTCAAGTCCCTATGTCTCACCAGATTGATTCCCTATTCTCAGAGATGGCACCTCATCCTGCCTAAAACATGTAAGAAAATTAGAAATTCCTTTTTAATTTTCTCATGTTTTGAACTAAAACAGTGAATATGTAAAAGAAAAACTTTAAAATCTCACGTGTGTTCTGATCTTCTAATCATACCCATTCTTTCTCCTGAGAAGTAAATTTGCAGGTATCAATAAAACTGTGTTTTAAAAACAGAGTAAGAACAAAATAAATAAAATTAAAGTAGGACGTATATAGAAGAGCGAGTAGGAAAATCAAAAATGTATTCAGGGCAAAAACAATGCAAGATAAAAGTACTGGAGAATTTAAAAAAATACAGTTGCAAGGAACAGGAGATAGAACCAGCATAGTCATAGAAACAAGGGTATCAGTCAAAGAATAGTTTTAAAGGCTTCCTTCCACAATTCTAGTCAGGGAATATAGTAGAGTTTTATGTTAAATTAATGGCATATAATGTCCTTCCTGAGAATTCCTGTGCTGTCCAATTAAAGCCTCCCAGTCATGAACTAGGATTCTCCAAATTAAAATGTCTAGTTTTAAGATAAATAAGTCATGTAATATACAGCATAAGGAATATAGTCAATAATACTGTAATATAGTCAATAATACCGTAATAACTTTGTACAGAGATAGATGGTTACCAGACTCATCGTGGTGATCATTTTGTAATGCATTTAAATGTCGAATCACTGTGTTATACACCTGAAACTAACATGACATTGTATGTCAACTAAACTTCAATTAAAAATAAGTAAAATAGGACTTCCCTGGTGGCACAGTGGTTGAGAGTCCGCCTGCCGATGCAGGGGACCCGGGTTCGTGCCCCGGTCCGGGAAGATCCCACATGCCGCGGAGCAGCTGAGCCCGTGAGCCATGGCCGCTGAGCCTGCGTGTCCGGAGCCTGTGCTCCTCAACAGGAGAGGCCACAACAGTGAGAGGCCCACATACCGCAAAATAATAATAATAATAATAAAATAAATAAAATATTGTAAAGCAGTTATACTCCAATAAAGATGTTAAAAATAAAATAAAGATCACTTTATTCAGTCGATAAGAATAATAAATACCCATGTACACGTCTTTAAAAATAAAGATTTACTAGTAGTTTTCATTTCAAACCATACTATAGTTTTCTTTCGTTTTCTTTTATCCTAGGGTTCAATTAAGGACCAACTAAAAGCATATGGAGCTCTTACTGAGAATGTGACTAGGAAATACACCCGTCAGATTCTGGAGGGAGTTCATTATTTGCACAGTAATATGATTGTTCATAGAGATATAAAAGGTAAGTAATGAGGTATTTTTTAAGTACACAGTTCTTTTAACGAAACATGTGCTGTGGTTAAGAAATTCAGCATTTAATACATGTACCTTTAAAGTACCATGGGAAAACAGTTCCAGCTAGTTGTGTTGTTCAGGTCGCCACAAGAGGAAAGCTCCCCTGTTGGGGCTCACAGAATCAGTAAAGTTCAAATGAGCATGAAAATGAGACATGTTTTCACATATAGCGCACAGGCATTCGGACATAGCGGTTAAGAATAGGGGCTCTGAATTTGACCTGATTCAGATTCAGGCTTTATCCATCACCAGATGTGTGACCTTAGACGAGACAATCTCTCTATGCCTCAGTTCCTCATTTTTAAGGAGGGTGATAATAGTGAACAGCTCACAGGATTCTTACAAGGATTAAATGAGTTAATGCATATAACATGCTTAAAACCGTTCTTGGTACCTAGAAAGCACTCAAAAGTTAGTTACGGTGATGATGTACTTTATGCTGAGATCATATTTAAAGCTGAGGGATGGACCTCATTACCTAAGGGAGAGAATGAGAAGAGAGACCAAGACTGAGCTTTGATAAACTGCAACTCAGTTAAGCTCACTTTTTAAAACTCACAAACTCAACTGTTTTCATGGATCAGTTACATAAGGTAACTGCATGAAGTGAGACAAAATAGTGGTGGAGGTATGTAAGTTTGAGAGTCATAAAACTCTGTACTGCAAAGCACGCTGAGAGGCTTCATTCTGTAAAAACCAGGTTGTGACCCGAATATAAAGATCACTTTATTCAATCATTTGACGAGAATAATGAACAAATACACAACACACATTTATAAATAATAAATTGAATTTTTTTTTCATTGGTCTTTCTAGGGGCTCTTATGAGCTACCAGGAATTTACTTCCTTTCTGTGGTATATCACGCCCTGAATATGGCCATATTCAGGCTAAAGAGAACATTCCTAACTAGTGTCTGGTCACAGAGTAGGATCTGCTGCACAATGCCTGAGCCAGATCACATGTAAAGAATGGACCTTACTAGTGAGTCTTAGAGGATGACAACCTGGCTCATGATCTGAAAGAAATAAGAGCCTGTCTTTCACCTCAGGGTCTACCCAGCTTAGGCAGACCTCAGCTATCAAGTTCAAAACCCTAAAGCTTAAAGAACCACATAAGGTGGTGACCATTTTGTAGTGTATGGAAATATTGAATCACAATGTTGTACACCCTGCAACTAACATAGTGTTGTAGGTCAGGTATACTTCAATTAAAAAAAAAACACATAGGAAAATGATTTGATTGTGAATTATTCTATTAGGAATAATCTCTATTCAAGCCAGTTTCTCTTTACCCCTGATAATAAGATAAGGTAAAGGAACTGAGGGGAGCTACCCCCCAAGCGGATCCTCCTCTAACCTTGCCAGTAAAATGAGGAGGTTGGAAACAAGCTGATTTAAAAACATTATAGGGGAAATATATTGATAAGAAAAATGTAAGGTATAAAATTGGATAAAGCAGTATGATCTCAAGTTCATTCTTCTAGGTCATACTTTAATTTTACAATCTCTACATGATTAACAGTGGTTATTTCCAAGTGGCAGAATGAGTGATAGTTGTTTTTCTCCTGCATACTTTTTACTTTTTATGTAATTCCTAAATTTTTATAATGAGCAGTTTTTAAATGGTGAGGGCAAAGGAAAGCTAGTTGATTACTTTTAAGTTTAGACTCATGAGTTCATAATGAAACCTAGGGCAAAAATTAATTGATCATTGTTGCTAGGGAACCAACTCATTATTTAATAATAGGGTTTCTTTATTGGACCTTTCTTTTATGAACTGTACTGAGGACTAAATAGTGGATGAAAGGAAACTTAACCTTTATAAAAATATTTTGGCTAACAAATGAAGCAGGAATGATAGAATAGTACCATTTTACAATGACTAACAGATTAGTAGACATAAGCACTAAACATTAATAGCTGTTAACATCACTTCACACAGACAGTCTATCATTACATGCTTCCTATTCATAGACTATATCATTATCTACAAAGCAGTTTTGCCAAAGAAAAATTTTTTTGCACCTGAATCTGATCAAGCCTCTAGATTCAGCTACCAAATTGGAGAATTATAGAATATATAGAACAGATGAACATGTTAAATGACTCCTTGGGATGGACTCAGCAAAATCTAGACAATAAGAAAGCTATAGGCAGACAGCTTAGACTCTTCATAAACTGCAAAGGAAAAAAAAAAAAGGTTGGAGGGAACTTTAGCAAAAGACTTAAAAGATGTATTAATGATTCTCAATGTAAGGACCTTATTTGGATTCTGATTTTTTAAAGAAAAACAAAAAGACACTGAATGTACATTTAATAATATTAAAGGCGTTACTGTCCATTCTCTTAGGTGTGATAAGAGTCTTTATCTTTTAAAGATATGGACTGAACTATTGATGGATCGCGATGTCTTTCATTTGATTCAGATAGTGTGAGGGGTTCATATGCGGTTCGGTCTGCTTTATGTGTATATTTGAAAACTCTCCTTCATAGCTTACTTTTAACATATCCAAAGTAAGTTTTTAAAAAATTAGATAACTGTATTGGGAACCTGGCTATACATTTTCTCCTCAGCCCTTTGTATGGATGGCCGTTGGTTCAGCATTGGTGATTACTCCCTGGAGATAGCTCTGTCTGTCTGTGACCTGCCTGGGACTGTTCCTTCCCAGCTGGTAACCAGTAAAAACTGGCTTGTTTCTTGTCCTTCCCCAGGTTAAATATTTTAGACACGGTGGCTTTTTTTGACAGAGTCCTTCTTTAAGAATTGGACAGCGGGAGATGTTAAAAAGGCAATAGTGTCTTAGAGAATCACTGGTACCATGGCGTACTTAGGCTTATGGCATGCAGAGAATGGATCCTTAACCCTGCCCAGAGAGAGGCTTTGCAAAGCCTTAATTGACTAGACTGGGAAATTTGCTGGGAGAACAGAAAGACAGGTACAGAAGTTCATGGTGGGGATGGACAGTCTGCATTCTCTCCAGTCTATAATACGTTTTCTCCACTATTCACTCTCCTTCTTAGAGGCCATTAAAAAAAAAAAAAAGACAAATAGGGAATTTTTTAAAAAAAATATAAAATATGATTAAGGTTAGGAAGACTTAAAAATAATTGAGGTAAAATTTAGAAACTAAAATTAGATAAGCTAATAAAATAAGTTGCTCATTTAAAAACAGGTAGTTTATAGAAAAAGCTAAAAATGAGAATAGAAATAATTTACATAAGAAGAAACTAGACTTACAGTCCCAGAAAAAAGATTGAGTTTAAAGAATGATAAAGGGGGGAAAATAGAGAATAAAAATAAATGAACCTAGCTCCTAGATCTTGGTTTCTGATACCATTCTTCAGTAAACGGAGAAATGGCTAATTCTAGAAGTGGTTACAGGGGATACACAAGGTGAGCCTGGAACGTCTTCTAGTACCAGAACGTAAGACGATACTAAGAAACAAACAAACAATCCAGAAATCAAATCAAGCAAGAACACAATGATTGAGGTATGGCAGAGGGACACAGGAGCCAACAGAGAGAGCTCCCCATGGCCAAAGCTGGAACAGCTTGAGCGAAAAGTCATTGGATTATAACCCAAAGTATAAAATTAATATCCATGTGTTCAGACTGATAGAAATGGATGGTTGAATAAATAAATGGGAGAGAAGAGACAAATCTCCCATGCAGAATAATTCCCTTATATGTAACTACTAAGCCTGTAGCATAACTTCTCACTCCTTTACACATAGTGAACTTCTTCCAAAGAGCTAAGTATGGAAAAGGGGAAAGAGTAACTTTACAGGGGAGGGCTCTGCAAACACCACCTCAGCCAGGCTATCAAGGTCAGTTTATAATAAGTAAAATTAAAAGTTTATTATGGAAGTAAATGAAATTTTAAAACAGAAACCTCAAAGCTTGCTTAGATTAGATTTAAAATACACTGTACAGAAACTGAGAATGAAGAATGAAAAGATTTTGATTATGAAGGTCCCTTAAGAGGTTCCTGAGGAGATGCTAGGTCCTCAGGGAAATAATCTATAGACATGGGCTTCTTACTTTATGACAGAGAAATTGGGGCCAAGAGCCTGCTACTGCTTTTCTTCATCCTTCTCTGAACTTCACATTCTTAGCCCTTTCCCCCTTTCTCTTCTTTTTCATCCTCGCCTCCCACTTGCACCAGTCCTTTTCAGTGGGAGAAACTTCTTAGGTCTTGAATCACACAGGTGACTCTAAATATTCAGTGTTCATGTAATAAGTTTTTAATGCACACTGACTGTATGACTGGCATTATGCCAGGTACTGCTCGGAAGGTGAAGAGCAGCCTGATTTTGGAGACAGATTGAAGAGTCTGCTAAGTAATTTTCTGCCGTTGTTCTTTTATGTTGTATTCCAAATTGCCAATACAAATAATGAAATGAGGATATTTCTTATTTTAGGCGCAAATATTCTGCGAGATTCAACAGGCAACGTCAAACTAGGAGATTTTGGGGCCAGCAAACGGCTTCAAACCATCTGTCTTTCGGGGACAGGAATGAAGTCTGTCACAGGCACACCATACTGGATGAGCCCTGAAGTGATTAGTGGAGAAGGCTATGGCAGAAAAGCAGATATCTGGTAGGTTTTGATGGGGGATTTGACCGAAAGCACATTTCTTCTTAACATATTTCCACCCAGGATGGAATTTACTGAGGTAAATTTATTTTTTTGTACTTTTGAAATAGGATGTCAGGATTACAAGGATTAATATCATTTTAACTGTGTGTGTTTGAGGCTTAATAAATGACTAAATAACTAGAGCTTTTGAACCTGTCTTCCATTCTTTAGGAAAGATCTTTTTTTTTTAAACAGAGGACAACTTATTTTTATTATTTATTTTAATTAATTAATGTATTTATTTTTGGCTGCGCTGGATCTTCGTTGCTGTGCGTGGGCTTTCTCTAGCTGTGGCGAGTGGGGGCTACTCTTCATTGTGGTGCACGGGCTTCTCACTCCGGTGGCTTCTCTTGTTGCGAAACACGGGCTCTAGGCACATGGGCTTCAGTAGTTGTGGCACACGGGCTCAGTAGTTGTGGTGCACGGGCTTAGTTGGTCCACGGCATGTGGGATCTTCCCGGACCAGGGATCGAACCCATGTTCCCTGCATTGGCAGGCGGATTCTTAACCACTGCACCACCAGGGAAGTCCCAGGAAGGATTTCATCTTGAGCAACTTTCAGCATTAGAAAGCTATCTTCATTTTATTTCCCTGAAGAACTTTAAAAGTAATTAATCTTTATTATTAGTCTTATAATTCAGTTAACCTTTAATTGCTTAATAATTTTAAGTTAGAACATAAAATGGCCATTTCCTACTTCCCACTGAGAATTTTTTTTTAATTTATTTAATTTATTTATTTTTGGCTGCGTTGGGTCTTTGCTGCTGCGCACAGGCTCTCTAGTTGCAGCGAGTGGGGGCCACTCTTCGCTGAGGTGCGCAGGCTTCTCATCGTGGTGGCCTCTCCCACTGCAGAGCATGGGCTCTAGGTGCACAGGCCACAGCAGTTGCAGCATTCCGGCTCAGTAGTTGTGGCTCATGGGCTCCAGAGCACAGGCTCAGCAGCTCTGGCACACGGGCCCAGTTGCTCCGAGGCATGTGGGATCTTCCCAGACCAGGGCTTGAACCCATGTCCCCTGCATGGCAGGTAGATTCCCAACCACTGCACCACCAGGGAAGCCCCGAGAAATTTTTTTGATAGATATGCATTTTAGGCACCTAAAGACAAAGAATTTCTAGCGTTTGTATTCTTTGTAAGATAAAGACAGAAAACAGTTATATTCAATGTCAGGTTAGAGAATTATATAAAGCAAAAATTATAAAATGAATAACATTTTTTGCCTAACAAATTTGAGAGCTTAAATTTTAGTTTATTTTCATTGATATTTATGTTTAAACTACAGGTTTTTGTTTTTTCTTTTAGCTCAAACACAGGCTGTAGTACTTTATTATTTTTTTAATTTATTTAAGTTTGGCTGTGTTGGGTCTTCATTGCTGCGCGCAGGCTCTCTCTAGTTGCGGTGAGTGGGGGCTATTCTTTGTTGTGGTACGCTGGCTTCTGATTGCGGTGGCTTCTCGTTGCGGAGCATGGGCTCTCCGTGCGTGGGCTTCAGTAGTTGTGGTGTGCGGGCTCAGAAGTTGTGGCACACGGGCTTAGTTGCTCCGCGGCACGTGGGATCTTCCCGGACCGGGTCTTGAACCCGTGTCCCCTGCATCGGCAGGCAGATTCGTAACCACTGCGCCACCAGGGAAGCCCTGCTTACTTTATTTAACAATGAAATAGTAATAACAGTAATTTAGTTGTAACAAAGCCATCAACAGAGCAATATAAAAACAAAGCCCAAATTGATTATCTCCTTTAAACAGGAAAAACCACCGTTAGTCTAGTGGTTCTCAAACCTATCCACACATTTGAGGAATGGAGGGAAGGAGGAGGATTGGTGCTTAAAAACTAGCTATACCCAAAGCCCAAATCTCAACAGTTATATGAGAATCTCTCAAGAGTGGGGCCCAGGCAAAGATTTTTGAAGTATTGTCAGGATTGAGAACTACAAGCCTAAAGTAATAAGCAATAAAAACCATGCCTTCAAAGCAATTCAAAAGAAGAAGTTAAAAAAAAAAGAAATATGATAAATTTCTTTCCCCTTATCCTGGGAAAAGGAGGGTAGCCCCTATTCATTTCCTCATTCTTTTTTATTCATTTTTGATTGCCCAGAGTTGAGTTTAACAAACATCAAATATTGGAAGTTATACAAACATTTTACCCAAATTGAAATTCTCAATACTGTACATTTAGAAAGCTCTTTCAAAACAGTACCAGCTTTCAGAAAGAAAAGCACATTTTAAGTTTGCATAGGTGTTTAAACTGTTTGTTAAACTAAGAAGAGTCAATAAAATGCACTAGGAAGTATTTCACTAATAACAGTTGTTATAAAACAATATTCATTTCATGTACCGCAAATTAACTTTTTGGTGCAACAAGAGGAATATGTGAGTGTTTCCCATCTGTTTCTACAACTGTCAGAATTCATTGAAGTCTAGAATCCAAATATAAATTTTTCTTCAAGACTGCATACATAAAATGCTTCCCCTCTAACTGCCCTCTGCCCCTGACAAATCCCTGTTGGGAGGTCCAGTAGTGTCTGCAGGCATATTTATCTTTAAAACAGACTTTCCTCACTTTTCAGGTTTGGGAATGATACCACATCAAGTATGGATATATTTTTCCTTATTTCTTAAGAATACATAAATTCACTTAAAGATGTCTCCTCAAATTCAGAAAACCCCGTTTCTTCAGCCCTTTCTGTCAGGTCTCCGTGTCAGTTGATCTTAATCGCCTCATTCCGGCCCCGAAGCCTTCTTCTCTCAGGTTGTCTTCATTCGCGCCCTCAGTGTCCGCCAGACGACAGGAGCCGAGGGATTCTCCTCCAGTACCCGTAGGGGGCGCGGGGCCGGGGGCTGGTGTCCCCGCTGTCGGGTGCTGGCCGCGCTTCAGGCCGGGCCCGCCGAAGCCACGCGCACCCCTGCGTCTTTTTGGCGCTTTGCGGCGGCCCGAGGACCCCGCGGGGCTGCCCGGGTTGTGGCGGTGGGTTGCGACGGCGGGTTGCGGCGGCGGCGGCGGGTTGCGGCGGCGGCAGCGCCTTGGCAACTCGGAAGTGAGGAGAGGGAGCCGCTGCCGAGGCATGTGGAACCGCCCGCCCGGCCCCGACCCTGACCCCGACCCCGGCCCCGACCCCAGAGGCTCCGTGCGGGAGGCCGAGCGCCGACCTCAGTTTTTACAGCCTTTTAATGAAACTTTACGTTTGAAACCAAGTCGTATTTAAATGTATATGGACTTCACGCCTGTTTCTCATTTTGTAGTTAGTTAGCTGACTTCATGATGATGTTGTTTGTGTAAGGTCTTTCTTTTATTTCTTCTTAGGAGCGTGGGCTGTACTGTGGTGGAAATGCTAACGGAAAAGCCTCCTTGGGCAGAATTTGAAGCAATGGCTGCCATCTTTAAAATCGCCACTCAGCCGACGAACCCTAAGCTGCCACCCCATGTCTCAGACCATACTCGAGATTTCCTCAAACGGATCTTTGTAGAGGCCAAACTGAGACCTTCCGCTGATGAACTTTTAAGGCACATGTTTGTGCACTATCACTAGCAGCCAGTAACCTCTCGTGTGCCTCTACCCAGCTCCCATCTATTCATTCACCTTCTCTCTGACTGCACTTTTCTTTTTTATAAAAAAGAGAGATGGGGGAGAAAACAAAGACAAGAGGGAAAGTGTTTCTCTTGATTCTTGGTTAAATTTGATTAATAATAATAGTATCCTGAAGTTTTTATATTTAATCTTTTTTTCCCTTACAAGAACTTGAAACTTTTTTTTTTTTAATTTTTATAATGTACTGATGTGGTTCAGAGACATAAAGCACTTTAGTACATAGTCACTCTTTTTAGTACAAAAAGATCATTTGGAATACCTAAAGATTGTAGAGTCTTTCCCTGTGTCACTGACAGATTGGCAGTGATGGAAAACAAGGAGAAGAAAATGATGTATAATTTGTAGTTTTTAGTGATAGTATTTAAAATAGATTCTTGTTTGTGGGGTTGAGCCCTAAACTTGAGTTTAGGATAGGTACTCAGCTTAAAGAATATAGGTTCCTTCTTGTATCTGTATTCTTTAGATCCTAACCTCTGTCTACCAAGCTTTTTGCTCAGTAGGACTCTTGATAGCAAATATGAATCTCTAGGAGGTATGTTTGTTTGTTAATCCTAACCAGTATAATAAGCAAATACACTATAATAGATCCATGTTACTGGAATCTATAAACCTTGAGGGATAGCTTTCTGCTTAAAAAAAGAAAAGATATTGTTTTATTTTAAAACAGATATGGGAAGTCAATAAGCAAATCCAAATTAAAAGACAAAAGGAGATTGCTCTAATTAAATGTGTAAGCAGTAGAAGAGACCACATTTGCCGGTCAACAGAAATAATGAAAAGAAGAACTAAGTGTTGTTTAGTGTATTTTAAACTGTGTTCTTTACCCGAGGGGGAAAGTCCCAAAAATCAAGGGGAAGGAGAAATAATCAAAATCATGTATACTGTATCTTCCTTTCTAGCTCCTGATTCCCCATAGATAACATTGTTTAGGAACTAAGAGTTTAACCTGCAGTATCCATGTGTTAAAAGCTAGTGTCATGATATGAAACCGTTGTTCTTGTTCTTTGGATCACAGACTACTAAAGCACCTCAAAAAACAGCATGTAAAACAGTGGTTTTCACAGCTGGGGTGAGGATAGTTTTGCTTGGCATTTGGCAATGACTGGAAACATTTTTGGTTGTCACAACCAGGAGGATGCTAGAGGCATCTAGTGGTTAGAGGCCAGGGATGCTGCTAAACAAATTAAAGTATACAAGAACAGCACGTCCAGCCCCCCAACAAAGAATTATCCTGCCCCAAATGTTAAAAGTGCCGAAGTTGAGAAACCCTGATGTACATACCAGCCCCAGTTATAAATGAAAATGGCCATTTACAAAGCAGGTTCCTTGCAAAAAGTAAGTTTCAGAGAGTGATGTAATGCATAATGAGGGTTTTACAAGAGAAGATACCACTACTTCAAGTCGAGGGTGAAAGGTCTCAACAAACAGCCAGTAACAATCCTTTCCCTTCCAGCTGCATATTGCACCCAAATCAGTAACTTCCATTTTAGACACAAAATGAACTTAAACACGGAGCCTGTTGAACTCAGTCATCTGTGTGTATTCTTTCCTCAATAGTCAATTCATAATTGTGGGAAAACAAAGGCATATTAAAACAAAGTATTAGCTACTTTATAGGAAGGTTAAAGACTGCCAGGTATTTCTAATATAAGAGCAACGACATTAAGCGGAACGAGACAGCTGGGAAACTCCCACTATCTCTAATGGACTTGCGCTACTGAAAAACATGAATGATATCGGTAATTTGGCCACTTGCAATTTTTTTCAACGTATTAAAGCAAATGCTAAGTACTTTATTTTTAAAGGTCTAGAAAATAGTATTCTTGGAGGCCCTAACTGTGATGCCTTTCATGGGATTCATAAGGGACTCAGGTATTTTGTTTTCTGCGAAAAGGTATGCTCGTTTAGGAACTCTTTTAAAATACTTTGTTTCTGAACTTAAGTAGATGTTGTTTTACTGTATCAAGGTCCTATCTGGCATTCCCTGTAGGAATATTTGAAATTCCATTAGCTAGTCTGAGAAGAAGTCAAAGCACAAATATAGTTGTTAAAGCTTCTCACATACCCTTATAATGAAAGGAAGCAGCTTGCAAGGAAGAACATGAATTACTGGCCTCCTCCCCCTGGGAACTCAACTGCCAAATCTTGTGCTATAAACATAGTCCCCAAGGATGTGGATCTATTATAATTTCTTTATCTTTTATGAGTGAAGGCATCTCTTCTACTTGAGCAGGATCATGGTATCTGGACCAGTGGGCTTTTCCTTTGTTTCTTTGTATTGTGTGGTTGTGATTTCCTTTTGGCTCATTTTTGGTCTATCAGGGTAATCAGCAGTGCAGAATATGAGACAGGTGCTCTTTAAAGAGAAATCTTGGGAGACTGTGAAACCCAAAGCAAAATTGTTTGCTTTATTTTCAGTCTCTTTTTCTTTTTGAAATGCTATAGAAAATAAAATCACCTGAAAAGAAACTACTACTTTAACACTGCTGCACAAGACCTTTGTTTTATAAGAAAAATATTACTAGCTATGGAAAAGTATTGTTCTTTATGAAAGACTTAAGAGTAGACTAATAGTTTACAGAGTTATATAAAAATGTGATGTGAATTTATTTCAGACAAGTTGTAAAGGTACCAAAAACCACAGTAAAAGTTAATATATATAAAAACTACTAGAACAAAAAAGCTTAAAGTGGGGTGAGGTATGAAAGACCAAAATTAAATTTAAAAAAGAAAATTTTCAAAGGAACCACCTCTATCAGGGGCAGTTAAAATAACACTCCAATTTTTTCTTTCTAATAATTGTATGGATCAACAAATGAAATTTGGACTTTTTAAGATGACTCTAAATGTATTTTGTTTTTTAAATGCACAACTGATTCTTCTATACTGTAATGTTTCTTTGCTGAGGCTGGAAAATGACCTGACTGCTAACTTTGTGCCTTTAAAATGCATTCTGCTTTGATAGTGGCAGACTTTTTGGTGCTGGAGAAGATTCACTAGCAGTCTTATATGTGCTTTTCAGGAAATATCTTTCTACTTAGGCCTTGAGAGATTCAAAATGGCATGATTTAGGCTTGGACCAAATATAAGATCTTTTACATTGCAAACAAAGTGTATTGAATAAAAGGGTTGAGAAATATCATAATGACTAATGGAAGTTTTGATGATAATTCTTTAAAATGTATTTAAAAATATACAGACTTTGAAATTTTCAGTATGACTATCTTTAATTTTCCTCATTTACAAAACATGTTTCCAACCTGAAGAATGGTTAAAGACTACTGCCTTAGAAAGTTTTCAAAGGCACAGTCAACCTTACATAATTTATATAAGAGATGGAAATGTTAATGCACAGGCTGAACTATAAAAGAAAAATTAAAACTTATTTCATAGTAAATTGAATTGGCTTTCACTTGAAGGAGTCTTTATCTTATTCCCAGTAGAAGCTACATTAAAAAGAGGAAACTATTTCTTTAGAGTAGCTTTCTTTGCTACTTCAGCTCTTATATATGTCAGGTCTGGTGTGTCGTATTTCTGAGACGGAGTTGTTATAAGATACATGAAATCATTTGAGAAAATCAAATCTGAGTAGTTTATAGGACAACTAAGCTTGGGTGCAAAAGCCAAGATGTTCGCCAGATGCAAACTCCTTGGCCCACAGCAGAATTCTTTGTCACTGATTTCATTTGGGACCAATAGCATGATATAAAATCACCTGGTGTCAACCAAGTATAGGAGTCCATTGATTTTTTTTTTTTAAATATGGTGAATCCTTTTCATTTGCTTTTTCAGTATTGTGGCTTATTATGGTACTAAATTAACTTAAGGAGGTCACAGTCTAGGAGGAAAAATGGGCAAACAGTTTCTTTTTTTTTTGCGGTACGCGGGCCTCTCACTGCTGTAGCCTCTCCTGTTGCGGAGCACAGGCTCCAGACGTGCAGGCCCAGCGGCCATGGCTCACGGGCCAGCCGCTCTGTGGCATGCAGGATCCTCCCGGACCGGGGCACGAACCTGTGTCCCCTGCATCGGCAGGCGGACTCCCAACCACTGCGCCACCAGGGGAGCCCCCAGTTACTTATTTTTATGGCATATCCTGAATCTGAAAGTTAAGCAATGATGTTTTAAAATGTTATTTCTTATGAAGTGAGGGAAAGCAATTTTGGGTAACCATTGGCTATTATAAACTAAAATGTCATTAACAACAGCAATTAAAAGTATCCCCAAATTGGAGGGATCTGCGTAGGTCAAGCAGCCTCTCTCTCAGGACTCCCTCTTACAAAACCCAGCCTCTGCTCAAACAGTTCCAGTGATGGGGGCATTTATTCCATTACAGAGTATTTTTTCCTGCTTTTTCCTTTAAAGAAAAAAATATTTTCTTTTGGTCTAAATTGTTAAAATACCCAAAACATTTGATAGAAATTGAATTCTGTCAACAGTGTTATTTATACTAAGATCAGGAAAATTTCTTGAGATCTTATTGTTTTATATGAAGTTTGGCCTTAGTTACAAATGCACTGTTCATATTTATTTGAATTTTAACATTGGTTAAAATGTCAACGGAAAGCAATTTGTTAATTTTTCGTAGTGCCTTTTTCTCTGTATGCCTTAATTTTGTTTTATATCAATAATAATTCAAGTTACCCACCGAAATGAAGGTTTTTCCAAAATCAGTAGGCTTCAAGAGTTGATTTGGCCTTAGACTGTGTATTGGTCCTTAAACGTTTCTTAATGCCTGCTTCTTCCTCCTACCCTTTTCTACCTCTTTTTTTTTTTTAATATGTTAGAAGAGAAACATTAGCATTGTTCTGTGATAGACACATTGCAGTTTTACTAGACACAAATTCCTAAGATAAGGATAGAAAGAGGTATTCTAATTCTAAAGAGACATAGTGAATTGTGTTCCAGGTTGATTACTTGATTTTCAATCACACTGGCACTGTCCAAATTCTTTGTATGTCGTCGTTCAGTTATGATTTTCAAAGCAGAACTAGAAAGGTGGTTTTTGTCCTAAAGGGGTCAGTTAAATGGTTTACATATGTTAAGGCAATGAGACTTAGGGCAATGGGCAAGAAATCCAGGGATAGCAAATTCTAATCCTTACTTTATGACTAACATTTTGACTAAAACTCCACCTTACTTTTCTGTGAAATGTGTATGTGTGTGTACGTGTGTGTGTGTGTGTGTGTGTGTGTGTTTGGAGTTGGTGCAGGGGTGGGAAGGAAGGAAAGGTGTGAATGTCCAGTTAGCTTAGTCTCTGTTCTTGGAAGAACAGCTCAAATGTGTGTGACCTACTGATGATGGAATGCCAGCACATTTTCCACAAGTAGCTAGTACAAACGGTTGTTTAATAAAGGTATTTATTGTAAATTGCCAAGCTCTTGGTTGCTAAAAGTAGATTAAAATTGAATTTGTATGTGTGTATAATAGCTTATATATAATTCTTAAGTAGAAAGTAATTGGTTTTGCATAGTTCTTCATGAGCTCTTTGGAATAGAAATTCTGCCAGACATTATCAAAACAAGCTTCCTTAGCTTACCAAGTGTTCAAAAGGAAATTTTACCTCTGTTTTGGTTGGCTAGGGAAGGCGTGCTGTGAAGCCACTGTTCCTACTTCATAGTCGTCTTTAGCTTTGCTTTAACTTCTGCCACAGTCTGGACAGGATGCCATAATAGGTGTGAAAGTATCAGGGCCAACCATCTCTCTGTACTCACCTTTCAGAGCTGTAGATGGTAGTGAGCTCTCAGGGGAGTCTAGAGAACCTTCTCTAGGTTATAGTGAGAGCAGACATGGTTTCGTTTCAGAAGGTCAAGGGAGGAGTTGCAGCTATCGTAAAGAAAAGAATAAATTTTACCTGTTGCCTGTATACAGTCTCTTATGTAATTCTTCATATTTTTCATAATTGGGCATTTTAATTGACAGTAATGATATTTTTGTTAATAACAGCAAAGACATTAAATCAGTGAGTACTATTATTCCCTATGCCTGATGACTTACTGTTTGTATTTACAATCTGTATTATCAGAATCACATTAAACCAAAGCTTTTATATTCTCTGCACATACAGCCAAAATGATTATCACTGCTACTTCTGCCCACCTGTAAGCTAATAGTGTAAAAATGATAAAACAGGTACTAGTAGAATTTGTATCTCAATCTATCCTTCAAGTTAAAGACAGGTGCTCAGTGTTTGCATTTAGACATGCAGGAATTTACTTCAACTATTATGGAACTATATAGACATTATGAGCTTGAGTTTGTACACGTGCCAATCTTAATTAATGTCACTTGACCATAAATGCATATACATATACCTTGACATATGATGCCTCAGGTTGGTGGCGTACTTTCTTCCTAATGTCTTAACATTTATGAACTTGTGTTTGACTTGAGGGGCATTTCAGGAAAGCTGTGAAGAAAAGTAGGTTATGGACTTTTTGTGCCATAGACACTTTGGAACGTAAGGACGAGTCTGCTCTCCAGCATACATGCAGAATTTGTCCCCAGGTAGGATTTCTGAGTCCCTTAATGCCAGTTGAGAACAGTAAAGTTTGTGACTATACTGAAAAGCACTTTTGTGTTCACTTATTTATGTAGCTAACAATTGGTGACTTTAGCATTAGCATTACTTGGAGGGGAGAGATAAGTAACAAAATTACATCCTAACTCTATTAGATACTTAGGCTCCAAAATGGATTTGTCATGTTCTCATTTTTTCCAAAGACTTTTTTCCACCTGGAATAAGAAGAGAGAACTAGTGGAAACATTTGAGCTGGAAAGGTTTATGGGCCAAAAAAAAAAAAAAGTGGGCCAAACCCTTGCAATATACCCTGTTCAAGTGAAACTACAGTGTCTAACGATAAGAATACTTCTTTAAAAACAAACAGTTGTTTTTAATACAATCTTAATTAGTAAGTAAAAGGTTTACATTTTTTCTATTGCTGTTGGTTTTAAAATTTGCTACCCTGCATTCTGAAATATTGTAAAAGAGTTAATACCAAAAATACTTTTAATGTCTGACATCTCTTACATTTCACATGGTTCTTTTTCTTTAAATATCATTGTAAATAAAAGTAAACTTGGATAAATCTGAGAATAAACTTTTAATTGTTGCAAACTATGATTATCAATTTGTAAATTTACCCTTTGACCTAATGTACATTTTTAAATGTAGCCATTAAATTCTCTATATTTAATCCATTAGTTTCTCTCTGTAAACGTTTTTAATCTCAGTTGAATGCTGGGCAGTTTATAATTATGTACAAAGGTGTTCTTTTCCTATCAAGGTTGACTTTTTTGCACATTTTTGGAAATGTTTAATTTGTACACTGATTTACTACTCTGACCAATAATCGTTGATGGGTGTATGAGCATCATGAATGCGTGCATTGAACTACTGTCTGTGTCTCTACGTTTAAACTTCTTTCAAGATGTAGCCGTCAGTAACTGCACTGCTATTACTGACTTAAATGGACTTTCTTGCTTTTACAAAGTATACATATCTATGGTTCTATCTTTGTTGAAGAACTCAGGAGTTCGACATCACTTTCTGATTTTATATGTATTCTGAAATCCATGACTAAGTGGCAAGTATGCTTGTAACTCTGTGTATCAGGGGATGTGCGTGTGGAGATGTCTTTTTCTGTCTGTAGGTACATGTATATATCCCAGTAATTTCTTATTTTCATTTCTACATTTTTATGAACTTGTTTTATAAGGGTACTGTTCAGTTAGAATAATTAAATATGTATAAAGCTTTCTGAGAGATTATTTACTATATGAATATATTTTCAGCTGGCTGATCAAAAATATTTTTTTAGTTTTGTTTTTAACCATTCAAAATGTATTTGTATTTCCACAATTGGATGCAGATTTACTTAGATATCTATCAATTAAAATACTCTTGCAAAGAACAACATTGAATTCTCTCTGAGAATTCTATGAAATGCAAATTAAGAGAAAAAAATAGGTTTTAAGCAGTAGCAAAAACACTGTCCACTAAAACAGTCTTTGAATTCTCAGAACTATGAAAAAATGTGAGAAACTAAATTAATTTGAAGAGATGTCAAAGGTTTTTATATCTCCAGTTGCTGTTGGCCTGGCCTACTGTTGTTTTTGAATATTTCCTTTATTCTTCCCCAAAGATTTCAACTTTCAGTTTTTTTCTTACTGGGCAAGGTCAGACCTCATTCATAAAACAATATATTGACAAATTCTGATTCTCTGTAATTGACTATAAATTGGTTTAGAAATGTCCAGACATACATTGTGTCTTTATACCGTACTGTGTATTTTAAGTAACTGGCAGAAAAAGAATTGGGAATTAAAGTTCCAATCTGACAATGTTGTTGTGCTTAAGGAAAACCTTGTTTTTAATATGCGGTACCATGTAAAATTACTTATGTTAGGAATAAAGTCCACTGTTGAAGTTGAATGTCACTAAGCTTATTATGTTACAAGGAGCCGATATGATTAGAAAAACCTACCAGAAGCCAGATACAGTGTGGTGTGTGCCACATTTCATGCACATTTTGACTTTGTGTTCATTCAAAATTGTGCTTGTAAAAATGTATAAAATTTCTGAGTTTTACAGATTTTATGTACTTGTTTTTTCTTGCTGGTAAATAGCCTTTTTTCTTTTGAAATCTAATGTGAAAGAAACCATGTTTATATTTTGTTAGTGATCAATGACTTTGTTTATATGGAAATTTGTATATTGTTGGCACCCATCTTTGTTTAGATTTATCGTGCATGAAGGCCTGCAATAATTAGCACAATGAAAATTGCTTTTTCTTACATGTTAGTTCATTTTTTGAAAGATTGTGGTGCAAAGGCTTACTCTAAGTAACCTTCTGGACTATGGAATGAATATAAATGAATGGCACTTTGAGTGTTAATAAAGCTGATATTTATTTCCACTGTGACTGTTTTGTCCAGATCTGTTCTTGGACACATTGCGCTCACGGTTGTCTTTCCTTTGCCTGAGCTGGTCACTTCCTAGGAGACCAGTAATAGACCAACCTAGAAACACTGCAACTAAATCTTCCCAGGATACAAGTTTATAATGTTCTACCCAACATACTCTGGCATATTTCTCTGGACACTTTGATTACCCAAATCAGAAATCAGTGGTGATTAAAAACAAAGTCTGTTTTCAGAGGGTAAGGAATGGATGCTCCCACAGTATTGGAGATCATTTAAGTTAATGCCGCATATAGAGCAGGGGTCCCCAACCCCTGGGCCACAGACCGGTACCGGTCTACGGCCTGTTAGAAACTGGGTCGCACAGCAGGAGGTGAGCAGCGGGTGAGCGAGCGAAGCTTCATCGCCCCGTCGCTCCCCGTCGCTCGCATTACCGCCTGAACCATTCCCCCCGCCCCACTCCCCTGTCCGTGGAAAAATTGTCATCCACGAAACCGGTCCCTGGTGCCAAAAAGGTTGGGGAACGCTGCAGAGGGCAACTTAGCAATGCAAGTCAACAGTGTCAATCTTGTATATCCTCTGACACAACAGTTTTGTATATAGGAATGATTGCAGATGCGCTAAAATATATCCATAAAAGCCCAAAATTGAGGTTCTACATGTCCAACAAAGTACTACAACGGGGTGGCTTGTAACAGAAATTTATTGCCTCAGCTCTAGAAGCTGTAAGACCAAAATTAAGGTGCCAGCAGGGCCGTCCGTGCTCCCTCTGAAACCTGTAGGGGAGTCCTTCCTTACCTCTTCCTAGCTTCTGGTAGCCCCAGGCATTCCTTGCATGTGGCTGTAACTCCCGTCTCTACCTCCTGTGTTCATGTGGTGGTCTCCCTCAGTGTGTTTCCCTTTTTGTAAATAAGGACACCAGTCATATTGGATCAGGGCCCACCCTACTGACCTCATTGTAACTTGATTACCTCTGTAAAGACTATATTTCCCAATAAGGCCATTCTGAGCTACTGGAGATTAGGACTTCAAAATACCTTTTTGTGGGGAACACAAACCGATTACAGTCTGCCCTGTGGCCTCTGAAAATTCATATTTTTCCCAGGTACCGAATACTTCCACCCCAGCCCAACTTCCCCCAAAGTCTTAATCGTTCCAGCGTCAACTCTAAGTCCAGTATTTCATCTAAACCACATCAACTCAGATGTCATCATCTAAATTATCCAAATCAATTATGGGTAAGAGGTAAGATTCATGCTGGAGCAAAATTCCTTTCCATCTGTGAACCTGTGAAACCAGACTGGTTATCTGCTTCCAAAGCACAGTGGTGGTGCAGGCAGAGAGGATAGACACTTTCATTCCAGAAGGGAGATGTCAGAAGGAAAAAAGGGACACAAGTCCCAAGCAGGTCTGAAATCTAGCAGGGCACATTTGATTAGATTTTAAGACTTGAGAAGAATCCTCACTGGCTCCATGCGCTGTCTTAAGGAACCTACTGGGGTAGTTGCACCGCCCCCTCAGAACCAAGAAGGTGGCCCAGAGTCAGTGGACCTGCACCCTGGCCTGTCTCTTCTGGGCCTATGGTGGCAACAGCAGCCCTGCTGGCATCTGAACTGCCCTCAAATCATTCTTCCCTTTTCTTTAAGGATAACACATTTGCAGCTGAAAAGCTCTATCCTTTTCCTGCCTGTAGAATACCTGATGTCTACCAGCCTTTCTTCATTTTGTCCCATCTCTGTCCCCTTCCAAGTGGTCAGGGTTTTAGTTGATTGGATCCACAAGTCACAAGCCTAATCTCTTTAGCAAATGGTTGTCCAGCCACACCCTTGGTGTTTTCTTCAGAGCATCCTTTCTAGTTATTTTCCAAATGGATAGGCTGAGAACTTTCCAAATCTTCAAATTCTGGCTCCTTTTTGCTTAACAATTCCTTCTTCAATTTATCGTTTTCGTCTCACATTTAAACTTAGCAGCAAGGAGAAACCAGGCCACACCTTCAACCTTTGCTTACAAATCTTCTCAGCTTATCCAAATCTTATCCAAGTTCATCACTTACAAGTTCTCCTTTCCACCCAACAGAAGCAGTTCAGCCAAATTCTCTGCCACTTTATAACAAGAATCATCTTTCCTCTAGTTTCCAATAACATAATGCTCATTTCCATCTGAGCACTCAGCACAATCACCTTTAATGTCCATGTTTCTACCACCCATCTCTTCAAGGCACTATAGGTTTCCTCTATCGTGCATTGCAAAATTCTAGCCTCTACCCATTACCTGATTTCAAAGACAAGTCCACATTTTGGGGTATTTATTGCAGCACTTCCCTTTACCAAAATCTGTACTAGCCTAGGTTCTCAGAGAGGCAGAACTTCTGGGTCACAGTCTGGAGGCACAATTCCTTTTTCCTTCGGAAACTTCTCTTTGCTCTTAAGGCCTTCGACTGGTTGGATGGGACCTGGCCACATTATTGAGCAAATTCTGCTTTAGTTAAGTCTACTAATTGCAAATGCTCATTGCATCTAAAAAAAAAAAAGACCTTAGTAGCAACATCTAGACTGTGTTTGACCAAACAACTGGATACCATAGCCTAGACAATTGACGCATAAAATGAACCATAGCAGGGATTGAGCAAATAAATTGTAGTATATCTGTACAATGGAACTCTTCATCATGTATCATCGACTGAAAGAAAGCAAGTTACACAAGATGTATAGTTTGATCCCACTTTTTGTTTAAAAATAGCTAGAAAAAATATTGAGAGAATATATATGTCACTCAAGTGATGGTTATTACTTTACTTATCTGTAATTTAAAAACTTTTATGATAAATGTGGGTGGTTTTGTTTTGTACAAAATACTTTCCACCCTCCCAGCTTTATTGAGATATAATTGACATAAAACATTGCATGTAAGTTTCAGATGTACAAAGTGTTGACTTGATACACTTACATATTGCAATATGATAACCACTGTAGCATTATCCATCACATAATTACCATTTCCTTTTTTTGTGATGAGAAGATTAAGATCTAGTCTCAGCAACTTCCAAGTATTTATTTATTACAGGTTGTTGTTTTTTTAATGTGGACCATTTTAAAAGTCTTTATTGAATTTGTTACAATAGTGCTTCTGTTTTATGTTTTTGGTTTTTTGGCCCTGAGGCATGTGGGATCTTAGCTCCCTGACCAGGGATCCAACACACCTCATCCCCTGCATTGGAAAGCAAAGTCTTAACCACTGGACCACCAGGGAATCCCCGTCTTACAAATATTTAATACAGTGTTATTAAGTATAATCACCATCCTGTACACTAGATCCCCAGAACTTATTCATCTTCTAACTGGAAGTTTTACTCTTTGATCAACATCTCCCCATTTCTTCCCACCCCCAACCCCTGGTAACCATCACTCTACTCTCTGTTTCTATGAGTTCAGAGTTTTTAAGATTCTGCATATAAGTAATATCATACAGTATTTGTCACAAATGGCAGGATTTCCTTCTTTCTCACTGCCGCATAGTATTCCATTGTATATTTAAACCGAATATTCTTTATCCATTCATCCATTGACAGACACTGAGGTTGTTTCCATACCTTGGCTATAGTGAATAATGCTGCAATAAACATGGGAGTGCAGACATCTCCTTGAGACCCTGTTTTTATTTCCTTTGGATATATACCCAGAAGTGGGATTGCTGGATCATATGGTTGTTCTACTTCTAAGTTTTTGAGGAACCTCCATACTGTTCTCCATAGTGACTGTATCAATTTACATTCCCATCAACAGTGCAAGAGGGTTCCCTTTTCTCCACACCCTCTCCAGCATTTGTTATTTGTAGACTTCTAAAAAAAAATTATTGGAGTATAGTTGATTTATGACGTTGTGTGTGTTCCTACTGTACAACAAAGTGAATCAGTTATACATATACCCACTTTTTTAGATTCTTTTCCCATATAGGTCATTACAGAGTACTGAGTAGACTTCCCTGTGCTAGACAGTAGGTCCTTGTTAGTTATCTGTTTTACATATAGTAGTGTGTATGTGTCAATCCCAATCTCCCAGTTATCCCTCCCCCCTGCCTCTTTCACCTCTGGTAACCGTAAGTTTGTTTTTTTAAATTTGCACCTCTATATCTTTTTTGTAAATAAGTTCATTTGTACCCTTTTTTAGATTCCAAATATAAGCAATATCATATGACATTTTTCTCTGTCTGACATTTCGCTCAGTATGACAATCTCTGGGTCCATCCATGTTGTTGCAAATGGCATTATTTCATTCTTTTTATGGCTGAGTAATATTCCATTGTATATATGTACCACATCTTCTTTATCCATTCCTCTCTTGAAAGCAACATTTAGGTTGCTTTCATGTCTTGGTTATTGTAAATAGTGCTGCAGTGAACGTTGGGGTGCATGTGTCTTTTTGAATTATGGTTTTCTCTGAATATATGCTCAGGAGTGGGATTGCTGGATGATATGGTAGCTCTTTTTTCAGTTTTTAAGGAACCTCCATACTATCCTCCATAGTGGCTGTACAAATATACATTCCCACCAACAGTGCAAGAGGGTTCCCTTTTCTCCACACCCTCTCCAGCATTTATTGTTTGTAGATTTTTTGATGATGGCCATTCTGACTGGTGTGAGGTGATATCCCATTGTAGTTTTGATTTGCATTTCTCTAGTAATTAGTGGTGTTGAGCATCTTTCCATGTGCCTCTCGGCCATCTGTAGATCTTCTTTGAAGAAATGTCTGTTTAGATCTTTTGCCCAGTTTTTGATTGGGTTATTTGGGTTTTTTTGATATTGAGCTGCATGAGCTGTTTGTATATTTTGGAGATTAATCCCTTGTTGGCTGATTTCATTTGCAAATATTTTCTCCCATTCTATGGGTTGTCTTTTCATTTTGCTTATGGTTTCCTTTGCTATGCAAAGGCTTTTAAGTTTAATTAGGTCCCGTTTGTTTATTTTTGTTTTCTATTTTCATTACTCTAGGAGGTGGATCCAAAAAGATTTGCTGCAATTTATGTCAGAAAGTGTTCTGCCTATGTTTTCCTCTAAGAGTTTTATAGTATCTGGTCTTACATTTAGATCTTTAATCCATTTTGAGTTTATTTTTGTGTATGTTGTTAGGTATTGTTCTAATTTCATTCCTTTACATGTAGCTGTCCAGTTTGCCCAGCACCACTTATTGAAGAGACTGTCTTTTCTCCATTGTATTTTCTTGCCTCCTTTGTCATACATTGGGTGACCATAGGTGCGTGGGTTTATCTCTGGACTTTCTATCCTGTTCCATTGATCTAGATTTCTGGTTTTGTGCCAGTAAATTACTGTTGGAGAGGAGCGAGTGACCAAAGGAACCATAACTAATTTAATGAGCCAGTCACAGTTTCACTGTAGCAGCCGTGCATATTTAGACAGGCATGGTTTAATCTTTGAGACAAGCATGTGCTACTGGCATGACCAACCAGGTATGTTATTTGTAGACTTTTTAGTGATGGCCATTCTGTGGTGTGAGGTGGTACCTCACTGTAGTTTTGATTTATATTTCTCTAATAATTAGTGATGTTGAGCATTATTCATGTGCCTATTGGCCATCTGTATGTCTTCTTTAGAGAAGTGTCTATTTAGGTCTTCTGCCAATTTTCTGATTGGGTTGTTTGTTTTTTTGTTATTGACGGACACAGGAATCCCTTTCCTCCACATCCTTGCCAGCATTTTTTACATTTTGTCTTCTTGATAAGCCATTCTGACCTGTGTGAGGTGATATCTCACTGAGGTTTTTGATTTGCATTTCCTTGATGATTAATGATGTTAAACATCTTTTCATGTATCCTTTGGCCATTTTTAGGTCTTCTTTGAAAAAAAGGCCTTTACAGTTCCTCTGCTCATTTTTAAATTGACATTTTTTTTGTATTGGGTTGTATATTTATATATTTTGGATATTAACCCCTTATCAGATATATGGTTTACAAATATTTTCTCCCATTCTGTAGGTTGCCTTTTCATTTTGTTGTTGTCCTTTTGCTGCACAGATTTTTACTTTGTTGTAGTCCCACTTACTTATTTTTGCCTTTGTTTCTTGTGCTTTTGGTGTCATATCCAAAATGTTGCCAAGACCAATGTCAAGGAGCTTTTCCTTGTTTTTTTTCTAAGAGTTATATGGTTTCATGTCTTTTATTTAAGTCTTTAATCCATTTTGAGTTAATTTTTGGGAGTGGTATAAGATAGGGGTTCAATTTCATTCTTCAGCATGTGGTTATCCAGTTTTCCCAACAAAATTTATTAACGAGACTAACCTTTCCCCATTGAGTATTCTTGTCAAGTATCAGTTCACAAAATATCTTCTTAATTATGAAAAGGTCAGATTAGTCATTCTTCCTCATCAAATCCTTCAGTAACATTAACCAGGTTTGGCAATTAGAGCTTAATCAAAAGCCATATGTTTAAGGCCATTATTTCTTTTCTCTCTCTCCTTTTTTTTGGCTGTGCCATGCGGCTTGCAGAATCTTAATTCCCCAACCAGGGATCGACCCTGTGCTCTGTGGAAGCGTGGAGTCCTAACCACCAGAAAGCCAGGGAATACCCAAGGCCATTATTTTTATTTCTTAGAATTTTCCTTAAAAGAATTCAAGATGTAGTTAGAGATTAATTGCCAGTGATACTCATTGCAGAGCTATTTACAATGGGATAACCTGGAACTATTCCAATGCCCCCAAATTAGGGTTTGACTAAATAATGATATTACCATACAACAGAAAATTAAGTAGTCCTTAAACATTCATTTTAGTGAGAGGTGAACAAAGCTTATGTTAGAAGGATATAAAATTATATGTCCAGGTGACATCTTCTTGGTATTAAAAATACCTACTCACAGGAAAAAAGCCTGAAAGAAAATAAACCAAAATATAGATAGCTAGGGGTAGTGTTATGTATGATTTAAATAAGCTTCACCATGCTTTTCTCTGTTTTCCGAGATTTTCACACAGCATGCATTACTTTAATCAGAGGGAAAATATAAAAATGCAAAAGTCAGTTTTAACGGTGTGGTTCCTCCATTACCTGAGGAAGTGAAATTCATTTCGAGCAGGGAACAAAGCTTCAATTTACTGAAGGCCATTTAGCTGAGAGCTGATCTCTACATTGCAAATTTTGTGGCTGAGTCTTGGTCTTCATTTTGCTCAGCTGATCAGCAGCATCTAACACAGTAGATCACTCCCTCCACCTTGAAATGAAATGAATGAAAGGACTTCCAGGATTCCCAATTTTCCTATCTCACTTACTGTTCTTCAACTGGTTGCCCAATTCTCCATCTTCCAGCCTCTTCACTGTGAAATGTTCCCAGACGTTCTCTTTACCTACATTCATTCCCTAGGTAACTTCAATCAGTTCTATAGATTCAATACCATAGATATAATGGCAATTCCCAAGCTTATATTTCTAGGTCCCTTGTTGGATGGAACTTCAGACTTCCATCCAACTGCCTGCTTGGCACTTCCTTTGATCGTGTAATAGGCTACTTCTGTGAATTGCATCCTTCCCCAAATTCATACATTGAAGCCTTAACCCTCAATGTGACTGTATTTGAAGACAGAGCTTGTGAGGGGGTGATAAAAGTTAAATGAGGTCATAAGGGTGGGGCCCTAATTTGACAAAGCTGGTGCCCTTATGTGAAGAAAAGACACCAGAGAGCTTGCCCTTCCCTCAGTCCCCATGTGAGGACATAGCAAGAAGGTGGCTGTCTGTGAGCCAGGAAGAAAGCAGGACCTTCAACTTGGACTTCCAGCCTCCAGAATTGTGAGAAAATAAGTTTCATTGTTCAAGTCACATAGTCTGTGGTGTTTTGTTATGGCACTCGGACAGGCTAATATAGCCACTCGTATTAAATACATCCAAAACCAGTGTTCGAATCCATACTTTCCGAGGAGAGGACGCTGCCGAGTTCTGGGAGCCGCCCACACAGATTGTTTCCTTCAGGTGTTTCGAGGTCTGGGGAAAGGTGCAGTGCAGCAGGGACCCATACTTCCTGGGAGGACAGTGCATATCTTGGCCAACGGTGAAATCGTGCAGGATGACGAACTCCACGTGAGGACCACTACGCAACCTTGCAGTAGCACCCCTTAACAGAGACTTTGAGTGGGGGTCCTGGCCCTCACCAGCAGCAGGCTGGGTGCTGTTCAGTCCCCCTTATTAAAAAAAAACCAAAAACCTGTACCTTCCCTGAGGTACATCATTTTTGCAATTGCTCAGATCAAAAACATTGCAGTTTTCCTTTATTCCTCTCTCTCACCTTCCATATCTAGTCAGCAAATCCTGTGCTATCTTCAAAATATATTCAGACTGGAACCACTGTTCATCACCTTTACCCCAACACCCTAATAAAGCCAGTTATTTCTCAACTGGAGCACTGCAATAGCTGCCCTTGACCTTGCAAAGTCCATCTTCAACACAGCAGCCAGTGCAGAGTGATCCTTTAATACGAAATCAGATTGTCATTTCTCTGCTCAAACCTCTCCAGTAGCTTCTCATTTCATAATAAAATCCAAAGTTTTTGCAATGACCTACACAGCTCTACATTAGTTGTTCTCAGAGTTGAGCATCACAGTCTTCTGGAGGGCAGGATGGTTGCGCCTGCCTGCAAAATTTTATGACTTAGATATTTTGCGTTTGTGCCTTTCCCATCAGTTTTAACTAGTTTCCATATAATGTCGATGCAGCCAGGGGACCCCATTTTGAGAATCACTGCTCTCTATGTCCTGGACCGTCTCCCATCTCTTATAGCCATACTGCTCCCCCTCTCAGCTCCCCTTAAACGCCAAACCTGTGTCGGCCGGCCCCTAGACCCACACTGCTCCTTCCTTGTATTTACATAGGACATCATCTCACTTTCATGACCTTTTTCTCAAATAACACCCCTTCAGCGAGATATTCCGGGACAGCACTGCCTGCCATTCTGGGCTCTGTTCTATTTCTTCCTTAGAGCGCTTAACACATTTGTTTACGACCCACGTCTCTCTGTTCCAAGATGCCAACGCCTTCGCTCTGTTCACTATCCTGCCCCCGGGGCTAAAACAACAGTGCCTGAACGATCGTTAACAGGTACTGAAAAAATACTTCACTGACTACGAGAAAAAATGGGGAGAAAGGGCCTGCACCCGGGTACAGTCAGCGGACCGCTCAGCTGCGGGTTCAACCGCCAACGCCTCGCCCGAGCGCCCAGAGGCGGGACTTCCTGTGCGGTGGCCTGAAGAACTTCCGGTGTGAACCGGAAGTTCCACAGAGAGCCGTCTCCGGGGTTCCTCGGCGGTACGGGTTGTTTGCTGCGGACGCCGACATGGGCAAAAGGGACCGGGCGGACCGCGGTGAGACGTGGCGTAGGCGCGTTTCGGGGCTGCCTGCACCTGCCGTCCCTATCATCCTGTGTGGTAGCTCCTCAGGGTTTCTCGGCGGCGGTCGACCCCAGAGTCGCTCGCCGTCGTCACATACTGTCCCGACAGGCCGCTGGGAGGGGGTGCGACCCCTGACCTCCGGGCAGCCCTGCCCCCTGGGCTGGGTGGGCAGCGTTTGAGGGAGAGGACGCCTGCGGCGCGCAGTGGCTCTGGGCTAGGGGTGCTTGGCGCTGGGGAAGTCCGGCTGCAGCCAGGTTCCCCCGACCTGCGGCTAGTCGGTGCTGGGGGAACGCAAGGCTCCTGCGGGGCTCACTTCTGTGTCCGTGTTCGTATCTGCAGAGAAGAAGAAGTCCAAGAAGCGGCACTACGAGGATGAGGAAGACGATGAAGACGACGCCCCTGGGAACGACTCTCAGGAAGCGGTTCCCTCGGCGGCCGGGAAGCAGGTGGATGAGTCCAGCACCAAAGTGGATGAGTACGGAGCCAAGGACTACAGGCTGCAGATGCCGCTGAAGGACGACCACACCTCCAGGCCCCTCTGGGTGGTAAGCACGCCTCAGCCGGGGCCGGGCCAAAGAGTGGGTGCGGCCCAAATAGGAACGCGGGATCGTGAGCTTTGCTTCAGAGCCCACTGGCAGCGAGCTTTCATTTTCATAGACAGTTTGAAACAGCCGAGATAGCAATGAGCATATGCTCGCACACATGTGCTGGCTAGACTTGGGCTTCCTTCCTCTCTAACCCCTCCTTTTGCTCCCCTTTCCCTCTCCAGTTCTGCCACATGTTTGGAAACAACTTTTATCTAAAGAATAAATGGCATTTATTATGTAACATTTTAATTCCCCATTAAAAAAAAACCTAATGAGACATATATTTGCTAGGCAACTTTTTTGCTCAACTTGAAGTAATTAATGTTCTCCATTCATTTGAAATCTAGCCAGAAGGATAGCCAGGAAGGTGGGCTTTTCCTGTGAAGAATCGTGAGAGGCAGCTACTGACTTTGGAAACCTTTTCTTCTATTCTCTCTACTCCTTGTATCCGATTAAAGTAGCAGGACCCACAGTTGGCTGAAGATGTGCTTACAAAAATATTCCTGGTGTTGGCTAGCTTTAGATCACTTTCTGGGCAGCTTATCCTTTCTAGATAGTGATGTGGGAAAGAGTCTAATCGTCTCTGCAACTCATTAGTTTCCTTGTCTGTTGTGTCCATTTGGTGTTTCTCAGGCTCCTGATGGCCACATCTTCTTAGAAGCCTTCTCTCCAGTTTACAAATATGCTCAAGACTTCCTGGTGGCTATTGCAGAGCCCGTGTGCCGACCAACCCACGTGCATGAGTACAAACTAACTGCCTACTCCCTGTACGCGGCTGTCAGCGTTGGGCTGCAAACTAGTGACATCACTGAGTACCTCAGGAAGCTCAGCAAGACGGGAGTCCCTGATGGAATTATTCAGTTTATTAAGGCAAGTGGGGGCTAAGGCTGGCTCTTTTGCCCTCCTTTGTAATGCAGTGATAGTGGGGACAGGTGCTGTACATTGTCAACTTGTAGCAGTCATGAAAATGCCATTCAGATCCAGTGTGGGGAGCATAGTAACCGATTACCCCAGATTACCTCTGGATACAGCATTGTGTTTTGCTGAGGGCAGACTTCCCATGAGCTGCTCTTAGCCAGTGGGTGCTAACACAGCAGGGTTACTAATTCAGGCCCATTCTGGCCTGGGTTATTTGGGAGTATAGCCCGAAGTGAATGGTGTTACGGACTGAATTGTGCCCCCTCCAGAATTTGTGTGTTGAGGACCTAACCCGTAATGTGACTGTATTTGGGGTAAGGATATAATTAGAGTTAAACGTGGTTATAAGAGTGGGGTCCTTATAAGAAAAGACACCAGAAGGCGTGTGTGCTCTCTTTCTCTCTTCATTTGTACAAGGAAGACGTAGTGTGAGCATAGAGCGAGAAGGTAGCCCCCTAGAAGCCAGGAAGAGAACATTCACTGGAAACGAAATGGCTGGCATCGTGATCCTGGACTTCTAGAAATAAGTTTCTGTTGTTAAACAACTCAGTCTGTGGTGTTCTATATGGTAACCTGAGCAAGTTAGTACAGATGATAAACTCCATCTAAGTTTGCATACCTGTACGAGACCGCTAGTCAACAACTTCCATGAGGAAAAGTCAAAAAGGACTTCAAAGTTTGAAGTGGATAGGGTTCTATGTGACGAGCACTTGAACCTGCTTGGGTTTGTTCTGAGAGAGAGTGAATACCATTAAAAAGAGCTGGACAGTGGCTTTCGTTGTCCTTGGCTGATCTACAGGGAATTAGATTCAGACCCCCAGATCTGAAGTGGCAGAAGATGAGTGCCACAGGCATCCAGTACAGTAATGAAGCCAATCTCAGAGAAGCTGGCAGGAGCCCTGGAGAGAGTTCTCCTTTCTTCTGATGTGAAAGGGTGCCCTGGGAAAAGGGCTTGCACCTTGTAGAATGAGCCTATTTCAGTACCCTGGCTGTTCTCAGTCTTGGTTGGGAGCTGCCTGTGGGAATGTGGGTGTTGGTTAGTGCAGTGGTGGATGCAGAAGGGCAGCAGTGGAGGCGGCAGCAGCCTGAGATCTGGATTGTGAATTTTCGTGGCTACTGTATAATGTCTCCTGCATTCCACCCTAAAGATTTTTGGGAACCTGGAAGGATTTTCTACCATCAAGAGGCTTACATCTAGTTGGGGAGATAGGAACATTGGTGAGGAGGCCAGAGGCTTCACATTTAATTTACGCAGCTCACAATTAGTGGACACATAACTACCAGCTTTGTGCTGGGATCTGTGGTAGTACTGGTACAATGAGATGAACTCCTGGGTTAGGATGGGGCTCTGGGAATGGAGAAGAAAGGGAAAGAGAAAATAAAAGAAAGATTCTAAGCAGCATTTTTTAGATTAAGGGATGTGCATCAGAATTAGCCAGGCAAGAGGAAGGTTTTGCCCTCAAAAAGTAGGAGCTAGTAGAAAAGCTCAATTTAGGCAGATCTACCCCCTTTAGGATCGCACATTGGATTTTCCTAAAGTAAAATGAACTCTTCACTTGTTTGATAGGTAGTAAGATGTGCCAGTAATGAACGAGTTCTCAGTGAGGTGCATATTGCTAATTTTGCCTGTATGGTGTTGTCACTTCTTGCAGTTGTGTACTGTCAGCTATGGGAAAGTCAAGCTGGTCCTGAAGCACAACAGGTAAGGGGTTCTGTGACAGGCCCATCCAAGGCACGTTCACCCTCTGCATATCAGGTGGCAAGGAGCTAACACTTGTGGACTGTCTGCTCTGCACTAACACCTACTCCCCCGAGTAAGGGGCTAAAAGGAAAAAGTGAAGTGATGTGGCCAAAACCGGAAATTCATTCACTGATCACTGTATTCCCCTGAACAGTGGAGCTGGGGTTCAGATCCCTGCTAGTTTGTCTTCACAGTGGGGCTTTGCCTGCGACCCTCGTGTGCTATGTCATGGCCAGTAGCTCATATCTCAGATTTGGCAAAGGGTTGGGGGAGGGTGAGCGTGGAGAGAGGCCTTAGGCCGCTATCTCCAGATCATCTTATGAGTGAGCAGTGGAACCTTCTGAAAATGGTGTACTGGTCAGTATGCACCTCCTTCCTGCCTTCTTACAGGTACTTCGTTGAAAGTTCTCACCCTGATGTCATCCAGCATCTTCTCCAGGATCCCATGATCCGGGAATGCCGCCTGAGGAACTCTGAGGGGGAGGCAACCGAGCTCATCACAGAGACTTTCACAAGCAAATCTGCTGTATGTGGCCTCCTGGGTCGCCCTTGGGGGTGGACGCATTTAGGATTTTAATTCTCTCAGGTGCTTTTAGGCCAGCATTTGCAGTCTAGTAGTCCTTGTTTTCTTGCAGCTTTGTTGCTCGGTAACAGTAGGGTTAAATGTTTTGTGCAAGTCCAGATCCTGCCTTTCTCTTTCAGATCGCTAAGAGTGCTGAAGGCAGCGGTGGGCCATCCACTTCCCGGGTGACAGATCCACAGGGTAAATCTGACATCCCCATGGACCTCTTTGACTTTTATGAGCAAATGGACAAGGACGAGGAGGAAGAAGAAGAGACACAGACAGTATCTTTTGAAGTCAAGCAGGTTAGTGAACGTACCCCTCCTGGTTGCTTCTCTAAGCCTGTGTCAGAAGCTGGTTCAGCCCTTCATGGACTGTTTGTAGCCTGTGTGAGAGGAAGGAATCCCCATCTGTCCCCAAATTTTGGTGTCTGTGCACTACAGCACCATTCTTCCTGATGGAGTTAGATCTGAGTGTCCTGTTTTTCAGGCTGGGGGGTCAGTGTTCACAAGTTCCTGGGGAGATGTGAGAAATAGTGCCTGGGGGGCATTTTTGGTGGCTGATTGGATTTAATTTTGTCCATGTCCTTAGTTTGGGGCCCTTAGTCTGTGCTTTAAGCTGGCTCTCATCAAGCAAGATCTGAAATTTAAAAGTCTAGCTAACCTTTTTTTTTTTTTTTTTTTCTTTAAATCATTAGGCTCCTTAGAATGTGTGCTGTTTGTGAGCACACTTTGGAGTTAACAGGATTATAAAACCTTCATGCTCACTTTCCAGGAAATGATTGAGGAACTCCAGAAACGTTGCATCCACCTGGAGTACCCTCTGTTAGCAGAATACGACTTCCGGAATGATTCTGTCAACCCTGACATCAACATTGACCTGAAACCCACAGCTGTCCTTAGACCTTATCAGGAGAAGAGCTTGCGGAAGATGTTTGGGAATGGGCGCGCACGTTCTGGGGTCATCGTCCTTCCTTGTGGTGAGTGATGCCTGAGTGAAGAAGATGGCTAGGCTGCTCTGTCCGGATCTGCCTTACGCTCTCCCTGAGGGCCTTCCTCTAAATCCCACCTGGTCAGGGAACAGCCAGTGTCACATGGCTCCCTGATTCATGACTTGACGAATACTTGCGTTCCTGCTGTGTGCAGGGCCCTGACCTCCACGCTGGGCATGTAATGGTGGATAGAACAACACTCCTGACCTCATGGAGCTCATTGTGGTGGGGTAGCTCAGACAGTGAACCAATCAGCTAAGCAGTGTATAAAGTCTTGGGCAGTGAGGAAGGATGGCGTTGTGGGAAAGGGCTAGTTTACATCCTGGGCTCAGAGTTCCTCACGCTCAGTCTTGTAAGTTGTGTGTATTTGGAGGCTCCCTAGCACAGAAACTTTGTTTGGTCCTGGACTTCTTATTACAGTGTGCACATCCAAGAAGGGGCTGTGGCAGCCCCCTTGGCGCCCATCTAACATCATTTGTCCTAAGTTGTGTCAGGTCTGGCCTAGGTTCTTGGCCAGAGGCCACAGTAGGCTCAGCTGGTGGCCTACCCCAAAGTCAAGAAGGCAGACTCTCTAGGGGAGAGCTAACACTTGTGGCACCTTCAGTTTTTTTTTTTTTTTTTAAAGCCTCATGGGTTATTTTGATGCACACCCCTGGTAAAGGAAGAATTGCTGTTTCAAGGAATAGCTTGATTTTTAATCTTGATCTTCATACAGTAGGTGGTAGTAAACTCAGAAGCCCCTGGAGTTTCACCTTCCTCTGTCTTTGCCAGTAGCAGCGTACGTACCGCATTCCCAAGTGCTCAGCCCAGTTTGTTGTGTCATCATAGAAGCCGTCTTTTACTGAGTCCCTCCGGAGGTAGTCTGGGTGTTGGGCACACTGTACCCCAGCAGCACTGCTGTCCCAGGGCCTTGGGTGACTTACCCCTCAGCTTTAGTTTTCCCATGTTTAAAATGGCAGTAATAGGAGTGTCTCTTACCTATGGTTTATTTTGACAAATGTTGTTTTTCAACATTTAAATGAGATGCACGTACAGTGCTTTAATAGGGCCCTGGTGCTTGTGTCTTTTAATTCTCACGTTTGTGTGTGAAGTGTGTGTGCCTCCTTTTTCTAAAGAAGGAAACAGGTTTGGAGCAGTAAGCACCTCAACAGTGTCAGCTGTAAGGATTATCACAAATAATTTTGGCCAGATTGGTGGGCTGAAAAGTCTTTCTGTCTGTCCCTGTCCCTCATTTCAACCCGGCCTTGGGTAGGATTGCCCTTTGGTTTCTCGTAGGTGCTGGGAAGTCCTTGGTTGGCGTGACAGCTGCGTGCACAGTCAGAAAACGCTGCCTGGTGCTGGGCAACTCAGCTGTGTCTGTGGAGCAGTGGAAAGCCCAGTTTAAGATGTGGTCCACCATCGACGACAGCCAGATCTGCCGCTTTACCTCCGACGCCAAGGACAAGCCCATAGGCTGCTCCATTGCCATCAGCACCTACTCCATGCTGGGCCACACCACCAAAAGGTCCTGGGAGGCCGAGCGGGTGATGGAGTGGCTCAAAACTCAGGAGTGGGGCCTCATGATCCTGGACGAAGTACACACCATACCAGGTAAGCAGGCTGAGAGCTGGGATGCCTACTCATCGTAGAGACAGATTGATTTCCATGAGCAGGGGTGGGTGGGTGGGGTGGGGCTTAGTGGTAGGCGGGTGTGCACACTGGCAGCTTCCTTAATCACTGGCCGGAGTAGTCATCTAGAAAGTGATATTTTCTCCCATCCTCCCTCTCAACTGTTGCACCTCAGCTTACCCTTAACCCATTTTTTTTTCTTTTCGGTCATGCAAAAACTAGACTGGGAGCACAAAAAAGTCCTTGCAATATTTGTTTTATTTGAGGACTAAAGTATTGTTCCTTAATATGTTATAGAAGTCCAAGGATTGCCGGCAGTCCTTTTAAACAGCCATATTGACATAATTTATAAACCGTAAAATCTACCCATCGTGAGTATACGATTCAGGATTTTTAGTAAAATGGAGTTGGTGTGACCATCACCATGACCCCGTTTTAGAACATCGTCCTCATACTCACTTACCATCGGTGTTTTCACCCTTAGCCGCAGGCAGTCACTGAACCGCTTTCTGTTTCTAGAGACATGCCTTTTCTGGAAATATATTCACAGAATCACATAATATGTATTTTCTTTTATCTGACTTCTTTCACTTCACACAGTGGTTTACCCACGTTGTAATACGTACCAATGCTGTGTTCCTTTTATTACTGAATAGCATTCCAGGCAAACCTTTCTTTTTTTTTTTTTAAAGAAGATGTTGGGGGTAGGAGTTAATTAATTAATTAATATTTTTGCTGTGTTGGGTCTTCGTTTCTGTGCGAGGGCTTCTCTAGTTGTGGCAAGCAGGGGCCACTCTTCATCGCGGTGCGCGGGCCTCTCACTATCACGCCCTCTCTTGTTGCGGAGCACAGGCTCCAGACGCGCAGGCTCAGTAGTTGTGGCTCACGGGCCTTGTTGATCCGTGGCATGTGGGATCCTCCCAGACCAGGACTCGAACCCGTGTCCCCTGCATTAGCAGGCAGATTCTCAACCACTGCGCCACCAGGGAAACCCAGGCAAACCTTTCTTGATAAAACAAGTTAATGGGTAGCCCTGATCAATTACGAAGTGTAAATTAGAGATTACTCTGAAGTAAATGAAATCAGAGGCATTTTCACATAGAGTATTCAAAACATTGTCAAAATGGCCTTTCTATCTGTTTTTTTCTGTGTAATGAGAGCTCCTCCAACACCTCTGGATGTCTGAAAACACCGAGAGAAGTTCACAGCAAGCCAGGTAGGGATGAGAGGGGTCTCTCGGGTAGAAGGAAGCAGTCCTGAGGTGGGGAAGTAGTACTTGCATGGCCTGACAATACTGTAGCCCTGCAGCTGGAGGGGAACGTGGAGGAGAGCGGTCAAAGCTGAGGCCGGAGAGGCTTTGGAGCCAATCCTGTAGGACCTGAAGGAGGTCTTTGGCTTGCACTCTGGGTGAGAAGCCATTTGAGGGATTTGAGCTGGGGGTGACATTATCTGATTTAAAGTTATAAAAATATCACCCTGGCTGCTGTGCTGAGAAGAGACTGCAGGAAGCAAGGGTGGAGAGCAGCTAGGTAGGTTAGCTGGTGGAATCCCAACATGAGGCTTGGACCAGTAAGAGTAAAGGTAAACTGATTCTGGTTATGTTGTGAAGGTTAAGTGGGCCGGTTAGATGTGGTTCTGAAAGAAAGAGGAATCAAGGATGACTGTCAGCTTTTGGCCTGAGCCGTCAGAAGGGTGGAGTGGGTTTTGGGATGGGGAAGACTCTAGAAGGTGCAGGTTTGGAGAGAGAAGATCAGGAGTTAGGCCGTAGACATGTTAATTTGATTGCTGTTCCAGTCAGGCAAAGGCAGAAATGTTAGAGAACGGGCAAAAGACATGAACAGATTTTCACTCAAGAGACTATACAGACGCCAGTAAGCACTTGAAAGATGTTCTGCAGCGTTAGTCCCCAGGGAAATGCAGGTTAAAGCCACGAAGAGATGCCACTACAGACCTATTAGAGTGGCTAAAATAAAAAATATTGACAGTACCAAGTACTGACAAGAGTGCAGATCAGCTGGAACTGTCATACGTGGCCAGAGGAAGTGCAAAATGTACAGTCACTCTGGGGAGGTTTGGCAGTTTATTAGAAAATTACCATATAGACCCAGCAGTCCCACTCTGGGCATCTATTCTAGAGAAATGAAAACTTAGGTTCACACAAAAACCTGTGCATGAATGTTTATAGAAGCAGCTCTGGTCGTAATCTCCGAAACCTAGAAAACAACGGAAATGACGGTCAGTGAGTGGCTGGATGGACAAGCTGGCCCCTCAACCGCTGGGACGCTCTGTGGAAAGGAGTCTCAGAGGCTTCGTGCTGAGTGAAATCAGCCAGTCCCAAGAGGTTACAGAGTGTGTGATGCCTTTGGTAGGACATTCTTGAAAAGACAAAACTGTAGTGACGGAGAACAGATGGGTGGGTGCCAGGGTGGGGCGGGGAGGGTATGACTGGACAGGGAGAGCACGAGGCAGCTTTTGGGGTCATGGATTGGTTCGTCTCCCGAGTATGATGGTGGTGGTGGCTACGCGAGTCTGCACACGTATGAACATGTGTAGAACCACTCTCACCCACCCACCCTCAGAAGAAGTGCAGTTTACTGTGTGATATTTAAAAACTAAACCAAGAGAAAAAAAAAACCTTTAAGGAGAGGGTTGGTATTGGGTCTGACTGGATTGGGAATTGGTGATCTAGAGAAACATTTTTTATAAACGACTTTGGAATTGCTTTATAGCAGTTTAGTTGAAGGCTGTGTTTGAAGCGTGGGGATGTTTGAGGCCTTCTGCCGGAGGATATATTTAGCATACGTTGGTGTTCCTCTTTAACTTGGGCCCCAGGTCTTAGAGGGTGGCAGCCAGGCTTGGGGTTGGTTATCTGGTGATGAGGATATAGAGGTGTACCCCACACAGTTCACTAAGTGTGTCTGTCTCTCCTCTGGTTCATTGGAGCAGTTTGCCTCTGTTTAGGTAGAAGAGTGAAACCAAACTGCTCTAAAGGATTTTGCATTCAGGCCTTATAAGCCCTATGGCCATGCTCACTGGGCCAGAGAGCAGATGTTAAATAGGGAATTCTAGCAAATCAGAGTAAGATTCTGCCATAAACATTTACCACTTGGACTAGGTAGGATGGTAAATCTTTGAGATTTATCCCAGAAGATAAAGATTGTTGTGTTCTTTCATAGATCTTCCAAAAGGAGGCCTATTAAGTCATTATATTAATAAGAAATTCTTATTACAGTACTTGCATATATTAGGTGTTTCCTGCATGCAAGGCACTGTGCCACTTTCATTATTTTAACAAGTATTTATTGAGAACCCATTAAGTACCAGGCACTCTGCTTGGCACCGGAGACAAAGTGGGAGAGACAGTCAGAGAATCACACAAATAAATGTCAAATGGCAACCGCGACATAATGTCCGGTGAAGCAAGCCGCACATGCAAAGTACGTACTGTGATTCCATTTACATGAACTTCAGACCGGAGGCAGACCTCCTCTCTGATGACTGAAGTTGGATCGGGGTTCCCTTGAGGGAGAGTGCTGGTGTTGACCAGAGGGGTCAGAGGCGAGACTTCTGGGTGCTGAGAACACTCCCATCATCTGGGTGGTTCCACAGGTATGTACCTGTGTAAAAATTCATGGAGCCATGCGCATCGTTGTATGTGAGTTCTTCCCCCGTGACAGCTGTTACGGCTGTGAGAGAACGTAGCAGTGGGACGTGACTCGTTTGCAGGGCCGATGCCTCGGGGAAGGCTTGTTTCTGGCTGCAGAGTGTCCAGGCAGGGTCCCCGCGTTGTGCTCCCCTCGGGTTGATGCAGTCCCCGGGCCGCCCCAACGCTGCCTCCCTGGAGCCCACAGTAGCTTGGGGTTTCCACTGCCTTGGCTGCCATGTCCTTCTGACGTGGGGAACCTGGTCTGGGGTCCTTGGCTGCCCTTTTTTGGAGCCGGCACAGCCCTTGGACATAAGCCTGACCCTGGTTTTTTGTTTGTTTGTTTTCCAGGGGTGTGTGCAAGCTGTGTTAGGCTTCAGTGTGTGAAACTGTGAGACCTGGGCACTTACTGGGGTTAGACAGCCCTTTGTTATTTTACTGTTCTTATGTTTTTGGTTTGTATTTTGGTGACGTCTGCCCTTCTTTCCCTCGGATTGTTAGGTCTATTTCTTTTTTTTTTTTTTTAATCCGGCCGTGCCACGGTGGCTTGTGGATCTCAGTTCCCTGACCAGGGATTGAACCCCGGCCCTTGGCCGTGAAAGCATGGAGTCCTTACCACTGGACAGCCAGGGGAATTCCCAGGTCTATTTCTGAAGTATCACTAACCTTGCCTTTAATTGGATATAAGATAAGCATGACTTCAACATTTTTACCTTTCTTCATAGTGTTAAGAGTTTTTAAAAGGTGAGCCTGTGGAAACCTATAAATTGAGTTTTTAAAAATGAATATCTTGTACCCTTTTAGTGTTTATTTAATTTAATTTGATACCTCAGAAAGAATGATAACATTCAAGCGAAAGGAAGGCAAAGGACGTTGCTGGTTGACCAGAATGAATGTAATTGGAAGAGTGTAGAGAGGGATGTTTCCTAAGGTGGGAGAGGTGCCTGGGGTTTCATCTCTCCCTTGTTTCTTCCCGGTTTCTGGGAGGGTGGTGGGAAGCGGAGCTCCTTTCATTCCTCTGGTCCTCCAGATACCCCACCATCTTCCCGGTAACTGAGGTACAGGCCTCAGGGTGAACCAATTCCTTGCATGATTCAGAGCTCAGTGGCATTTTAAGTGTAGGTCATGTTTCAGATTGCCGTTTGTGCTCTTGATAGCCGAGCTGTTGTGAGGGGAGTGCTGGGGTTCCCTAGCTTAGGGCTTCCTCCAGGCCATCTCCCTCTCTTGTTCTTCTTTTCACCCTTCTTTTGGACAGGTCTAAAAGTGGAGATTAAGCATTCGCACCTAATCATTCTTGTCTAGAGCCAGGTTCCTGTGATCCAGAAGCCCGGGGGTCAGCCGTGCAGTGTCCCGGGCCAGTATTAGGTCGAGGCTGTCTTTGGTACTTTGAGCGTTTAAAAAAGTGACAGCGTGAATGCGCCGATTGTTTCCCCAGCCAAGATGTTCCGACGGGTGCTCACCATTGTGCAGGCCCACTGCAAACTGGGCTTGACCGCAACCCTCGTCCGGGAAGATGACAAAATTGTCGACTTAAATTTTCTGATTGGGCCCAAGCTCTATGAAGCCAACTGGATGGAGCTGCAGAACAACGGCTACATCGCCAAAGTCCAGTGCGCTGAGGTAGCTGTCCCCTTCCTGGCACGGTCCCTGGGGGAGGGAAATGGATCAGGTCGATTCCTCGTGGGCAGGTACACAGGTCAGGACCTGAGCAAAAGTGCTGCTGCCTCGTGCAGTACCCTCAGCCCCCCGTGGGGTGGGCAGTCTCCTGCGATTTCACAGATGTGTGAAGCAGAATCACTTGTCCACGGGCACACAGGAAGTGGTCAGGTCAGGAGGCTAATCCAGGCTGGCTTGGCGTTTCATCCTCTTTGGGAGTGAGCACCTCAGGGTACTCCTGCCCACCCTCACCCCGGAGGGATTCTTGCTGGTCCTGCGTGGGCAACCCACAGGCTACCCCCAGTACCAAAGCCTGTTGGTTTTGATGCCCCCAGAAGGCACATGTGACCTTGATTATTTTATTTCTAAGGACCCATTTTCCCTATATTCTGTGATGAATACCTGCACAGGTATGTGTTTAAAATACATGTTCAAAGAAAGGTAAGTCTTCTCAGAAGGAACAGCAACAGAAATCCTTTCTGGCACCTTAAAATGACTGTCACTCAGTGGCTAGAGTAGGGTGGGCTGTGTCCTCAGAGGGCAGACGTGGGCCTCTCGGGTGAAGGTGAGTGTGAGGAAGCTGTGCAGGTGGACTTGCTCTGTCGAGAAGCTTCCTTACCCTTTGGTTACATCTTCGTAATCAGCACCCACCTTACACAGCATTGTCAGAACTTTTGAGGCGCCTGTTCATCTCTAGTTGCATCTCCCCTCCCCCTGCCAGGGTAACCGCTGTCTTGGAGCTTAGGTTTGTCATCTTGCTTTTCTTTATTATTTTACTTCCTATGTATAATTCCCAAAACATTCATTGTTTAGCTTTGCCTTTTAAAAAATCTTTATGTATATGCAAATAGAATCAGGTTATATGTGTTCTTGTATGACTTCTGTCTTTTGCTTAGTATTTTTTTCTTTGCATAATGCATTATTTTTTTAATGATACATGTAGCTGTAGTTTATTAGTTTTAATTCCTCTGTAGTATTCCATTGGACAGATATACCACAATTTGATAGCTAATGGAATATTACACAGAAGTAAAAATAAAATCTTTTCTAACGTCGACAGGTGTTTGGGTTGCTAAGTTGTTTTTTTTCACAGCCTTGTCGAGGTCTAGTTTATGTTCCATAACATTCATCTGTTGTAAGAAAATAGTGTGATTTAAGTAAACGTAAAGAGTTGTGCAGCTATGCCCCCAATCCAGTTTTAGAGCATCTCCCCCATCCCCAAAAGTTCCCTTGTGCCCATTAGCAAGGCCCTGCTTCTAGTCCCAACCCTAGGCGGACACTGTCTCTGAATTTGGAGCTGTTTTTTTGTTGTTATGACAGTATTGCTGCATGTATTTTTTGTACCTGTTTCCTGTGTCAGACGTTTTCTAAAGCAGTGTTCACACTGTGGACTGTGACCACGTAGTAGATGGTGACATCACTTCGGTGCGTCATGATCAGGATAGAATAGAATCTACCAGAATGCATAATATGTATTAAAGGTATATATTGTTTCCTAAGACTGTGTTTGTGTGTGGGAATGTTTAGTTTATGACATAAACTGGTCCAAGTTTGAAGGCCACTGCTGTGGCAGGTGCACCTAGAAGTAGCATTGCCTGGGTCAAGGGCTTTCCGGATGCTCACTTCACTAGTCATGTGGAAAACTCTGTTTCCCAAAGTGGTTGCACCAGTTAACACTCTCGTCCAGGGTGAGTGAGCTAGCTCCACATCTCCAGCACCTAATATGGGAATGTCTTCTTTTAATTTTTACAGACCTAATTAAGTGTGAAATGGTATCTTTTTATGGTCTTAACTTGTGTTTTCCTGTTTACTGATGACGTTGAGTATCTTTTCGTATGTTCATTGGCCACTTGTGTTTCGTATTCTGGGAAATGCATGATTTTAAAGATTTTACTGTGAAAAAAGAATTGCTTTGGTTATGAAGAACTAGAAATTCTAAAGGGGTCATAATAGGATATGTCCCAGAGAGAATCAGAAAAGGTAACGACAGCAAAACTTAGATTTGAGCTCAGCACAGAGTTTGACACATAACCGTGTCAGCTAATTCTGCAGTGGTGGCAGCATGAAGAAGTGGTCTGTGGCAGTCACACAGGAGTGGCGCTGGTCGCAACCAAAAGCTCAGTCTGCCAGTGTAGGCTATGGCTTGTTCCAGTGCAAAGCTCCTGGAGGGTCTGTACACAGCCTTGAGACCTTTAGTCATGGCACTTCAGTGTACTTGCCCGAGCTTCCTTTAGTTTGTCAACAGCCAAGCACAGGGCTTAGCAGAGAGGAGGCCCTCAGGAATGTTACTGTCATTCTTATTTAGATGCTCAAATTGTCTCAGTTGTGACCAGTGGGACTACATTCAAGCTAGTTTCTCTGACCATTTGACATGTTCCCATCAGACTTTGAGCACTTCCTTGCTTTCTGGCACAGTAAGATATTTCCGGCTCGTCTGGTACTTTCCCTGTCCTGGCCCTGGAATCAGCCATTTCACCATGGAGCCCTTTTAGCAGAGAATGTAATTTAAAAGCCAAGATCTGGGTGCTGGTGTGTTCATTACTCCTGGGATGTCATCGCTAGGCTAACCCAACAGACAGAGCTGGCAAGTGTGTGTGCAGTTCTCTGTAACAGTGCAGTGTGTGGAGGTGTGATCTAAATGGGAGGGATTGTTTACACCACTGGCTGGGAATCTGATTTTCTTCACTTGGAGCTGGTGTGAGAATAATTCCCTGGATATTGATGCATTTTAAAATCTCTGTCATTAACATGTGAGAGTATCCTGGTTCAACACTGGGTATTAGGTTTTGTTTTGTGGTGTGTGTGTGTGTGTGTGTGCGTGTGTGTGTGTGTGTGTGTGTGTGTTTACAATATTACTGAGATATAATTCACATACCATTGGTTGTGTCTTGATTTGTTTTAAAGCTAATTTGCTGAAGTTCCCAGTTGTATGATGCTTAAACTTGCATACTGACCCCTGATTCTTATTGTATCACAGGTTTGGTGCCCGATGTCTCCTGAGTTTTACCGGGAGTATGTGGCAATCAAAACCAAGAAACGAATCTTGCTGTACACCATGAACCCCAACAAATTCAGAGCTTGCCAGTTTCTGATCAAGTTTCATGAAAGGAGGAATGACAAGATTATTGTTTTTGCTGACAACGTGTTTGCTCTGAAGGAATATGCCATTCGACTGAACAAGTAAGAATTGGAAAGTTAGAGTAGCCTCCAAAGCCAGTTCAACTTCCCCATGTGACAGTATAGAAAGTGCCTGTTTTCTTCTCGAAGATCTCAGGAACTTCTTAGTATCCAAAGGTCTAGTTCTGTGGTCCCAGGGACCAGGTGAGACAAAAGGGCAGGTGGTCAGAGTCATTGGTTAGAGTGCATGGGAGTGGGGGCCTGGTCACTCTGAGCTGAGGGAGCGGGGGCTAGAGTTGTGATGATGTGGAGCTGGGCTCCAAAGGTGGGCACGGCTTGGCATCTGCAGTTTCAGGCTCAGTGGGTACTCTGCCCAGAGATGAGATCACACGGTATTTGGTCAGGGGCCAGGAAGGCAAGGTTTGGCCCAGCATCTAGAAAGAACTTCTTAGGAAACACCGACCAGGGTCCTCCTTAGCCTACAGCCCCACCCAGATATTGTGTTTAAAACCTGGCTGTTGAAGATTTCCTGCCAAGAAAGAAGGAAGAGGCCTGTGCTTCTGTGCACAGTGATGCAGGGCTTCAGGTGCTGTGAGTGGAGCAGAAGGCAAGGTCCCCTGAGAAGATAAGCCTTCATTCGTTATGTGATGGGTAGGGATGCAGAGGGAAGGGTGGGTACAGAACAGTTTCTCTTCACAAACTGTGATTTAATCACCACATGAGGTCATTGTACGATTCTCATTTTACAGATGAGAAAACTGAGACATAGGAGGATTAAATTGCTGAAATTTCTAAAATCATACCTTTTTTTTTAAGCATTTTTATTGGAGTATAATTCCTTTACAATGGTGTGTTAGTTTCTGCTGTATAAAAAAGTGAATCAGATATACATATACATATATCCCCATATCCCCTCCCTCTTGTGTCTCCCTCCCACCCTCCCTATCCCACCCCTCTAGGTGGTCACAAAGCACTGAGCTGATCTCCCTGTGCTATGCAGCAGCTTCCCACTAGCTAGCTATTTTACATTTGGTAGTGTATATATGTCCATGATGAGCTGTCACTTCGTCCCAGCTTACCCTTCCCCTCTTCGTGTCCTCAGTCCATTCTCTATTTCTGCGTCTTTATTCCTGTCCTCGCCCTAGGTTGTTCAGAACCATTTTTTTTAGATAACATATATATGTGTTAGCATATGGTATTTGTTTTCTTCTTTCTGACTTACTTCACTCTGTATGACAGATTCTAGGTCCATCCACCTCACTACAAATAACTCAATTTCGTTTCTTTTTATGGCTGAGTAATATTCCATTGTATATATGTGCCACATCTTCTTTATCCATTCATCTGTCGATGGACACTTAGGTTGCTTCCATGTCCTGGCTATTGTAAGTAGAGCTGCAATGAACATCGTGATGCGTGACTCTTTTTGACTTATGTTTTTCTTAGGGTATATGCCCAGTAGTGGGATTGCTGGGCGGTATGGTAGTTCTATTTTTAGTTTTTTAAGGAACCTCCATAATGTTCTCCATAGTGGCTGTATCAATTTACATTCCCATCAATAGTGCAAGAGGGTTCCCTTTTCTCCACACCCTCTCCAGCATTTGTTGTTTGTAGAGTTTTTGATGATGGCCATTCTGACTGGTGTGAGATGATACCCCATTGTGGTTTTGATTTGCATTTCTCTAATGATTAGTGATGTTGAGCATCCTTTCATGTGTTTGTTGGCAATCTGTATATCTTCTTTGGAGAAATGTCTATTTAGGTCTTCTGCCCATTTTTGGATTGGGTTGTTTGATTTTCTGATATTGAGCTGCATGAGCTGCTTGTAAATTTTGGAGCTTAATCCTTTGTCAGTTGCTTCATTTGCAAATATTTTCTCCCATTCTGAGGGTTGTCTTTTCGTCTTGTTTATATTTTCCTTTGCTATGCAAAAGCTTTAAGTTTCATTGGGTCCCATTTGTTTATTTTTGTTTTGATTTCCATTTCTCTAGGAGTTGGGTCAAAAAGGATCTTGTTGTGATTTAGGTCATAGAGTGTTCTGCCTATGTTTTCCTCTAAGAGTTTTATAGCGTCTAGCCTTACATTTAGGTCTTTAATCCTAAATGTGAATTTATTTTTGTATATGGTGTTAAGGAGTGTTCTAATTTCATTCTTTTAAATGTAGCTGTCCAGTTTTCCCAGCACCACTTATTGAAGAGATTGTACTTTCTCCATTATATATTCTTGCCTTCTTTATCAAAGGTAAGGTGACCATATGTGCCTGGGTTTATCTCTGGGCTTTCTCTCCTGTTCCATTGATCTAAATTTCTGTTTTTGTGCCCGTACCATACTGCCTTGATTACTGTAGCTTTGTAGTATAGTCTGAAGTGAGGGAGTCTTATTCCTCCAGGTCTGTTTTTCTTTCTCAAGATTGCTTTGGCTATTTGGGGTCTTTTGTGTTTCCATACAAATTGTGCAATTTTTTGTTCTAGTTCTGTAAAAAATGCCATTGGTAGTTTGATAAGCATTGTATTGGGTAGTATAGTCATTATCACAATGTTGATTCTTCCAAACCAAGAACATGGTATATCTCTCTGTCTGTTTGTATCATCTTTAATTTCTTTCATCAGTGTCTTATAGTTTTCTGCATACAAGTCTTTTGTCTCCTTAGGTAGGTTTATTCCTAGGTATTTTATTCTTTTTGTTGCCCTGGTAAATGGGAGTGTTTCCTTAATTTCTCTTACAGATTTTTCATCATTAGTGTATATGAATGCCAGAGATTTCTGTGCATTAATTTTGTACCCTGCTACTTTACCAAATTCACTGATTAGCTCTAGTAGCTTTCTGGTAGCATCTTTAGGATTCTCTGTGTATACTATCATGTCATCTGCAAACAGTGACAGCTTTTTTTTTCTCTGCGGTACGCGGGCCTCTCACTGTCACGGCCTCTCCTGTTGCAGAGCACAGGCTCCGGACGCGCAGGCTCAGCGGCCATGGCTCACGGACCCAGCCGCTCCACGGCATGTGGGATCCTCCTTGACCGGGGCACGAACCCGTGTCTCCTGCGTCGGCAGGCAGACTCTCAACCCCTGCGCCACCAGGGAAGCCCTGACAGCTTTACTTCTTCTTTTCCGCCTTGGGTTCCTTTTATTTCTTTTTCTTTTCTGATTTCTGTGGCTAAAACTTCCAGAACTATGTTGAATAATAGAGGTGAGAGTGGACAACCTTGTCTTCCTCCTGATCTTAGAGGAAATGGTTTCAGTTTTTCACCATTGAGGAGGATGTTGGCTGTGGGTTTGTCATATATGGCCTTTATTATGTTGAGGTAAGTTCCCTATATGCCTGCTTTCTGGAGGGTTTTTATCATAAATGGGTGTTGAATTTTGTCAGAATTTTTTTCTGCATCTATTGAGATAATCAAATGGTTTTTATCCTTCAGTTTGTTGATACGGTGTATCACATTGATTGATTTGCAGATACTGAAGAATCCTTGCATTCCTGGGATAAACCCCACTTGATCATGGTGTATGATCCTTTTAGTGTGTTGTTGGATTCTGTTTGCTAGTATTTTGTTGAGGATTTTTGCATCTATGTTCATCAGTGATATTGGCCTGTAGTTTTCTTTCTTTGTGGCATCTTTGTCTGGTTTTGGTATCAGGGTGATGGTGGCCCTGTAGAATGAATTTGGGAGTGTTCCTCCCTCTGCTATATTTTGGAAGAGTTTGAGAAGGATAGGTGTTAGCTCTTCTCTAAATGTTTGATAGAATTCCCCTGTGAAGCCATCTGGTCCTGGGCTTTTGTATGTTGGAAGATTTTTAATCACAGTTTCAATTTCAGTGCTTGTGATTGGTCTGTTCATATTTTCTATTTCTTCCTGGTTCAGTCTTGGCAGGTTGTGCCTTTCTAAGAATTTGTCCATTTCTTCCAGGTTGTCCATTTTATTGGCATAGAGTTGCTTGTAGTAATCTCATGATCTTTTGTATTTCTGCAGTGTCAGTTGTTACTTCTCCTTTTTCATTTCTAATTCTATTGATTTGAGTGTTCTCCCTTTTTTTCTTGATGAGTCTGGCTAATGGTTTATCAATTTTGTTTATCTTCTCGAAGAACCAGCTTTTAGTTTTTTGATCTTTGCTATCGTTTCCTTCATTTCTTTTTCATTTATTTATGGTCTGATCTTTATGATTTTTTTTTCCTTCTGCTAACTTTGGGGTTTTATTGTTCTTCTTTCTCTAATTGCTTTAGGTGCAAGGTTAGGTTGGTTTTTCGAGATGTTTCCTGTTTCTTAAAGTAGGATTGTATTGCTACTAAACTTCCCTCTTAGAACTGCTTTTGCTGCATCCCATTCGTTTTGGGTCGTCGTGGCTCCATTGTCATTTGTTTGTAGGTATTTTTTGATTTCCTCTTTGATTTCTTCAGTGATCACTTTGTTATTAAGTAGTGTATTGTTTAGCCTCCATGTGTTTGTATTTTTTTGCGATCTTTTCCTGTAATTGATATCTAGTCTCATAGCGTTGTGGTCAGAAAAGATACTTGATACAATTTCAGTTTTCTTAAATTTACCAAGGCTTGATTTTTGACCCAAGATATGATCTCTCCTGGAGAATTTTCCATGAGCACTTGAGAAAAATGTGTATTCTGTTGTTTTTGGATGGAATGTCCTATAAATATCAATTAAGTCCATCTTGTTTAATGTATCATTTAAAGCTTGTGTTTCCTTATTTATTTTCATTTTGGATGATCTGTCCATTGGTGAAAGTGGGGTGTTAAAGTCCCCTAGTATGAATGTTTTACTGACAATTTCCCCTGTTAGTATTTGCCTTATGTATTGAGGTGCTCCTATGTTGGGTGCATAAATATTTACAATTGTTATATCTTCTTCTTGGATCGATCCCTTGATCATTACGTAGTGTCCTTCTTTGTCTCTTGTAATAGTCTTTATTTTAAAGTCTATTTTGTCTGATATGAGAATTGCTATTCCAGCTTTCTTTTGATTTCCATTTGCAGGGAATATCTTTTTCCATCCCCTCACTTTCAGTCTGTATGTGTCCCTAGGTCTGAAGTGGGTCTCTTGTAGACAGCATATATGGATCTTGTTTTTGTATCCATTCAGCCAGTCTGTGTCTTTTGGTGGGAGCATTTAATCCATTTACATTTATCGATATGTATGTTCCTATTACCATTTTCTTAATTGTTTTGGGTTTGTTATAGTGGGTCTATTCCTTCTCTTGTGTTTCCTGCCTAGAGAAGTTCCTTTAGCATTTGTTGTAAAGCTGGTTTGGTGGTGCTGAATTCTTTTAGCTTTTGCTTGTCTGTAAAGTTTTTAATTTCTCCATCAAATCTGAATGAGATCCTTGCTGTGTAGAGTATTCTTGGTTGTAGGTTTTTCCCTTTCATCACTTTAAGTATGTCCTGCCACTCCCTTCTGGATTGCAGCGTTTCTGCTGAAACATCAGCTGTTAACCTTATGGGGATTCCCTTGTATGTTATTTTTTGTTTTTCCCTTGCTGCTTTTAATATTTTTTCTTTGTATTTAATTTTTGATAGTTTGATTAATATGTGTCTTGGCATATTTCTCCTTGGATTTATCCTTTATGGGACTCTGTGCTTCCTGGACTTGAATGACTGTTTGCTTTCCCATATTAGGGAAGTTTTCAACATAATCTCTTCAAATATTTTCTCAGTCCCTTTCTTTTTGTCTTCCTCTTCTGGGACGCCCTATAATTTGAATGTTGGTGCGTGTAATGTTGTCCCAGAGGTCTCTGAGACTGTCCGCATTTCTTTCCATTCTTTATTCTCCTCTGTGGTAGTTATTTCCACTATTTATCTTCCAGGTCACTTCTCCGTTCTTCTGCCTCAGTTATTCTGCTATTGATTCCTTCTAGAGAGTTTTTAATTTCATTTATTGTGTTTTTCATCATTGTTTGCTCTTTAGTTCTTCTGAGTCCTTAAACGTTTCTTGTATTTTCTCCATTCTATTTCCAAGATTTTGGATCATCTTTACTATCATTACTCTGAATTCTTTTTCAAGTAGACTGCCTATTTCCTCTTTATTTGTTTGGTCTGGTGGGTTTTTACCTTGCTCCTTCATCTGCTGTGTGTTTCTTTGTCTTCTCATTTTGCTTGCCTTACTGTGTTTGGGGTCTCCTTTTCAAAGGCTGCAGGTTTGTAGTTCTTGTTGCTTTTGGTGTCTGCCCCCAGTGGCTAACGTTGGTTCCGTGGGTTGTGTACGCTTCCTGGTGGAGGGGGCTGTTGCCTGTGTTCTGGTGGATGAGGCTGGATCTCGTATTTCTGGTGGGCAGGATTGTGTCTGGTGGTGTGTTTTGGGGTGCCTGTGGCCTTATGATTTTAGGCAGCCTCTCTGCTAACGGGTGGGGTTGTGTTCCTGTCTTGCTAGTTGTTTGGCATAGGGTGTCCAGCGCTGTAGCTTGCTGGTTGTTTAGTGGAGCTGGGTCTTAGTGTTGAGATGGAAATCTCTGGTAGAGCTTTCGCTGTTTGATATTACGTGGAGTCGGGAGGTTTCTGGTGGTCCAGTGTCCTGAACTTGGCTCTCCCATCTCAGAGGCACAGGCCTGATACCTGGCCGAGCACCAACACCCTGTCAGCCACACAGCTCTTAAGGAAAGGGAGTAAAAAAGAAAGAAAGCAAAAAAGAAAAGGACGTTATTAAAAAATAAAAAATATTGTTAAAAATAAAAAAAAGTTAAAAAGTAATAAAAAAGGAAGAAAGAAAGAAGAGAGCAACCAAACCAAACAACAAATCCACCAATGGTTACAAATGCTAAAAACTATTAAAAAAAAAAATTGACAGAACCCCAGGAAATGTGGTAAAAGCAAAGCTATACAGAAAATCACACAAAGTCCACTGCCTCAATTTTGGGATGATTCGTTGTCTATTCAGGTATTCCGGAGATGCAGGGTACATAGGTTGATTGGAGATCTAATCTGAGGCTGCTGGGAGAGATTTCCCTTTCTCTTCTTTGTTGGCACAGCTCCCGGGGTTCAGCTTTGGATTTGGCCCCGCCTCTGCATGTAGGTCGCCGGAGGGCGTCTGTTCTTCGCTCAGACAGGACGGGGTTAAAGGAGCAGCTGATTCGGGGGCTCTGGCTCACTCAGGCCGGGGGGAGGGAGGGGTACGGATGTGGGGCGAGCCTGCGGCGGCAGAGGCTCACATGATGTTGCACCAGCCTGAGGCGTGCCATGCGTTCTCCCTGGGAAGTTGTCACTGGATCCTGGGAACCTGGCAGTGGTGGGCTGTACAGGCTCCCGGGAGGGGAGGTGTGGACAGTGACCTGTGCTCGCACACAGGCTTCTTGGTGGCTGCAGCAGCCTTAGCGTCTCATGCCCGTCTCTGGGGTCCACGCTGATAGCTGCGGCTCACACCCATCTCTGGAGCTTGTTTAGGCGGTTCTCTGAATCCCCTCTCCTTGTGCACCCCGAGACAGTGATCTCTTGCTTCTTAGGCAGTTCCAGAATTTTTCCTGGACTCCCTCCCGGCTAGCTGTGGTGCACTAGCCCCCTTCAGGCTGTGTTCACGCAGCCAACCCCAGTCCTCTCCCTGGGGTCTGACTTCTGAAGCCCGAGCCTCAGCCCCCAGCCCCGCCTGCCCCAGCGGGTGAGCAGACAAGCCTCTCAGGCTGGTGAGTGCTGGTCGGCACTGATCCTCTGTGCGGGAATCTCTGCTTTGCCCTCTGCACCCCTGTTGCTACGCTCTCCTCTGTGCCTCCGAAACTTCCACCCCGCCCACCCCCGTCTCCATCATTGAAGGGGCTTCCTAGTGAGTGGAAACTTTTCCTCCTTCACAGCTCCCTCTTACTGGTGCAGGTCCTGTCCTTATCCTTTTGTCTCTTTTTTCTTTTTTCTTTTGCCCTACCCAGGTACATGAGGAGTTTCTTGCCTTTGGGGAAGTCTGAGGTCTTCTGCCAGCGTTCAGTAGGTGTTCTGTAGGAGTTGTTCCACATGTAGATGTATTTCTCATGTATCTGTAGGGAGGAAGGTGATCTCCATGTCTTACTCCTCCGCCGCTCTTGAAGGTTTCGGTCCATACCTTTCTTTAATGTAGGAAAGGTTTTACATTTTTTTTTTTTTTTTTTTTTATGTGGTACGCGGGCCTCTCACTGTTGTGGTCTCTCCCGTTGCGGAGCACAGGCTCCGGACGCGCAAGCTCAGCGGCCATGGCTCACCAGCCCAGCTGCTCCGCGGCATGTGGGATCTTCCCGGACCGGGGCACGAACCCGTGTCCCCTGCATCGGCAGGCAGACTCTCAACCCCTGCGCCACTAGGGAAGCCCAGATTTTACTTTTTATCAAAGTAACAGACTTAACAAAAACCAGCAGTTCCTTGCACCTGTCTTCCTACTCACAATTTCTCTTCCCCAAAGATAGCCACTGTCAACTCTCTTCTCTATTTACCTTCATATTTCTAAGTAATAATTTATATAGTAATTTCTTGATTATTAATTGTAGAAATTGCTTATTAATTTCCTACCATGGGAGTTGTGGATTTAGCTCTCTTACCTATGCTACTCCATCTCCTCCCCCCACTCCATCCTCCCAGTGTATTTGGGGTTACGTTAGTGTTCAATGTTACATTATTTTGGCTGTGTAAGTATTGTTCAAGCCAAGGCAGATAGTGTACCATGCTTACATTTTCCTTTGTGTTAACATTTGTTTTTCCTGAAGTTAATAATTGCCTTGTTATTACTTTCGCTTGGTTTTCTATATAATTACTAATTAGTCCTTTTCAGACTCTTCATGCATCATAAACTCCTTCTCAAAAGGGTCAGATCCATCAGGTAATCTCTCGATTTCTTTTCACTTCCTTTCCCTGGTGGATCCTTTCCAGTTCTTCATCCTCCACCAGCCTCAACCAGCACTTTATCCTCCTACTCTGCATTGGTCTGCTTGCTCTCTAGGATTAGAGATGCTGCCTAACTGTCCCTCTGACATGATCCTGTGAATTCCTTGTGCCTCTTCCCTGTGTTGGAGCCCCTGTTGCCGAATCTCAAGTGTCCTCTTTCTTGGTCACTCGTTTTGATGGAGTGTATCGTTTAGTAGATTTCTGAGAGAAGGTACGTAGAGGAAAAGTTTTTAAGAATTCGCTTGGAGATGTCATTATTCAGTCTCACACTTGATCAGTAGTTTGGCTGGGCCTCAGAATGTCAAAAGGCAGGGCCCTTTTCTTGGGGCTTCCAATGCAGCTGCTTGCAAGTCTGATGATCTGTTCTGGTGGTCCTGTGTTCCTTCTCTCAGGAATTTAGAATCTGTTTTTTCATTTTTGGAAATTTCAAAACAATATGACTAGTGTGATCTTTTTTTCTTTCATTGTGATGGACACTCAGTAGACCCTCTCAGTCTGGAAACTCGTGGCCTTCAATTCCAAGAATTTCTTTCTGTTTTTCTTTGTTACTCATCTTCTCCGTTTTTTCTTTTCTCTCTTTTTTGAATTCCTGCTGGTCAGATGTTAGATCTTCTGGACAGCTTCTCCAATTTTCTTTTCTTTTTTCTTCTCCTTTTTTTTGGCTGTGCTGCACGGCTTGCGGGATTGGGATTGAACCCGGGCCATGGCAGTGAAAGTGCCAAGTCCCAACCACTGGACTTCCAGTGAACTCCCAATTTCTCCCATTTTTTATCCCTTTTTCTTCCAACCCTATTGAAGCTTTTGTTAATTTCCAAGAGTTCTATATCGCCAGCTGTTTTGTTTTTTGAGTAAGTACAGTGTCTTATCTGAGGCTGTTAAAGCTTTTGAAGCTTTCTTCTATTGCCTACACTGTCTCTCTTTTCTTCAGGTGTTTTGATTGTTTCAGCTCTATCTTTAGAGACCTTCTTCTGATTTTTGGTAGTCTTTGGCTCTAGTTTCTTATTTAACGGTCAGTCGCTAAAAAGCTGATCGGCCTTTGTGTATAGCTTAGTGGGTTTGCCGACCTATGGCCCTCTCCACAGCATGATCATGCAGGGACCTGGCTAGTTTGTCAAGAGATTGCCAGATTCCAGTATCTCTGGGTCTCTTCTCTTGTGCTGGAAAGTTTCTCCAGAGAAGAATCTTCTGGTCTCCTAGATACCAGCCTGTGGTGGGGGAGAGAAAAGGGAATCCCCGTCGTTTTTCACTTTCAATCTTGCTTTGCCCTCAGCTCTGCCTGAGGTCCCTAAGTGTAGACCTTCCTGTTCAGAATCTGGAAAGTAAACTTCCAGTTCTCTGCCAGGTGGGAGGACGCATGCCTGGCTGTCAGGGTTGGGGTCTGACACTTTTCCTTATGCATGTATGCTGTCGGTCCTTCTGTCTGCAATCCTACCCTACCACCCACCTTCCGAGGCAACTGGTGATTAGATCCTGAACCCTTCTGTGTTCTGTGTAGAAAATTGTCTTGTTTTGTATTGGTTTTTCCCTCCTGCTGGCTTGGGCTTCTGCTTTCTCTGGTCTACTACTTTAGTTTCCATGCCTGTATCCATCTGTTTTTCAGTTTCCACAGTTCTGCTTCCATTATTCTGCTATTACTTCTGTTCTCTTTGCCCTTGCGGGTTTGTGTTTTTTTTAATCCTTTACTACTGTCACATTAGCGTCTATTTGAGAGGGACATCAAGACAGTGCATATATTTACTGTGTCTGATTTAAGAGCCATCCTCCCTCCTATCCCCACCCCCATTCCAGTACTCCATCCTGACTCTTCCTGGAGCCTCCCTCAAGGGGGACATTCATTTGCCTGGCACTGTCAAATCTGAACCAATCTGGCATGGTGAAGGGCAGCAGGTTGTGGCTCTCTCATGGGTACTAGAATCGTAATTACAACTTTTACTTATTATCTTCTTTTTTCCTTTTATTTGGTATTTCTGGCCTTTAAGTGTATGAAGTGTTGTTGTCTGTCTCATTTTCTTGCTATACAGTGGTCCTTTGGATCCTGAGCTATGCTCCATTCTGTAACTTGGGACTGGTGTATGGCAGGGAGTCTCTGAGTTTCTGGTTTGTTTCGACCTTACTGAGAAAGAAATAGGTGTCACTAAAGTACTTTGCAGGAGAGACTCTTTGGGTTGTTTGATAGTGTGAGGTAGTGGGTAGAACATGAACTTTGGAGTCAGACACACTGGATTTGATTCCCAGCTCCTCCTCTTATTAGCTGTGTGACCTAGGGAAAGTTCTTTACCTCTCTGAACCTCCTTTTGTTCCACTGTCACATGGAGTTACCATCACCTACCTCAGAGGATTCCTGCATCTGGTAGGTGTTTAACAAATGTTAGGTCCTCTTTCCGAAGGATGGTTACCCTTCTGTTTCATTTCCTATATGAGAGAACCTTCAGAAACTTAGGGCTCACCACTATTTGAGTTGTTTTTCCTGATGACGAGCGAGGAGAAAAAGAACCACCTGAAAACCTGGGTATCAAGAGACAGGCTGTTCTGAAGAGTGCAGTTTCCCGACCTTTTTCACAGCATGACGCATACAGAAAATTAGAAGATTTGCGTGGTACCCCGAACACTCTCACAGGCCAGGCTTGCCGTGGTTAGGGAAGCATCCAGCTGTCCCAGGCCCTGCCCAGCTTCCCCACCGGCAAGGGGGCTGCTCTCTCGGGTACACCTGTACCCAGTTTGTAGCACAGTGTTGGGAAGCACGTGTGGAGTATCAAAAGTCGTGCTTCCTGAGCCTTCCATGGGCACTGCCCGGGGATAGCTCGTGGCCTCAGTGGTGGAACAGCCACTTGGGTCAGCCTCCTTAGGCTCCTGACCCTCAGTTCCTCGTGTGTAAATTGGGAACATGAAACCTACCTTTCGCAGTTCCGAGGAATATCGGCAGGCATGGATGTTTTTTTCCCAGGGTAGAACCCAGCTGCATGTTTGGTGTGGGTGGGCCCTGTATGCCTGCTAGCTGTCCTCATCGTCCTTGTCATTGTCATCGTCACCATCACTGTTATTGCTGACCCTTCGGAAACTACAAAACCACATCATTACAAGAAAAGCAGAGGAATGGCTTTGCCAGGTGCCATTGAGGTTGTCAGATAGGGTTGTACCCTTTGGCACAGAGCTGGAAACTCAAGAGAAATGTTTGTGCTTAGTGTTATAGAGGGTCCATGGGGAAAAGTCTGGAAGGGGCTCTTTTCTCCTTTCTTGGAGAATGCTTGTTTGATTAGGAAACAGTTCCTTCCAAACTTTTGTTTGCAAATAGCAATGTTTTCTTTGCTGCTCCCATTGAGCTTCGTGAAATCTAGGGGATTCTCCTTGTATAGACACTAAGCTTAGCGTGAGAGATACTGAGGCAGGAAGGAGCACAGGCCAAAAACAAAAAGGTAAAGGAGGGAATCTTGAAGAGAGTAGTGATCTGCATCTTGGCTCAGAGTGGAAAGGGTGCGGTGTGTGTGGTTTGGAAAGGCGGTGGGGAGGGTCTGTAGGCTCTCACTTTTGTGGCTCTCTTCCTGATGTTTTTGCATGACAGAGGGCTTCCTGGAAGAGAGGAACCTTGCAAGATCTCCCTTTCCCTCTGACATGCTTTCAGGATAATTGAGGAGTGATTCTGTAGTCTTCCTAACACAGCTTTGTTCTTCTCTAGACCCTATATCTATGGTCCTACATCCCAGGGAGAAAGGATGCAGATTCTCCAGAATTTCAAGCATAACCCCAAAATCAACACCATCTTCATATCCAAGGTCAGTGTGGCATGCAGCAGCCCCCGGGCCTGGGGGACACTGGATGATTTCTGGGCAGTGAATTGGTATTTGTTGAAGGAACGTCACATGTCAGTGTTCATTCCCACGTGTTCAGTGTCTGGGGGCAGAGGAACGTTGCCTGTCAGGTAGTGGAAGAAGCAGATGTACGGTTTTAATGTACATAATCTATATTCCTAACTCAAGGAGTATATAATCTAGCAAGTCCTTTTGCTTGACTTAAGTTTTTCCCACCTCTTTTTGGGATACAGGAATTTTGAGTTGTATTTTCTTTATACAAGGGGGAAAAGTTCATTACCTACTATGGCAAAGGTTGGCATTTGCATAAGGTTCTCTTTGTGGCATTGGAGATTCCTGTGGGTCGTGGGCAGCTTTTGTCCTGGCTCCTGGTATGCCTTGGGGGTGGGTGGTGAGTATAAACACAATGCATAATCATGTAGGCCCAGCTTGGTGATGGTTTTAACTTGCAGTTAGAAGTGGTGGCCCAACAGTTTAGAATAGTCATTCAGGTTAGAACAGACCCAAAGCCCAAAAGAAATGAGATTTACCTATAAAGTGATCATGGATGGGTCAAGCTTTTATTTCTGTGTCTGGGAACTTTGATGGTTGGATCCCCTCCCCACCTCCCTCCCCAAGCTAAGGCAGCTACCCAGAGTCAGAATCCAGCCCACTGCAGGCAGTGGCCCCTCCCAGGTCACGTGTCCGACCTTTGCTGTTTGCCTCAATAGCCTCCAGTTAAAATTGTGGATGGTTTTGTGCATACCCATTTCTGTAGCAAAAAATAAGAAGAATCACTCACAGAGAGTCTGTTGATAGGGCCCTCTTGTCTCTGGGTCCCTAGCAGCCACACCAGGACTGTTGCTGAGACAGATGGTTAGGAGTCAGGTCTCGACAGCTTCTATAGGACAGCTCTTAGGAGAACATGCTAGGTCCTTAGAGGCCTGCGTGCATCTGAAGGACCCCGGTACAGATTGAAGAGGATAGTGATTGTTTTTCTGAATTACCTACAGAGCTTATTTAAATTTGAGGCCAGTTGACTTTTTTTTTTCCCTTTTTGACTCATATATAAAAACCTTCCCAGGGCTTCCCTGGTGGCGCAGTGGTTGAGAGTCCGCCTGCCGATACAGGGGACGCGGGTTCGTGCCCCGGTCTGAGAAGATCCCACGTGCCGCGGAGCGGCTGGGCCCGTGAGCCATGGCCGCTTGAGCCTGCGCGTCCAGAGCCTGTGCTCCGCAACGGGAGAGGCCACAACAGTGAGAGGCCCGCGTACCGCAAAAAAAAAAAAAAAAACTTCCCAGACTCACAGCTGGTTCATTTCTGTAGGTGGGTGACACATCGTTTGATCTGCCAGAAGCAAATGTTCTCATTCAGATCTCATCTCATGGTGGCTCCCGGCGGCAGGAGGCCCAGAGGCTGGGGCGAGTGCTCCGAGCAAAAAAAGGTACCTTCTGCTCCAGGCGGTCTGTCTTTTCAAACCACTTCCGTCAGGTGTCTGTGAGGGTGAGCCTGTGCTCCTGGGCTAGGTAGACCCTGAAGGGGATGGACGGGGGTCCCAAAGCAAGGACCAAGGTCTCCTTGGCCATTGTTATTTCTCATGTGCTGGGGTTGAGCATGTGGACGTTTTCCATGGCAGCTGTCTGGAGGTCACAGTCTGAGCTGAGTGTTTGTGTTGGTAGATAGAGGAGCCAGGTAAGACAAGGAAACAATTGAATTCAGAGTGCGTGATGGTGTAGATGTAGAAGGCAGAAAGCAGAGCATAGACCACCAGTGCAAGTGTAGGAGCTGGCAGCTGTCCCCTGAACCTTGAGTTAAGAGTAAGGGGAGGGCTTGGTAGGAGCAGCTTGGGCAGCCACAAGGTGGATACCTTGCTCATAACCTGTGAAGAGTGGTCCCTTGAGTGGCAGTTTACAGCAGGGACATCACAAGCTCAGTGAATGAGGAAGCAAGAGTCATGCTTCCTCTGCTTGTTAACTGCAGTAAAGGAGCCCAGAACCCAATCATGGGCAGAGTAGAGACTGACGTTTCTGCTAAGAGATGGCATCCTCTTAGCAGACCAGGCAGGTCCTAAAACAAGGACACAGGCCCTGTCCTCAAGGAATTCACTAATCTTAGGAAGAACTTGGACTGCTAGGATGTTTGAAAGTGACAGGATTAGTGGGCAGGTGTTGTAATTGTACTGCGTTTGAGTATGTTTAGGAAACAGCTAATTGATTGTGTTTGAAATGGAGACAGGGCAAGTTAGTGGAAATAGCAAACATGGACTTGGGCACCAGACCAACTGTGTGACCTTGGGCAAGTAATTTGACCCTCTGAGCTTTGGTTTCTCATCCACAGTTGGAGTGACAATCCTTACCTTGCAGGACTGTTAATAATGAAGAATAAGAGTACATAACAGAATATAATAGACTGCTGGATAAATCTGACTAGCATATATGAAAGTGTTTCATTACTTATTCCTTACTCATCACACACAAAGCTAATTTGAAAATCCCTTTGAATTTGATTGGAATTTTGTTTTTTAAATACTGTTTGACTCATTTTACAAGGCCAGTATTACCCTGATACCAAAGCCAGAAAAGTTTACTACAGAAAAGAAAATGACAGGCCAATATCCAATGAATACAGTTGTAAAAATCCTCAATAAAATACTAGCAAACCAAATTCAGCATCATATTAGAAGGATCATTCACCATGATCAAGTGGGATTTATACCTGGGATGCAAAGGAGGTTCACCATATGCAAATCAATAAATGTGATATATCACATTAATAGAATTAAAGACAAGATCATATGATCATTTCAATGGATGCAGAAAAAGCATTTGACAAAATTCAACATCTGTTCATGATAAAAACTCTTTTAACAAATTAGGTATAGGAGGAAAGTACCTCAACATAACAAAGGCTGTATATGACAAGCCCACAGCTAACCTCATACTTAATAGTGAAAGATTTGAAAGCTTTTCCTCTAAGATCAGGAACAAGACAAGGGTGCCCAGTCTCACCAGTCCTATTCAACATTGTACTGGAAGTCCTAACCAAAGCAATTAGGTAAGAAAAAGATATAGAAAGCATCAGAATTGGAAAAGAAGTAAAATTTTCTCTATTTGCAGGTGACATGATTTCATACATAGAAAATCCAGAAGACTTTACCAAAAAAAAACTGTTAGATCTATTCAATGAATTTGGTAAAGTTTCAGGATTCAAACTTTACAAAAATCAGTAGTGTTTCTGTACACTAATGACAAATTATCTAAAAAAGAAATAAAATGATTCCATTTACAATAGCATCCAAAACAATAAAATATTGGGGACTTCCCTGGCAGTCTAGTGGTTAAGACTCCGAGCTGCAGGGGGCACGGGTTCAATCCCTGGTCGGGGAACTAAGGTCCCACATGCCACGCAGCCAAAAAACAAACAACAACAAAAAAAACCCACAATAAAATATTTAGGAATAAATTTAACCAAGGAGGTGAAAGAGCTCTACACCGAAAACTACAAGACATTGATGAGAGAAATGTAAGAAGATAAATGGAAAGTATCCTTTGTTTATGGAGTGGAAGAATTAAAATTGTTAAAATATCTATACTACCCAAAGCCGTCTGTAGATTCAGTGCAATCCCTATCAAGACTCCAGTGGCATTTTTAACAGAAGTAAAAATAACAATCCTGAAATTTTTGTGGAACCACAAAAGACCCCAAATAGCCAAAGCAAGTTCTGAGAAAGAAGAACAAAGCAGGAGGCATCGCACTTCTGATTTTAAGTTATATGATAAAGCTGTGGTCATCGAAAGAGTATGTTACTGGCATAAAAACAGACTTATAGATCAGTGGAACACAATCCAGAGCCCAGAAATTAAACCCATGCATATATGGTCAACTAATATTTGACAAGAGAGCCAAGAATACCCAGTGGAGAAAAGATAGTCTCTTTAATAAACGGTGCTGGGAAAATTGGATATCCACATGTGAAAGGATGAAATTACCCCTGTCTTACACCACTAGCAAAAATTGACTCAAAATGGATTAAAGACTTAAATGTAAGGCTGGAAACCATACAACTTCTAAAGGAAAACAAAGGAAAAATGCTCCTTGACATGGGTCTTGGCAGTGTTTTTTTTGGATATTACACCTAAAGCTTAAGCAACAAAATAAAAAATAAGTGGACTACATCAAACTAAAAAGCTTCTTCGCAGCAAAAGGAATGATCGACAAAATGAAAAGGCAGTGTATGGAATGGGAGAAAATATTTGCAAATCGTATATCTGATAAGGGGTTAATAGCCAAAATAAATGAAGACCTTATACAACTCAATAGCAAAAAAACCAAATAATCCAATCAAAAACTGGGCAAAAGACCTGAACAGACATTTTTTCCAAAGAAGATTTACAAATAGCCAACAGGTACATGAAAAGGTGCTAAACATCACTAATTATTAGGGAAATGTAAATCAAAACTACAATGATGGATGTGAACTAAACTCACCGAGGTAATCATTTCACAATATATGTAAGTCAAATCATTATGCTGTGTACCTTAAACTTATATAGCACTATATGTCAATTTTATCTCAATAAAACAAAGGGAGAAAAAGGAAAATATTTGATATCATATACTTAGCCCTTTTCTTTGCATCTCTGAACTCTTGTAAGACAAGGAAACAGTTGAATTCAGAGGCAGTACACAGATACTTAACTTACTGACATTTGAACTGTGAAGCAAAAATATTCAGATTTTCCTGCAGGATCAGATTTTATAGGCTACAGTATTTTCTGTCCTAGTTACTATGATAATTCTGTTACTGGGTTTTCTCTCTGAACCTTTTTTATTAAAGTAGTTTTAGCATAATGTTTTCAAAAGGTTTATCCATATTGTAGCATGTATTAGCACTTCATTCTTTTTTATTGCTGAATAATAGTCCACTGTATAGACATACCACTTTTTTTGATTATTATTTTTTAAATTTTATTTATCTTTTGGCTGTGTTGGGTCTTTGTTGCTGCATGTAGGCTCTCTCTAGTTGCGTCGAGCAGGGGCTACTCTTCATTGCGGTGCATGGGCTTCTCATTGTGGTGGTTTCTGTTGTTGTGGAGCACGGTCTCTAGGGCGTGTGGGCTTCAGTAGTTGTGGCTCTCGGGCTCTAGAGCGCAGGCTCAGTAGTTGTGGTGCACAGGCTTAGTTGCTCCACGGCATGTGGGATCTTCCTGGACCAGGGCTCAAACCTGTGACCCCTGCATTGGCAGGTGGATTCTTAACCACTGCTCCACCAGGGAAGTCCCTGGACATACCACTTTTTAAAATTCATTTATGGACATTTGGATTGTTTCCACTTTCTGGCTCTTAGAATAATGTTTGGGTCATGTAATAACTTTATGTTTAACATTTTAATAAACTGTCAGACTGTTTCCAAAGTGGTTGTACCATTTTCCATTCTCACCAACAGTGTATGAGCCTTTCAGTTTCTCCACATCTCCTTGACAACAACCGTAATCATCGTTTTTCATTCTGGTCATCCTAGTGTGTGCCAGGTAGTATTTTGTCATGGTTTTGACTTGCATTTCCCTGATGACTAATGATATTGAGCTTTTTTCATGTGCTCATTGACACGTGAATCTTCTTTTTATATCTTCTTTGGGGAACTGTCTGTTCAGATCCTTTGTCCTTTTTATAATTGGTTTATTTGTCTTTTCATTGTTGAGTTGTAATAGTTTTTTGTATTCCCTAGATTCAAATCTCTTATCAGATATGCTTTGTAAATGTTTTCCCCAATTCTGTGGGTTGTCTTTTCACTTCCTTGATGGTGTCCTTTGAAGCACAAAAGTTTTTAATTTTGATGAAGTCCTCGTGCAGAATCAGGGCAATGGCCCCTCTGACTGCAGAGCTCTCCCACTGCAGTACTTGCTTTTGAACCCTGGACCCTTAGTTCCTGCCGTTCTAATAGCTAATATTGTCCTTTTATGTGCCCTCCTCCAGGGATGGTCGCAGAGGAGTACAATGCCTTCTTCTACTCGCTGGTGTCCCAGGACACACAGGAAATGGCTTACTCAACCAAGCGACAGAGGTTCTTGGTAGATCAAGGTTATAGCTTTAAGGTATGTCAGCATTTGGTCTCTGGTTGGAGTAGGACCGAGGCTTTTTTGTACCCAGCCCTCCATGAGAAGTGGGGGGCCGCTGTCAGCATGACCAGGGGACAGATCTCAGGCAGGCACAGGACACTGGGGGACATGAGGGTACCTTTGTCCTTGCATGAATTGTGGGGAGCTTTGAAGGAAAAATGTTGTGCAGGATCCCTCCTGTTTCCAACTTCTCACAGTGAATGGTCAAAGAATGGGGCCTCTGAAGTAAGAGGCCTGTGGAGTCTCAGCTTGTTAACTTTTTACAGTTGTCTTGAAGAGAAAACATTAGATGTTGGTGGGAAAATGTGCTCGCCTAGTAGGACTCGAGATGAAGGAACTGTGGCTATCACTGTGTTAGTCTAAGCCCCTCGGGGTTACTTTCTCAGGGGGTGCCCCCTCCAGGTAGCTGGGAGAGTCTGCCCTTAGTCATCTGGTAAGCCTGGGCCTCAGTGGGCCTCACAGACATCAGAGCCATCCATGTACTGTAAATCTGGTATTTTAATAGTTTGGGAAATTCTAAAGCTTTGGCGAACTTTCATTGGCTAAGGCATTTGCCTTCTTTCCTATTGACACAAATACTAAGTTTTTGTTAGGATTTAGTGTCCCAAAGGGTTTTTACTTGTGGTAGTGGGTGGAGGGTGCTGGAAGCAAGGGATTAAAAGGATATCTTAGAACATATAAGTTCCCAGGTTCTTGTTTGTGAAAGACTGTAGGCTGCCTTTTCAGATACTTTAGATTGTATCTTTTTCAAATTGGTTTAGGGCAGAACTAATTAGGGAACTAATAGAGTTCCCTTTATTAGCCTTAGAAAAGAGGACAGGGTTGTCTGATCCCTCCCCTTTTAGTCAGAGGCAGTGACACTTTTCAGACTTCTCCTGCTGAACTCTAGTTCAGGACACTTGGGACAGTTTTCCAAAGGATTTTCATTTCGACCTTTTTATCCCTCTGTGTAACGTTCGAGCTGATAATAGCATCCGTACCTCCTGATTCCCAGGAGAGTCGTAAGGGTAAGAGAAGCAGCGAATCAGGAAGTGCTCTGGGTTCTTTGATGGGTGAGCTTGACAACATGGTACCTGAGCACATGGTTGTCTGTGTTGGTTGGAGCTGCCTTTGCCTTCCTCACCTCCAGGGCTGCCTGCTGAGAGCAGCCAGGTTAGGGTTCCCAGAATCTGGACCCTGGTGATCAGGCCAGGGCAGAAGTGTCTCGTATCTGTACTCCAGATCTGTGGCCACCTGAAGGGTGCAGCCAGATACTTCTAGGAATTTTCTTTTAATTAAAATTATGAGAAGAATGAGAGAGAGAGAGAGAGACGAAAAGAAGTTCCTTTTCTGACTCACCAGTCCCCAACCTTTTTGGTGCCAGGGACTGGTTTCATGGAAGACAATTTTTCCACAGACCGGTGGGGAGAGGGGGTAATGCGAGCGATGGGGGGGGGATGGTCCAGGCAGTAATGTGAGCCGTGGGGAGCGGCAGATGAAGCTTCGCTGGTTCTCCTGCCACTCGCCTCCTGCTGTGCGGCCCGGTTCCTGACAGGCCACGGACCAGTACTGGTCCTCAGCCCAGGGGTTGGGGACCCTGCTATACGTAATTAATCCAAGCTTTCTGCAGAGATAGGTAGGCCTTGTACTAAGTTATCTCCAAAGAAATGAAAACCAAATCTCCACCATGCTTTTATCTTTCTCTTTTGGAAGAAAAATCTTATAAATCCATTCTTAATATCATATCATTTATAAGTGTCCCTCCTGCTGGAAGCCCTGGGTGCCAAGCCTGGAGGTTGAAGGCCTTTTTAAAGGTCAGCCGGCTGTGCCTTTCGGTTTTTGGTCCTTTGTTTACCTGGTGCAAGGTGGGAAAACTACCAGAATGGTTGTTTTAAGATTGCCAAGATTCCTGTTGATCTTCTGTAAGTGATCATTTAGCTGCCATGTGTTGGGAGCAGAGTTTTCTAGAATTTCCTGAACCTCTCCTGCCTTGCAGTCATTAGTTAAGCTCCTTGTTGACAGTGGCTCTGAGGCTGGTCTCTGCACTGCCTAAGAGGAGCTCTCCGTTATTAGCCACCTGCTCTGCTGGCCCTGAGGGGGCAAGTGACCAGACCAGGTGAGCCCAGGAGAAGGCGGGCGGGTCCAGGGAGAGAGAACAAGAGGGTTCTGCGCTGCAGGTGATCACAAAGCTTGCCAACATGGAGGAGGAGGAGTTGGCATTTTCAACAAAAGAGGAACAACAGCAACTCTTACAGAAGGTCCTGGCAGCCTCTGACCTGGATGCTGAGGAGGAGGTGGTGGCGGGAGAACTTGGCTCCAAATCCAGCCAGGTGAGTTGAGTGGGTGAGGCCCCAGATGTCAGTTCTCCCGAAGGACAGCATCTTAGACACACATACGCCTGCACAGTCCTTTGTGTGTATGTGCCTGTGTGATTTTCTTAAGAACTTGGAGACTAGAGAAGAGAATTGAAAACACCCCTGCTAACTGTGCTGTGCGTCTGTCTTGTTTTATGTGTCTGAGCACACGGCGGGTGTGGTTGGTCTCCTGCTCTGTTCACATAGCAGTCTGGCGTAAGTATTTGTTAGTATTTGGATGTGGGAGCCCAGGCTCTGCCTAGGGTGGCTACTGGAAGGAGCGTGATGGATCTGGGGCTGCCTTTTTGGCCTTGGGCGCGTCACCTTATCCCTGGCTTCCTCCTCAGTAATGAAACTGAGCCTTCCAGGCTGTAAAATGGGTCTGAGAATCAACTCGTATTGTAGTTTCCATACATTCTTCGAAAAATATTTAGTTCTCTGAAAATGCGCAACTTTTCAGTTATTCTGCACATACTTCTTGAATGCCTGCTATGTGCCAGGCAAATATAATACAGTATGACTAATGAAAGTATCATTATGAGGAACTCTTACTATCAGGCCCTTCCAAGGAGAGAAGTACCGTTTCATCAGGTGCTTTTGAAACTAAGTTGGTGTTAGAGCTGGAAAGTGAGCAATGGCTGGAACAAGGGAAGAAGGAAGCAGTGTCACCAGGGAGGTGCTGCCCTCCCCGCAGCCTGAGACCTTTCTGTCCCCAGACCTGGGGGTTAGGGGCTGGGCCTCCTCCTGGGCACTCTCCACGGGAGCCCAGGGAAACTTCCTGTTTCTGTGTCTGAAGGTGGTGTCTAGTCAATTCCACCTCACAGTGGGTCACCCAGGGTGAGGCTGTGCAAGGCGTGGCTTCAGTGCCTGTCTGTGTACCTTGTTTGGAATCTGGTGCGAGTGGTGTCCCAGGCTCGGGGTCAGACCCTTGACTTGTGTGATTTCTGTTCATACCACACATGTCAAGCAGATGTGGTTATCCCCATTTTACAGATGAGTTCATTGAGGTGCAGACATTCAGTATTTGCCCAAGGCCACCCAGTGAGACACAGAGCCAAGATTCAGGCCCAGGGCTAGAAAGGATTTCCAGTTGATTCAAATACTTATGATGGGGTCTCAGGAGATTTTGAGGGACTCCTGCCCTCACTGTTAAAATTCCGTTTAGAAATTGTCATTAAGAGAGGCAGGGTGGTGTATGGCTAGGTGCAGGGAATCTGAAGCTGACTGCCTGGGCTCAAGTCCCATCTGTTTAAGAGTTATGTGATCTTGGACAAATACTTCATTTCTTTGTGCCTGTTTCCTCTTCTGTAAGATGGGGATTATAATGGTTGTGAGGATTAGATGAGGTAAGACATGTAAATAAGTATAAGCTGCTTAGAACAATGCCTGAGACATACTAAGTGGTCAGTAAGTGTTATTTTAAAAATAATAAAATCTATGAAACTTTTATAAGTTCTATAAATTTATCTTATTATGATTATAAATGTTATAGGAGGAGGGTGTTTTGCTTTGTAAACTAATGGTGGGCCGGGTCCCCCTGCAGGTGTCTCGGCGCTTCGGCACGATGAGCTCCATGTCTGGGGCCGATGACACAGTGTACATGGAGTACCACTCGTCACGGAGCAAGGCTTCCACTAAGCACGTGCACCCGCTTTTCAAGCGCTTCAGGAAATGATGCCCATAGGGTCACGTAGGTAAAACTTGGGTGCCTAGCGCCGGCATTGGAAAGGGATTTTAAACATAGCATTTTCTTTCCACATCTGCGTTCTTTCCAGTAGCATCGGCCAAACCAATCCAGATTCAATATCTGTTGACTGTTGAAGAAAATGCATCAAGAGCTTGATTCTGTCTTCCTGGGCATTCCAGGGTTTGAAAGTGGGAATGGGGGGACTGTATTTTTTGTTTTTTTTCAGACTGCTTTTTAAACTTGTTGGGGAGTGGTCATTCCTGTACATAAAATTTTGTAATATTTAGGTGTATTTATCTTAATGTTCTCCTGAATAAACAGCACTGGGATGTTTAACCACTCTTCATCGTATGCCTTGTTCTAACACCTTGTCACAGGTATGGGCTATGTCTAGATGACAAACCTCCATCAGGGCTCCACTTGGTGGCAGGCCCAGAGGAATTAGACGGGGCCCATCCACAGGGAGCACCGGAGAGACGAGAAGACTTGCCCGTTAGTGCGCAGTGTTGACAGGGGATGGTGGTCCAGAGCGATGGAGGAGCTTGAGCAGTTTGCAGTGCTGCCTGGCCCCTCCCTGTTCAGCTCAGGTGGGTTCCATGGGAGGCACCACAGCTGTAGGTCCTCTAGGTCACCCGAAGGCCATCACCTTCGTAGGGAGCTACAGTGCACACAGCTTCTGATGGTTGATCTTCCCTGAGAGAATCAACTCTTATTTCTACCCCCCCAGATACATTGTTGATGTGGCTGGGAGGCTGGATTCCTCTTCTAATAGCAGTTTAGTACCCTTGGATCTTTAACGGCTGGTTCATCTATTCTGAAAGATGTCTCTGGGCTTTTCTTCTCTGTTCCTGGTATGAAAGAAAAGGTGTTCAGGGAGACACACGAGGCAGGATTGGTCCATAGAAGACAGGCAGGCATGCACAGGCATAGGTCGTGAAGAAGAACGTGTTATTTTGAGGAGGCTCGTTCTAGGAGGCGGCAGCCCCGCACCTGGGGACTGTTGGAAGCCTGTGCTAACTAAGGCTGCTCGACTTGGAGTCCTGCCCACCCCTGCCGCCCGGCAGCAGTGATCCCAGCCGTCATCGCCCACTTGGGGAGAAGACCACATTCATTCTGTCGAGTGCTTCGGAGCAAAAGCCACCTTCCCTGAATTGCACTTCACTGAGCTGACCTTTTGGGGACAAACGCACTCTCACAGTCTGCCCAGCAGTTGGTGCTGACCCATGGAGAGCCACTGTGTCCATGCAAACCCTGGAAATGGCTCCCAGCAGCCGGACCTGAGACCTGTGCTCAGGCACATCCGTGCTAAGGCCACTCACCCCAGTGGGTGGCACCCAGATGTCACAGACTGGATTATAACCAGTATTATTTCCAGATTCTCATATCCTGTCATGCTTGAGATACTCAAGCAATGCCAAGCACTTCGTGTATCTCCTTGTTGCTCACTGTTTTCTTGTTCTCTAACCTGTCTACAGATAACGTTGAATTTTACCCAAGCCCTGTGACCCTGGAAAACTGGGACTTTGAAAGAACCACACACCCGCCTGTGCCCCCACCCCCCGCCATCTTTTGTGTTCCGGAAAACAGCTTACCGCAAAGAACCACCTTTCCCCATGTCTGAGATAAGGCTCATGGGTGCCCTCCTTGTCTACCAGTGACAAGGCCAGACACAGACCTTCCAGATTCCCATTCTTTGCTTCGAATGATTAGCTGAAGCACTTGTCCCCACTGATCAATTGGAACAAAATGCTTGTTAACCAAACCTTGGTTAAGATTCTCTCCTTTCTGCAGGCCCCTGACTTTTGGCCCACGCTCAGCCTACAGCCCCTCCTGAGTCCAGTGGGATTCAGGGTAAAACACTGTCTGATCTGCCATCTGCCATTGCCACTCCCATTCATCCCACTTCCTCAGCCCCTCCTGTGTTTCCTCCTCCCTATAAAAGAAAAACTTTTTTGCTTAACTCTTGAGATGCTTGCTGATCATATGGTCAGTGTGTTTTCTCTGTTGTAATAGCTGCCCTCCCCTTTTTTTTGCAGCAGTCCTTTCAAATAAAGTCTCTCCTTGCCAAGTCGGGATTAGTTTTTTATTTGACACCATGTAACAAATTCCTATTTATTCTCTAAAAGTAAGTTGAGATGTATCATCTCCAGGAAACCTAACTCCTGCGCCTACCCCTAAAAGTGTTTCCTGTACTGTGCTATGTACTTTATGCTGTCCTTTTTTTTTTTTTTTTTTTTTTATTTTTGGTGTTTACATTTTTGTATCCTGTTGGTTTGAGTTCTATCTGTACCCCCAATATCTGGCATATAGGAGGTATCCAGTGACTATTGAATTGGACTCTTTTCAAAGTTTATGGACTTAAAAGGAACACAATAACCCTGCCTGCTTACACCTTGAGGGAAGTTGTGAGGGAACCTCTCACTGATAACCATCTATCCTGTTATCCCTTCCTGCTGCCTTTTCCCTGAACCAGCCCTTATACCCATGGCAGATGGAATTTATAGGACAAAGTACCAAATAGGAGAGCTGCACAAAGAGATTTGCTGAGGGGCCCTGAGTCTTCCACTGAGCACTGTTCTGCACATGCATGTAAAGAAGCTACCCAAGGCTGGGGAAGGAACCACATGAAAGGATCAGGGGGAGCTTATCCAGGGCCTGGACTATTCCTGTTCCCACCAGCCAGACTGAAAATCCTCAACTCACAGGGCATCTGATAGAGTGTTCGGCAAGGTTTTGCTTCAGTATTGTGGAAAGTTAGACCTAAACTAATGCTGCATGAGTCCTAACAAAAGTTTGAAGGCAAGACCCAAAAGGATCCAATTATTTCCAAGTAACTTACTACAATCCAGGACAAAGCTAATTATTACAGCACAAAAATATCTAGCAACCAATAAGGTAAAACTTGCACTGTCTGACATCCAATCAGAAATTACCAGGCAAGCAAAGAGCCAGGAAAATACAACTCATAATGAAAAGACTTGTTTCCATACTCTCTCTGACATTTCTTATTTGCTTGCTCTGACAAAGTAAGCTGCCCAGTGGCGAGGCCCACATGGCAAGGAATGGAGGGAGCCTCAGTCCAATGGCCCATGGTGGACTGAATCCTGCCAATACTCACAGGAGTGAGCTTGGAAACTGTTCCTCTCTTGGTTGATCCTACAACCAATGACTACATTGGTTAGATGACTACAGCCCTAACCTACCCCTTGATTGTATCCTGTGAGAGATGTGAACCAGAGGACACAGCTAAGGTCCTGGATTCCTGATGTGCAGAAACTGTGAGATAATAAATGTCATTTTAAGCCACAAAATTTTAAATTTTAAAAACTTTTAAATTAAAAAATGTCTTATTATCTACATCTCTTTTTTTTTTTGGCGGTACGCGGGCCTCTCACTGTTGTGGCCCTTCCCATTGTGGAGCACAGGCTCCAGACGCGCAGGCTCAGCGGCCATGGCTCACAGGCCCAGCCGCTCCGCGGCATGTGGGATCTTCCCTGACCGGGGCACGAACCCGTGTCCCCTGCATCGGCAGGCAGACTCTCAACCACTGCGCCACCAGGGAAGCCCCTACATCTCTTTTTTAAGAAAGAAAATTGACTGCTAAGTTCTGGAGATGGATCGTGGTCACGGTTGCCCATGATTACAAAGCAATAGATAACTAATATAGATTTTGGTACCAAGCGTGGGATGCTGTTGTAACAAATACTCAAAAATGTGGCAGTGGCTTTGTAACTAAGAAGTGGGGAGAGGCTGGATTTTGAGGAACATGTTAGAGAATGCCTAAATTACCTTCAACAGACTATTAGTGGAAATCTGGACTTTGAGAACACTGCCAGTGAGTGCTTAAAAGGAAGTGAAGAAGCTGCTACTGGAAACTGGAGGAAGGGGGATCTCTATTACACAGTGGCCAAAAATTTAGTGACACTGTCATCCGCAGTTACATGGAAAGCAGAATGTGTCCAATGAACTTTGTGGTCTAGATTTGCAAGATTTGCAAGCAAAATGTTCAAGTAGCCACCTGATTTCTTCTTGCTGCTTAAATAGTAAAATGTGAAAGGAGAGAGAAAAAGTGAGGGCAGAACTGTTTTAAAAAGGAGGCAGAGAGGACACTTTTTGTGCAGGGAAACACAGATAAAGACGGCAGACTATGCTCTGTGACCACAGTGGAATTAGATTTAAAATCAGTAAAAGAAAGATCTGTTGGAAACCCCCAAATATTTGATGAGATTTCTTATTAAAAACTATGCAATCAAGAAGACTATTGAGGGCTTTCCTCGTGGCACAGTGATTGAGAATCTGCCTGCCAATGCAGGGGACACAGGTTCAAGCCCTGGTCTGGGAAGATCCCACATGCTGTGGAGCAACTGGGCCTGTGAGCCATAGCTACTGAGCCTGCGCGTCTGGAGCCTGTGGTCTGCAACAAGAGAGGCCGCGACAGTGAGAGGCCTGCGCACCACGATGAAGAGTGGCCCCCGCTCGCCGCAACTAGAGAAAGTGCTCGCACAGAAATGAGGATCCAACACAGCCAAATAAATAAATAAATGAATTTATTTAAAAAAAAGCTATCGAGAAATATCTTTAAGTATTGAAAGAAAAAACCCAACAACTTAGAATTCTATACCCAGCGAAAAGATCTATCAAAAATAAAAGTGAAATTATTCTTCAGATATAGGATTGCTGAAAGAATTCATTACTAGCAGACCGGCACTAAAGGTCATGTTAAAGGAAGTCCTTTGAGGAAAATATAATGCTAGTTAGAATTTTGTATCTACACAAAGGATTGAAGACCACTACAAACTACCTTGATAAATATAAAAGGTTTTCTATGTACATTTTTTTAAAGGAGGACTGATCTCTAACTTCTGGAGATGGATAGTGGTCATAGTTGCACAACAGTGTGAATGTACTTAATGCCACTAAATTGTGCACTTAAAAGTGGTTAAAATGGTAAATTTTATGTTTATGTATATTTTACCACAATAAAAAACTAAAGATAACTGTTTAGAACAAAGGAAATGTATTGTGGAGTTTATAACATGTAAAAGTAAAATGTATAACAACAATAGTACAAAAGCCTAGAGAGTAGAAGTTGATGTGTACTGTTGTAAGGTTCTTGTGTTATACATAAAGTGGTATAACATTACTTGAAAGTCGCCTGTGGTACTGAAGCAACCACTAAAATAACATAAAGAATTATGGTTAATAAACCAATATAGAAGATAAAATGAAGTCATGAAAAATACTCAATTCTAAAGAAGTCAGAAAAAGAGGAAGAAGGAAATAAGGAGCAGATGGGATAAGTAGAGAATAAATAGGAAATGGTCTAAATGCCCTCATTTAAAAATCAGAAATTGTCAGATTTTTTAAAGAAGAACAAAATTATGCTGCCTACAAGATTTAATATTACGATGCAAATAGGTTTAAAGAATGGAACAATATATACTATGCTAACATGAAGCAAACGAAAGCTGGAGTAGCTATATTGGGCCAAGTGGATTTCAGAGCAAAGAATATTACCAGGGTCATTTTATAAAGAGGAGCTAATAATTCTAAACATTTATGTCCCTAATTACAGCTTAAAAATACTTGAAGCAAAAACTGATACACCTGAAAGAAGAAATAGAAAAATTCACATTTCAGAGATTTTAATACCTTTTTCTCAATAATTGATAGAATAAGTAGACCAAAACTCAGTAAAGATACAGAAGACTTAAACAACACTGTTAACCAACTTCACCTGCCTGACATTTATAAAACACCACCCAGTAACCGCAGAATACACATTCCTTTCAAGTTCGTACAGATCATTTACTAAGATTCAATTCTGGGCCGTACAACCAGTCCCAATAAATTTAAAAGGATTCAAGTCACACAAGCTCTGTTCTTTGACCACAATGGAAGTAAATTAAAAATCTGTAAAAGATCTGTGGGAAACCCCCAAATATTTGAAAACTAAATAACACAATTCTAAATTTAAAAAAAAAAATCAAAGGGAAATTACTGTTTTTGAATTGAGTGAAAATGAAAACTACATTATATATATATATATGTATATATATATATATATATATATATATAAATTATTTATTTCTGGCTGTGTTGGGTATTCGTTGCTGCACATGGGCCTTCTCTAGTTGCTGTGAGCAGGGGCTACTCTTCGTTGTGGTGTGTGTGCTTCTCATTGCGGTGGCTTCTCTTGTTGTGGAGCACAGGCTCTAGGCACATGGGCTTCAGTAGTTGTAGCACACAGGCTCCATAGTTGTGGCTTGTGGGCTCTAGAGTGCAAGCTCAGTAGTTGTGGCACATGGGCTTAGTTGCTGTACGGCATGTGGGATCTTCCCGGACCAGGGATCGAACCCGTGACCCCTACATTGGCAGGTGGATTCTTAACCTCTGTGCCACCAGGGAAGTCTGAAAACTATTGATTTTGTTTATAATTTTCTGTGTATTATGTTTTGACATCTTAAAAACTGTTCTGGTTGGGGAGAGATACCCCTTGCTGAGACTAGCATATTCTGTTTTTTGTTTTTTTAAAATTGAAGTATAGCTAATTTACAATGCTCTGTTAGTTTCTGGTATACAACAGAGTGATTCAGTTACATATACATTTTTCCATATTCTTTTCCATTATGGTTTATTACAGGATGTTGAATATAGTTCCCTGTGCTATATAATAGGACCTGTGTTTATCCATTCTATATATACTAGTTTGCATCTGCTAACCGCAAACTCCCAATCCATCCCTCCCCTTTCCCTGTTGGTAACCACAAGTCTGTTCTCTATGTCTATGAGTGTTTCTGTTTCATAGGTAAGTTCATTTGTGTCATAGTTTAGATTCCACATGTAACTGATGTCATATGGTATTTGTCTTTCTCCTTCTGACTTACTTCACTTAGTATGATAATCTCTAGGTCCATCCATATGGCATTATTTCATTCTTTTTTGTGGCTGAGTAGTATTCCACTGTGTGTGTACCACATCTTCCTTATCCATTCATCTGTCGATGGACATTTAGGTTGCTTCCATGTCTTGGCTATTGTAAATAGTGAGCCTAGGCAATTCTTGAGACAGTAAAGGGCACAGCCAGGAGCATGTCTTTGATTTACAGACTAAACAGTCCAGAGCCATATCTCCTCTATCTGGCCCATACACCCCAGGAGGCAATATACTCTGTCTTAATCATCCCAGGGCCAGGTACCAGGCAACTAGGGACCACCCTTACAGTGTAGAGCCAGCTGAAATTATTCAAACTAGAGAGTTCTAAACTGTTCATTCTGCCCTGCCTTGCCTGTCCCACAGAAACTCCAATAAAGATTCTAGCTTCGGCTTTCCCCTTGCTCCTGCTTTCTGTGTGCTGACCACTCTGAGGCTTTCCCATGTGGCCCTACATGGAACGGTATGCTGTGCATCCAATTTTAGGACCTGGGAGCATAATAAATTTGTTTTCCTGAGCCTCTTGTGTGTCGCCTCTTGTGGCTACACTTGTCAATCACATAAAAGAACACAGAACAAAAAACAACATACCGGAGGGGGACCTTCAAGATGGAGGAGGAGTAAGACGTGGAGATCACCTTCCTCCTTACAAGTACATCAAAAATATATCTACAAGTGGAACAACTCCTACAGAACAGCTACCGAACGCTGGCAGAAGACCTCAGACTTCCCAAAAGGCAAGAAACTCCCCATGTACCTGGGTAGGGCAAAAGAAACAAGAAAAAACAGACAAAAGAATAGGGACAGGACCTGCACCTCTGGGAGGGAGCTGTGAAGGAGGAAAGGTTTCCACACACTAGGAAGCCCCTTTGCGGGCGGAGACTATGGGTGGCGGAGGGGGGAAGCTTTGGAGCCATGGAGTAGAGCGCAGCAATAGGGATGCAGGGGGCAAAGCGGAGAGATTCCTGCACAGAGGAACGGTGCCGACCAGCACTCACCAGCCTGAGAGGCTTGTCTGCTCACCTGCTGGGGCAGGTGGGTGCTGGGAGCTTGAGGCTCTGGTTTCAGAGTTCAGAACCCAGGGAGAGGACAGGTTGGCTGTGTGAACACACCCTGAAGGGGCTAGTGCGGCACAGCTAGCCGGGAGGGAGTCTGGGGAAAAGTCTGGACCTGCCGAAGAGACAAGAGACCATCGTTTCACGGTGCACGAGGAGAGGGGATTCAGTGCACCACCTAAATGAGCTCCAGAGACGAGCGCGAGCCGCCGCTATCGGCTTGGACCCCAGAGACGAGCATGAAACGCTAAGGCTGCTGCTGCAGCCACCAAGAAGCCTGTGTACAAGCACAGGTCACATCCACACCTCCCCTCATGGGAGCCTGTGCAGCCCGCCACTGCCAGGGTCCCATGATCCAGGGACAACTTCACCGGGAGAACACATGGCGCGCCTCAGACTGTTGCAACGTCATGCTGGCTTCTGCCACTGCAAGCTTGCCCCTCTTTCTAATTATGACTACTGTACCCCTCCCTCCCCCCAGCCTGAGTGAGAGCCCCCTAATCAGCCGCTGCTTCCATTCCCTTCTATCTGGGTGGGAACAGATGCCTGAGGGCGACCTACACGCAGAGGCGTGTCCAAATCCAAAGCTGAACCCCGGGAGCTGTGCGAACAAAGAAGAGAAAGGGAAATTTCTCCGTGCAGCCACAGGAGTAGCGGATTAAATCCCCACAGTCAACTTGATGTACCCTGCAACTGTGGAATACCTGAATAGACAAAAAATCATCCCAAAATTGGGGCGGTGGACTTTAGGAGCAACTGTAGACTTGGAGTTTGCTGTCTGTAACTGATTTGTTTCTGATATATATGTTTACCTTAGTTTAGTTTTTAGCGCTTGTTATCATTGGTGGATTTGTTTATTGGTTTGGTTACTCTTCATTTTTTTAAAAAAAATATTTTTTTATGTTAATAATTTATTATTATTTTTTCCTCCCTTTTCTTCTGAGCCATGTGGCTGACAGGGTCTTGGTGTTCCCGCCTGGTGTCAGACCTGAGTCTCTTAGGTGGGAGAGCCGAGTTCAGGACATTGGACCACCAGGGACCTCCCAGCCCCACATAATATCAATTGGTGAGAGCTCTCCCAGAGATCTCTGTCTCAGTGCTAAGACCCAGCTCCACCCAATGGCCAGCAAGCTCCAGTGCTGGATGCCCCATGCCAAAAAACTAGTGAGACCGGAACACAACCCCACCCATTAGCAGACGCTGCCTAAAATCATACTAAGTTCACAGACACCCCAAAACACACCACAGGAGGTGACCCTGCCCACCAGAAAGACCAGATCCTGCCCCACCCACCAGAACAGAGGCACCAGTCCCCTCCACTAGGAAGCCTACACAAGCCACTGAACCAACATCACCAACTGGGGGCAGACACCCAAAACAATGGGAACTAGAAACCTGCAGCCTGCAAAAAGGAGACCCCCAAAACAGTAAGTTAAAGAAAGTGAGAAGACAGAAAAGTATGCTGCAGATGAAGGAGCAAGGTAAAAACCTACCAGACCAAACGAAGAGAAAATAGGCAGTCCTTCTGAAAAAGAATTCAGAGTACTGATGGTAAAGATGATCCAAAATCTTGGAAATAATAGAATGGAGAAAATAATAAAACATTTAACAAGGACCTAGAAGAACTAAAGAGCAAACAAACAATGATGAACAGCAAAATAAATTAAATTAAAAATTCTCTAGATGGAATCAATATTAGAATAACTGAGGCAGAAGAATGGAGCAGTGACCTGGAAGATAAAATAGTGGAAATAACTGTCACAGAGCAGAATAAAGAAAAAAGAATGAAAAGAATTTAGGCCAGCCTCACAGACCTCTGGGACAACATTAAATGCACCAACATTCGAATTATAGGGGTCCCAGAAGAAGAAGAGATAAAGAAAAGGACTGAGAAAATATTTGAAGAGAGGATAGGTGAAAATTTCCCTAACAACAGGAAGGAAATAGTCAAGTCCAGGAAGTGCAGAGAGTCCCACTCAGGATAAATCCAAGGAGAAGCATACCAAGACACATATTAATCAAACTATCAAAAATTAAATACAAAGAAAAAATATTAAAAGCAGCAAGGGAAAAACAAAAAATAACATAGAAAGGAATCCCGATAAGGTTAACAGCTGTTCTTTCAGCAGAAACTCTGCAAGCCAGAAGGGAGTGGCAGGACATATTTAAAGTGATGAAAGGGAAAAACCTACAACTAAGATTTCTCTACCCAGCAAGGATCTCATTCAGATTTGAAGGAGAAATTAAAACCTTTACAGACAAGCAAAAGTTAAGAGAATTCAGCACCACCAAACCAGCTTTCCAAAAAAATGCTAAAGGAACTTCCCTAGGCAGGAAACACAAGAGAAGGAAAAGACCTACATAAACAGCCCCAAAACATTTAAGAAAAAGGTAATAGTAACATACATATCAATAATTACCTTAAATGTAAATGGATTAAATGCTCCCACCAGAAGGACATAGACTGGCTGAATGGATACAAAAACAAGACCCATATATATGCTGTCTACAGAGACCCACTTCAGACCTAGGGACAAATACAGATTGAAAGTGGGGGATGGAAAAAGATATTCCATTCAAATGGCAATCAAAAGAAAGCTGCAGTAGCAATTCTCATATCAGAAAACAGACTTTAAAATAAAGACTATTACAAGGGACAAAGGAGGACACTACATAATGACTAAAGGATCAATGCAAGAAGAAGATATAACAATTGTAAATATTTATGCACCCAACATAAAGCACCTCAATACATAAGGCAAATGCTAACAGCCATAAAACGGGAAATCAACAGTAACACAATCATAGTAGGGGACTTTAACACCCCACTTTCACCAATGGACAGATCATCCAAAATGAAAATAAATAAGGAAACACAAGCTTTAAATGACAAACAAGACGAACTTAATTGATATTTATAGGACATTCCATCCAAAAACAACAGAATACACTTTCTTCTCAGGTGCTCATGAAACATTCTTCAGAATAGATCATATCTTGGGTCACAAATCAAGGCTTGGTAAATTTAAGAAACTTGAAATCGTATCAGTTATCTTTTCTGACCACAACGCGATGAGACTAGATGTCAATTACAGGAAAAAAAAAAACTGTAAGAAATACAAACACATGGAGACTAAACAATATGCTACTAAATAACCAAGAGATCACTGAAGAAATCAAAGAGGAAAGCAAAAAATACCTAGAAACAAATGCCAATGAAAACACAACAACCCAAAAACCTATGGGATGCAGCAAAAGCATTTCTAAGAGGTAACTTTATATCAATACCATCCTACCTCAAGAAACAAGAAAAATCTCAAACAACCGAACCTTACACCTAAAGCAATCAGAGAAAGAAGAACAAACCACCCCCCCCCCAAAGTTAGCAGAAGGAAAGAAATCATAAAGACCAGATCAGAAATAAATGAAAAACAAATGAAGGAAACAATAGCAAAGATCAGTAAAACTAAAAGCTGGTTCTTTGAGAAGATAAACAAAATTGATAAACCATTAGCCAGACTCATCAAGAAAAAAAGGGAGAAGACTCAAATCAACAGAGTTAGAAATGAAAAAGGAGAAGTAACAACTGACACTGCAGAAATACAAAGGATCATGAGAGACTACGACAAGCAACTATATGCCAGTAAGATGGACGACCTGGAAGAAATGGACAAATTCTTAGAAAAGCACAACCTTCCGAGACTGAACCAGGAAGAAATAGAAAATATGAACAGACCAATCACAAGTACTGAAATTGAAACTGTGATTAAAAATCTTCCAACAGACAAAAGCCCAGGACCAGATGGCTTCACAGGCAAATTCTATCACACATTTAGAGAAGAGTTAACACCTATCCTTCTCAAACTCTTCCAAAATATAGCAGAGGGAGGAACACTCCCAAGACTTATTTGACAAGGCTAACATCACCCTGATACCAAAACCAGAGAAAGACGTCACAAAAAAAGAAAACTACAAGGCAATATAACTGATGAACATAGATGCAAATATCCTCAACAAAATACTAGCAAACAGAATCCAACAGCACATTAAAAGGATCATACACCATGATCAAGTGGGATTTATCCCAGGGATGCAAGGATTCTTCAATAAAATCAATCAATGTGATACACTGTATTAACAAACTGAAGGATTAAAACTTTATGATAATCTCAATAGATGCAGAAAAATATTTAGACAAAATTCAACACCCATTTATGATAAAAACTCTCCAGAAAATAAGCATAGAGGAAACCTCCCTCAACATAATAAAGGCCATATGTGACAAACCCACAGCCAATATCGTTCTCAATAGTGAAAAACTGAAACCATTTCCGCTAAGATAGGGAAGAAGACAAGGTTGCCCACTCTCACCACTATTATTCAACATAGTTTTGGAAGTTTTAGCCACAGCCATCAGAGAAGAAAAAGAAATGAAAAGAATCCAAATCGGAAAAGAAGAAGTAAAACTGTCACTGTTTGCAGATGACATGATACTATACATAGAGAATCCTAAAGATGCTACCAGAAAACTACTAGAGCTAATCAATGAATTTGGTAAAGTAGCAGGATACAAAATTAATGCATAGAAATCTTTCATTCCTATACACTAACAATGAAAAATTTGAAAGAGAAATTAAGGAAACACTCCCATTTACCATTGCAACAAAGAGAATAAAGTACCTAGGAATAAACCTACCTACGGAGGCAAAAGACCTGTATTCAGAAAACTGTAAGACAATGATGAAAGAAATTAAAGATGATACAAACAGATGGAGAGATATACCATGTTCTTGGATTGGAAGAATCAACATTGTGAAAATGACTGTACTACCCAAAGCAATCTACAGATTCAATACAATCCCTATCAAACTACCAATGCCATTTTCCACAGAACTAGAAGAAAAAGTTGCACAATTTGTATGGAAACACAAAAGACCCCGAATAGCAAAAGCAATCCTGGAAAGAAAAATGGAGCTGGAGGAATCAGGCTCCCTGACTTCAGACTATACTACAAAGCTACAGTAATCTAGACAGTATGGTACTGGCACAAAAACTGAAATATAGATAAATGGAACAGGATAGAAAGCCCAGAGATAAACCCAGGCACATATGGTCATCTTATCTTTGATAAAGGCAGCAAGAGTATACAATGGAGAGAAGACAGCCTCTTCAATAAATGTTGCTGGGAAAACTGGACAGCTACATGTAAAAGAATGAAATTAGAACACTTCCTAACACCATATACAAAAATAAACTCAAAATGGATTCGAGACCTCAATGTAAGGCCAGGCACTATAAAACTCTTAGAGGAAAACATAGGCAGAACACTCTGTGACATAAATCACAGCAAGATCCTTATTGACCCACCTCCTAGAGAAATGGAAATAAAAACAAAAATAAACAAATAGGACCTAATGAAACTTAAAAGCTTTTGCACAGCAAAGGAAGCCATAAACAAGACGAAATGACATCCCTCAGAATGGGAGAAAATATTCTCAAATGAAGCAACTGACAAAGGATTAATCTCCAAAATATATAAGCAGCTCATGCAGCTTAATATATATATAAAAAAAACCCCAATCCAAAAATGGGCAGGAGACCTAAACAAACATTTCTTCAAAGAAGGTATACAGATTGGCAACAAACACATGAAAGGATGCTCAACATCACTAATCATTAGAGAAATGCAAATCACAACTACAATGAGGTATCACCTCACAGTGGTCAGAATGGCCATCATGAAAAAGTCTACAAACAATAGATGCTGGAGAGAGTTTGGAGAAAGGGAACTCTCTTGCACTATTGGTGGGAATGTAAATTGATACAGACACTGTGGAGAACAGTATGGAGGTTCCTTAAAAAACTAAAAATAGAGCTACCATATGACCCAGAAATCCCACTACTGGGCATATACCCTGAGAATACCATAATTCAAAAAGAGTCATGTACCACAGTGTTCATTGCAGCACTATTTACAATATACAGGACATGGAAGCAACCTAAGTGTCCATCGACAGATGAATGGATAAAGAAGATGTGACACATGTACGATGGAATATTACTCAGCCATAAAAAGAAACGAAATTGTTATTCGTAGTGAGGTGGATGGGCCTAGAGTCTGTCATAAAGAGTGAATTAAGTCAGAAAGAGAAAAACAAATACCATATGCTAACACATATATATGGAATCTAAAAATAAAAAGGTTCTGATGAACCTAGGGGCAGGACAGGAATAAAGCGCAGATGTAGAGAATGGACTTGAGGACACGGGGAGGGAAGGGTAAGCTGGGACAAAGTGAAGGAGTGTCATTGACATGTATACTCTACCAAATGTAATATAGATAGCTAATGGGAAGCAGCTACATAGCACAGGGAGATCAGCTTGATGCTGTGTGACCACCTAGAGGTGTGGGATAGGGAGGGTGGGAGGGAGATGCAAGAGAGAGGGGATATGGGAATATATGTATACATATAGCTGATTCACTTTGTTATACAGCAGAAACTAACACAACACTGTAAAGCAGCTATACTCCAATAAAGATGTTAAAAAAGGAAAAACCAACATACCAAATTTGGGGAATGCAAGCAGTGGTACTTAGAAATATATAGCATTAAACTATATTAGTAAATAAGAAAGGTCTGGGACTTCCCTGGTGGTCAGAGTCCACTTTCCAATGTAGCGCACATGGGTTTGATCCCTGGTCAGGAAACTAAGATCCCACATGCCATGGGGCAACTAAGCCCACATGACACAACTAGAGAGCTGGTGTGCCACAAACCACAGAGCCCACACACTATGGAGCCCACACACCACAACTACAGAGCCCACGCATCCTGGAGCCTGCATGCCACAACTAGAGTGAGAAATCCCACACACCACAACTAGAGAGAAGTCCATGTGCCACAACTAGAGAGAAGCCTGTGTGCCACAACTAGAAAGAAGCACACGTGCCACAGTGAAGAGCCTGGGCGCCACAACACAAGGTGCCACATGCTGCAATGAAGATCCTGTGTGCTGCAAGTAAGACCTGATTCAGCCAAAAAAAGAAAAAAAAAGTAATAACAAATAAATATGAAAAAAAGAAGGAAGATCTGAAATCATTGACCTCAGCTTCCAATTTAAGAAACTACAAAAAGAAGAGGAAATAAAATACAAAGCAAGCAAAAGGAGATAAAAATCAAAACAGAAAGCCAATGGATAGAAGCAAAACAATATAGAAAACCGACAGAAACTGAAAACTGGTTCTTTGAAAAGAAAAGTAAAATTGATAAACTTTTAGCCAGACTGATCAAAAAAAAAAAGACACAAAATACCAATATTGGGAATGAAAGAGATGACATTACTACAAATCCTACAGATACTAAAAGGATAGCAAGTGAATATTATGAACAACTATACATATTCCTTCCCCCTAAAAATACTTCTATGAAGAGAGCATTACTCTGATAATGAAAGCAGACATAAACAGTTCGGGAAAAGAAAACTACAGACGAATATCCCTCATAAATATAGATGTAAAAATTTAACAAATCGAATCTGTAATAAGAATAATACATGATGGCTAAGTGGATTTTACCCGAAGATTGCAGGTTGTTTTAACATTTGAAAATCAATCAATATCATTCCTCATGTTGAAAAACCATCTGATCATCTCAATAGATAAAAAGAAAACATTTGACAAAATCCAACCTCCTTTCATAATAAAACCCAGGAAACCAAGAACAGATGAAAACTTTCTCAAACTGATACAGGGCATCTACAAAAAACCTACAGTTAACAGCATACTTAACGTTGAAAGACAATGCTTTCCCACTAAGGTCAGGGACAAAGCAAGTATGTCCATTCTCACTACTTTTATTTGACACTGTACTGGAGACTAGCCAGTATAATAAGGTAAGAAAAAAAAAAGTCATACAGGCTAGAAAGGAAGGGATAAACCTATCTTTATTTGCAGGTGACTTGATTATCTGTGTAAAAATCTCATGGAATCTACAGAAAAATTTTCTGTAGTACAGATGAGTGAGTTTAGCATGGTTGCAGTATATATCAACATATAAAACTCAATTACATTTTTATGAACTAGCAACAATCAGTTGGAAATTGAAGCAAAAGCACTGTTTATAATAGCATAGGAAATTAGAAATGCTTAGGGTTAGTCTTCTGAAAGATATCAATTCTGCCTATATTAATTTGTAAATTAAGTCTATTTTAAATCAAATTCTTTACCAGGTTTTTCAAGGGAATTTACAAACTAATTGTAAAATAACTATAAAAACATAACACAAAACAGCTCATACAGCTCAATATGGAAAAAAAGACCGAATCAAAAAATGGGCAGAAGACCTAAATAGACATTTCTCTAAAGAAGATATACAGATTGCTGACAAACGTATGAAAGGATGCTCGATATTGCTGATTATTAGAGGAATGCAAATCAAAACTACAACGAGGTATCACCATACACCCCTCAGAATGGCTGTCATCAAAAGGTCTACAAATAATAAATGCTGGAGAGGGTGTGGAGAAAAGGGAACCCTCCTACACTGTTGGTGGGAATGTAGATTGATACAGCCACTATGGAAAACAGTATGGAGGTTCCTCAAAAAACTAAAAATAGAGTTGCCATATGACCCAGCAATTCCACTCCTAGGCATATACCTGAACAAACTATAATTTGAAATGATACGTGCACCCCTGTGTTCATAGCAGCACTCTTTACAGTAGCCAAGACATGGAAACAACCTAAATGTCCATCGACAGATTAATGGATAAAGAACATGTGGTATATATACACACTGGAATACTGGAATCAGCCATAAAAAGGAATGAAATAATGCCATTTGCAGCAACATGGATGCAACTAGAGATTATCATACTAAGTGAAGTAAGTAAGAGAAGGATAAATATATACATTACTTATATGTGGGATCTTTAAAAAATGAACTTATTTACAAAACAGAAACAGATTCACAGACATTGAAAACAAATTTATGGTTACCAAAGGGGAAAGGCAGGGGAGGAATAAATTAGGAGCTTGGAATTAAAGATACACACTACTATGTATAAAATAGATAAACAGGGACTTCCCTGGTTGTCCAGTGGTTAAGACTACGCCTTCCAATGCAGGGGTTGTGGGTTTGATCCCTGGTTGGGGAGCTAAGATCCCACATGTCTCGTGGCCACAAAACCAAAACGTAAAACAGAAGCAATATTGTAACAAATTCAATAAAGGCTTTAAAAATGGTCCACATCAAAAAAATCTAAGAAAAAGAAAAAATAAACAACAAGGTTCCCTACTGTATAGCACAGGGAACTATATTCAATTATTCAATATCTTGTAATAACCTATAATGGAAAAGAAGCTGAAAAAAATATATACGTATATGTTTGTGTGTGCATATATATATAAAACTGAGCCACTTTGTACACCAGAAACTAACAACACTGTAAATCAAATATACTTCAATTAAAAAATAAACAAAAATATTAATGTGATAATTTATAAGAAGAGTGCTGTAGGCACAGGAACAGAAAAATACACCAGTTAGAATGAAATTGAGAGCCTGGAAAAGGACATTATTGAGAACTTGATCTGTGCTAGAAGTAACATTATGTGAGTATATATATACACCTTCATACATCTATATCCATTTTAATATTCATCTAATATCTCCCTTCCTTCCTCCATTCCTCCCTCCCTCCCTTCTCTCCTATCTATCTGTCTACCTATCTAATCTATCTATCTGTCATCTATCTCCCCATGAGTTCACATTGATAGCTGTAATTCCAGTTCAAGGCACAGGGTTTATTTTATCCTTACTTTCATATTTACAACTCCCTTCGCTGACAGTGAGAAAACTGGCTCCCATTTACACAATATATTTTTTATTTACTCAGTCCTAGAATGTACATAAAGTAGTTTTAGAGGTGTTAATTTTTGCCTCTGTGAAAAATAAGCCTACTAATTAGAGTTCAGTGCTTGTTTAGGGATGTTTTGGGGTTTTAGCCTGAGGACATGTAGTCTTAATACTGTGTTCAAATGTTACCTGGGTTCTTTTCCCAATCTCCCTTCAGTGTGGTTATGTTATTCATTTGATATGCAGTTTGGTTCATTTGGGGGGAGGGATTGGGTTAAATTTTAGTTTTATTAAATTTTCCCCTTACTTGATGATTTTACTTATTTTCCTTTTTTGAGTATGTGAAACACTAACATGGTTCCAAAAGTCTGGATTGTACCAAAAATTATATTCAGATAAGTGTCTTTCTCCCACCCATATTTCCTCTGTCTTTTCCATCCATTTCCTGACATGCCCCATAGGTATCCAGTCTTAGCTTATCTTGTCTGTTTCTTTATGGTCAAGTGAGTAGACACATGTATATTTTCTTATTTTTTCCTTTTTTATTTTTATTTCTTCTTTCTTACACAATAGGTAGTATACTGTAGATAAACTTTTTTTAAAAAAAGTTTATTTATTTATTTATTGGCTTAGTTGTGGCATGCGGGATCTTTGATGTGGTGCGTGGGCTTCTCTGTAGTTGTGGTGCATGGGCTCCAGAGCACGTGGGCTCTGTAGTTGTGGTGTGTGGACTCCAGAGTGCATGGGCTCTGTAGTTGCAGCATGCGGGCTATCTGGTTGTAGTGTGCAGGCTTAGTTGCCACGTGGCATGTGGAATCTTAGTTCCCTGACCAGGGATCGAACCGGTGTCCCCTGCATTGCAAGACAGATTCTTAACCGCTGGACCACCAGGGAAGTCCCTCTAGATAACTTTTTGCACTTTGCTTTTTGTTAAACTTAACAGTAAATTCTGGAAATCATATCAATTCATAGAGATTTTCCTCTTTCAAAAAATTTTTAAAATTTTATTTTTTATTGAGGTAACATTAGTTTATAACACTATGTTTCAGGTATGCAACATATTTCTACTTCGCTGCTCACCACCAAAAATTTAGTTTCCATCTGTCACCACACAGTTGATCCCCTTTACCCATTTCACCTTCCCCCACACCCCTTTTCCTCAGGTAACCACCACCAGAAAGAAAAATACCAAATTATTTCACTCATATGTGGAATATAAAAAAGAAACAAAAGAATCAACCAAATCCTCTGTCCTTTTTTTTAAAAAAACAACTTCCATTGTGGGAATGTACCATTGTTTATTTAGCTGCTGTTATTATGGACTGAATGTTTGTGTCCTCTCAAAATTCCTGTGTTGAAGTCCTAACCCCCATTATGATTGTATTAAGAGTTGGTGGGGTGCGCCTTGGGAGATGATTAGATTTGGATGAGGGTAGAACCCCTTTCATGGGATTAGTGCTCTTATAAGAAGAGGAAGAGACACAAGAGCTCTCTCTCCATGAGTTTGTACAGGGGAAAAGACCGGTGAGCCAGAGAGAAGGCAGCTATCTGCAAGCCAGGTAGTGGACCTTCACTAGACATCAAATCTGCTGGCACCATGATCATGAACCTCCCAACCTTCAGAACTGTGAGAAATAAATTTCTGTTGTTTAAGCCACCCAGTTTATGGTATTTTGTTATGGTAGCCAGAGCAGACTAAAACAAAGTGTGGCATTTGTATTGTTGAAAATATTCTGCAACTGCAAACAATGCTTTGATAATAAGCATTACGCGTATTTTCTTATTGTCTGGTATATCTTCAGGGTAAATTTCTAGAAATGGGATTGCTAATTCAAAAGGCAAGTGCATGGGTAGTTTTGTTAGATACTGCCAAATTCCCTTTACAAAGGTTGTACTAATTCACATTTCCTCCACCAATTTATGAGATGCTTGTTTATCCACTTCCTCACCATCAGAGTGGGTTGTCATTTTAAAAACTTGATAATGCAATAGGTGAGAAATGGTATTTTTGTGTAGTTTTAATTTGCTTTCCTCTTATGAGTGAGGTTGAAAAAATTTTCATTTTCATATATAATTTTTTGAATTACCTTTTATCTTTAGCCAGGGTTTCTTGTTTTTATGTTTGCTTTTTCCCTCTTTCCCCCTCAATTTTTAAGTTACTTATATACTGGCATATTGGTCTTTTATCTATAATGTATGTTGCAAATATTTTCTTCCAGTCTGTCGATTGTCTTATGACTTTGTTTATGGTGATACTTGCCATGAAAAATCATTATTTTTTATTTTAATCAAATTTATCGGGAGACTTCCCTGGTGGTGCAGTGGGTAAGGCTCCGCACTCCCAATGCAGGGGGCCCAGGTTCGATCCCTGGTCAGGGAACTAGATCCCATATGCATGCCACAACTAAGAGTTCCCATACCACAACTAAAGAGCCAGCAAGCCACAACTAAGGAGCCTGCCTGCTGCAACTAAGACCCAGCACAACCAAATAAATAAATAAATATTTTAAAAAATTAGCAATCTTTTTTCTTTTAATGCACTTAGTGAATCTCGATTTGAGTCATAGTTAGCAAGCCTTCCTCTATATGCAGATTAAAGAGAAATTCACCTAGTTTTCTCCTAATGCTTATATGGATTCAGTTTAATTTTAGATCATTTGGAATTTATTCTTGAATATGGTGTGAGGTATAGCTCAATCTTATCCTTTCCCCAAATGGCTAACCAATTGTTCCAGCATCATTTATGAAAAAGTCCATTTTTTGCCCTAGTGATTTGAGTTGCTACCTTTATCATATACTAAAGTTCCATATGTACTTGACTTAATTTCTGATTTTTCTATGATAGACTTGACAAACTGTGATAATGGGCTTGTTTGTTCAAGTGCTAGCACCACACTGCTCTAATTATAGATGTTTTATAGTATGTTTTGACGTCTTGTAGGGCTAGTCACCTTATATCTTTTCCTTTTAGAGTTTTCCTTGCTATTCTTGGATTGCATGTTTATTTTTCCATATGAAATCTAGCACCAACTTGTTCCATTAAAAAATCTTATTGTTAGCCAAGACATGGAAACAACCTAAATGTCCATCGACAGATGAATGGATAAAGAAGATGTGGTACATATATACAATGGAATACTACTCAGCCATGAAAAAGAATGAAATAATGCCATTTGCAGCAACATGGATACAACTAGAGATTATCATACTAAGTGAAGTAAGTCAGAAAGAGAAAGACAAATACCATATGATATCACTTATATGTGGAATCTAAAGTATGACACAAATGAACCTATCTGTGAAGCAGAAACAGACTCACAGACATAGAGAATAGACTTGTGGTTACCTAGGGGAAGGGGGATGGGGGAGGGATTGATTGGGAGTTTGAGGTTAGTAGATGCAAATTATTACATGTAGGATAGATGGAAAAAAAGGTCCTACTATATAGCTTAGGGAACTATGTTCAATGTCCTGGGATAAACCATAATGGAAAAGAATATAAAAAAGAATGTATGTATATATATATATATAACTGAGTCACTTTGCTGTACAGCAGAAATTAACACAACGTTGTAAGTCAACTATACTTCAATTTTTTTAAAAGTAAATAAAAAATCATTGTTATTTTTATTGGATTGCATTCAATTTATAAATTAACTTAGGGAGACCTGACATTTTTATAATATTGAGTTATTTTACACAAGAACAAGAAATGTCTTTCCATTTGTTCAAGGCTACTTTTGTTTTGCTAAAGTTTTCCTCATGTAGATGTTTTTAGATTTATTATATTTATTCCTAAGTAATTTATCTTCTCTGTTGTCACATAGATGGGGTTTTCTCTATTATAGACTCTTACCGGTCATTGTTTGTATAGTTGAAGGCTGTTGATTTCTATATGATAATTTTACAGCCTGCTACTTTATTGAAATGTTAGGGTTTTTTTTGTTTTTTTGTTTTTGCGGTACGCGGGCCTCTCACTGTTGTGGCCCCTCCCGTTGCGGAGCACAGGCTCCGGACGCGCAGACCCAGCGACCATGGCTCACGGGCCCAGCCGCTCCGCGGCCTGTGGGATCCTTCCGGACCGGGGCAAGAACCCATGTCCCCTGCATCGGCAGGTGGAGTCTCAACCTCTGCACCACCAGGGAAGCCCGAAATGTTAGTTTCATCATTGATTCCCTAGAGTTTTCTGTGTACATTAATATCATTTGCAAAATAGAGATAGTTTTACTTTTCTTTTCCAAATCTCATGCCTGTAATTGATTCTCTTGTGTAATTGGCTAATACCTCTAGTATAATGTTGAATAGTAGTGGAGACAGTGGGCAAACTTACCTTGTTCCTGATCTTACTGGAAAGTTCTATTTCCCCATTAAATGAAATGCTGGCTTTAAGTACAAAGGTGTGTGTGTGTGTGTGTGTGTGCGTGTGTGTGTGTACATGTGCACATGTGTGTATTCACATGTTAAAAAATATCCATCAATTTCTATTTTCTTGAGTGTTTTTAACAGGAATCAGTAATGATTTTTGCCAAAGGCTTTTCAGCATCTGTGGAAATAAAGAGATTTTTCTCCTTAAACCTATACATAGAGTGTGTTAGTTAATTTATTAATATTTAATCAACCTTGTATTCCTGAATAAATCCTACTTGGATATGTTGTATCATTTTTATAGTGTGGTGTTGGATTCTGTTCATTAGTATTTTATGTAGACTGTTTTCATGAATATTCATGAGTGATATTTGTAATTTTCTTCTTCTTTATCAGGTTTTTGTATTATTTCTCTTTTATAAGAAGAGTTAAGAAGTTTTCCTTCATTTTCAAAGCTCTGGAAAAAGTTGTGAAGAACTATGACTATCTGGTCTTTGAAATCTTCAAAGAAATTTTGGTGAAACCTTAGGCCTTTGTCCTTTTTTATATGGAAATTCCTTGATAAGCTTCTCTATTTCTTCTACGGAAATTAGTCTGTTTAAACTGGCTGTCTCTAATGGGGTCAATTTTGATGAACTGTATTTTATTTTTTTTTAATTTATTTTATTGAAGTATATTTGATTTACAATGTTGTGTTAATTTCTGCCGTACAGCAAAGTGATTCAGTTACACACAAACACACATATATATGCATTCTTTTTCATATTCTTTTCCATCATGGTTTATCACAGGATATTGAATATAGTTCCCTGTACTATACAGTAGGACCTTGCTGTTTATCCATTCTGTACATAATAGTTTGCATCTGCTAATCCCAAACTCCCAGTCCATCCCTCCCTCACCCCAGGCCCTTGGCAACCACAAGTCTGTTCTCTATGTCTGAGAGTCTGTTTCTGTTTCGTAGATAAGTTGCTTTGTGTCATATTTTAGATTTCACATATAAGAGATATCGTGTGATATTTGTCTTTCTCTTTCTGACTTACTTCACTTAGTATGATAATCTCTATGCATCCGTGTTGTTGCAAATGGCATTATTTCATTCTTTTTTAAGGCTGAGTAATATTCTATTGTATATATGTACCACATCTTCTTTATCTATTCATCTGTTGATAGACATTTAGGTTGCTTCTGTCTCTTGGCTATTGTGAATAGTGCTGCTATGAACATTGGGGTGCCTGTATCTTTTCAAATTATAGTCTTGTCCAGATATATGCCCAGGAGTGGGATTGCTGGATCGTATGAAAGTTCTACTTTTAGTTTTTTAGGGAACTTACATACTGTTTTCCATAGTGGCTGCACCAATTTACATTCTCACCAACAATGTAGGAGGGTTCCCTTTTCTCCACACCCTCCCCCGCATTTGTTATTTCTAGATTTTTTTTTTTGCGGTACACGGGCCTCTCACTGCCGTGGCCTCAGGCTCCGGACGCGCAGGCCCAGCGGCCATGGCCCACGGGCCCAGCTGCTCCGCGGCACATGGGATCCTCCCGGACCGGGGCAGGAACCCGCGTCCCGTGCATCGGCAGGCGGACCCCCAACCACTGTGCCACCAGGGAAGCCCCCCAACCAGAGATTGAACCCATGCCCTTGGCAGTGACAACATGGAGTCTTAACCACTGGACCGCTAGGAATTTCCCGAAGAAATAGGATTTTGATTTACTACTCGGAGCTATTGTTTTTTGATTCCTCAGCTCATTAATTTCTGCTTTCATTTTTATTATTTCCTTTCTCCTTTCTTAGCTTTTTGAGCTGAGAACTGAAATTCTTTCATTTTTATTGACAAAAATGTTTAAGCTACAAATTTTCCTCTGATCACGCTTTAGCTAAATTCTACAGATTATGATATGTAGTTTTCATTATCAATTTTTAAAATAAATATTGTTATTTTGGTTTGTATTTTTCCTTTTGCTCAAGGAGTTTTATAGGAGGTTATTTAATTTCCATGTGGAAGGGCCTTTTGAAAAATTATTGTTAATAATTTCTTGTTCTTTGTTCCAGTACCATTTGTTGAAAGACTTTCTCCATTGCATTGCCTTTGTTCCTCTGTTAAAGATCAATGACTGTATTTGTGTCGATCTATTTATAGGCTCTCTATTCTGTTCCATTAAAATACTTGTCTCTTCTCTTGCCAATACCACACTATCTTGACTATAGTAGCTTTATATAAGTCCTGAAGTTGGATAGCGTCACTCCTCCGACTTTGTCCTTCAATATTTCATTGGCCATTCTGGGTCTATTGCCTCTCCATAAAACTTTAGAATCAGTTTGTCAATAGCCGCAAAATAACTTGTTGGGTTTTTGATTGAAATTGTATTGAATCTAGAGATCAACTTGGGAAGATCTGGAATATTGGCAATATTAGGTCTTCCTATCTATGTAATGGATTATCTCTCCATTTATGTAGATCTTCTTTGATTTCTTTTATCAGAATTTTGTAGTTTTCCTCATGTAGATCTTGTACATATTTTATTAGATGCATACCTCATATTTCATTTTGAGGAATGCTAAAGTAAGTGTCGTTGTGTTTTAAATTTCAAATTCCAATTGTTCATTACTAGTGTATAAGAAAACAATTGACTTTTATATATTAACCTTGTATCCTTCAACCTTACTATAATCACTTATTCATTCCAGGACTTTTTTTGTTGATCCTTTGGGATTTTCCACATGGGCAATCATGTCATCTGCAAACAAAGAAAGTTTTATTTCTTTTTTCCCAATCTGTGTATCTTTTATCCAGCCCCCTCCTGTATTTTTTACCTTATTGCATTAGCTAGAACTCCCAGTATGATGTTGAACAGGAGTGGTGAGAGTGGACATCCTTCCCTTATTCTTGTTCTTAGCAGGAAAGCACCTATTTTCTCATTATGTATGATGTTAGCTGTAGGTTTTTTGGTAGATGTTCTTTATCCAGTTGAGGATGTTCCCCTCTATTCCAGTTTGTTGAGATTTTATCGTGACTGGGTACTGGAGTTTGTCAAATGCTTTTTATGCATCTATTGATGTGATCATGTGATTTTTCTTCTTTAGTCTGTTACCCTAATTGATTTTCAAATATTGAACTAGCTTTGCCTACCTGGAATCATTCCCACTTGATTGTGGTAATTCTTTTTATACCTTGTTGGATTCAATTTGCTAATATTTTGTTAAGAGTTCTTGCATTCATGTTCATGAGAGATATTTAAAAATATCTTTAGTTTTCCTTTCTTGCAATGACTTTTTCTGGTTTTGATAATAAGATAATGCTGGCCTCATAGAATGAATTAAGAAGTATTCCCTCTGGTTTTCTTTTTTGGAAGAGATTGTAAATAATTGGTATTATAATTTCTTCCTTAATGTTTGGTAGAACACACCAGTGAACCTATCATGGCCTGGTGCTTTCTGTTTTGGAAGGTTATTAATTATTGATTTTAATTATTTTTAAAAAATTAATTAATTACTTTTTGGCTGCATTGGGTCTTTGTTGCTGCACTTGGGCTTTTCCTAGTTGTGGCGAGCGGGGACTGCTCTTCGTTGAGGTGTGCGGGCTTCTCATTGCAGTGGATTCTCTTGTTGCAGAGCACAGGCTCTGGGTTCGAGGGCTTCGGTAGTTGTGGCATGTGGACTCAGGAGTTGTGGCTCGCGGGCTCTAGAGCACAGGCTCAGTAGTTGTGGCACACAGGCTTAGTTGCTCCGTGGCTTGTGGGATCTTCCCGGACCAGGGCTCAAACCCCTGTCCCCTGAATTGGCAGGCGGGTTCTTAACCACTGTGCCACCAGGGAAGTCCCTGATTCTAATTCTTTGATATAGGCCTCTTTAAATTGTCTGTTTTTCCTTGTGTGAGTTTTGGTAGATTGTGTCTTTCAATGAATTGGTCCATTTCATCCAGGTTATCAAACTTATGGGCATAGATTTATTCATAATACTCCTTTTTAATCTTTTTGATGTCCATGGCTCCTCTTTTATTTCTGATGTTAGTAAGATCTGTCTTCTTTCTGCTTATTAGTTAACATGGCTAGAGGTTTATCATTTTTATTGATCTTTTCAAAAAATCAGCTCTTGATTTTATTCATTTTATCTTTTGATTTCCTGTTTTCAATTGCATTGATTTCTGCTCTGGTTTTTATTATTTCTTTTCTTCTGCTTCCCTTGGATTTAATGTGCTCTTGTTTTCTAATTTCCTAAGGTGGAAACTAGATTATCTATTTTAAATCTTCTTTCTTTTCTAATATATGAATTCAATGCTATACATTTCCCATTAAGCACCACTTTCATTACATCCCACAAATTTTGATAAGTTGTATTTTTATTTTCACTTAGTTTGAAATGTTTTAAAATTTATCTTGAGACTTCTTTGATTCATGAATTATTTAGAAGTGTTTTGTTTAATCTCCAATTATCTTAGGGTTTTCTAGATATTTTTCTGTTAATGATTTCTAATTTAATTCTGTTGTGGTCTGATAGCATATTTCTATTCTTTTAAATTTGTTAAGGTGTATTTTACTGCCAAGAATGTGGTCTATCCATATATACACTAATATGTATAAAATAGATAACTAATAAGAACGTGCTGTATAAAAATTTTTTTTTAATTCCACTTTGCTTGTTGTTATGGTTGAAAATAATACTGGAAATTTCACTGTGTGTAGTCAGGGGGAAAAAAAGAATGTGGTCTATCTTGGTGAACGTTCTGTGTGAGCTTGAGAAAAATGTGTATTCTGTTGTTCAATGAAATCATAGATAGATGTCAATTAGATCCAGTTTGATTGATGGTACTGTTCATTTTAACTATATAATACTGATTTTCTGGCTGCTGGATCTGTCAATTCCTGATAAAAGGGTGTTGAAAGCTCCAACTATGATAATCAATTCATCTGTTTCTCCTTGCATTTCTATCAGTTTTTTCCTCACGTGTTTTGACACTGTTGTTAGGCACAGACACAGTAAGTATCATTTTGTCTTCTTAGAGAATGACATCTTTATTATTACCTAATGCCCCTCTCTATTCCTAATAATTTTTCCTTATTCTGAAGTCCATTTTGTCTGAAATTAATATAACTACTTCAGCTTTTTTAAAAAGTGTACGCATGGTGTATCTTTCTCCATCTCTTTTTTCCAATATATCTATATTTAAAGTGAGTTTCTTGGAGAAAACATACAGTTGGGTCTTGTTTTTTTATTCACTTTGACAGTTTCTGTCTTCTAAGTGTTATATTTAGACCATTGATTATATATATTTTTATGTTGTAGTTATTCAATTGTGTTTTTTTCTTTCGTTTTTTTAACATCTTTATTGGAGTATAATTGCTTTACAATGGTGTGTATAGCAAAGTGAATCAACTATACATATACATATATCCCCATAACTCTTCCTTCTTGCGTCTGCCTCCCTCCCACCCTCCTTATCCCACCCCTCTAGGTGTAGACCATTGATATTTAAAGTGATTATTGATATGGTTGGATTGATATCTTACCATATTTGTTTACTGTTTTTTATTCCTTGCCCTTATTCTTTGTTTCTCTTGTTTTTCACTCTTTTTCTGCCTTTTCTGGTTTTAATTGAACATTTTATAGAATTTTATTTTCTCTCCTCTCAGCATATCAATAATACTTCTTTGTTTGCTTTTTTAAGTGATTGCAATATTCATTTACAACTAATTCAAGTCTTTTTTCAAATAACAGTATACCAATTCACAGGTCATGCAAGTACCTTATAACCAAGTATTCCTAAATCTTCCCTTCTGTCCCTTATAACATTGCTGTCATTTGTTTCACTGATCCATAATCTATCATCACTGGATACTTTGTTGCTATTTAAAAAAAACAAAACTGTTATCTATTAGGTCAATTAATAATAATAAAAATAAAAGACTTTATCTTCATTTATTCTTTCTCTCAGCTTTTCCTTTCTTTATATAGATCCAAATTTTTGACCTACATTATTTTCTTTCTTTCTGAAGAATTTTGTGTAACATTTCTTGCAAAATAGGTCAAATGGTGACAAATTTCCTCATTTTTATTTGTTTAGAAAGTTTCTATTTCTCCTTCACTTTTTTTTTTTTTTTTTGGCCACATTGTGTAACATGCAGGATCTTAATTTCCTGACTAGGGATCGAAACTGTGCCCCTGCAGTGGAAGCACAGAGTCTTAACCACTGGGCCACCACGGAAATCCCTTTCTTTCACTTTTTAAGGATAATTTTTCTGGGTACAGAATTTTAGGTTGGTGGGGTTTTCCCCAACACCTTAAAATATTTTACACCACCCCGTTTTGCTTGTATGTTTTCTGAAGAGAAGTCTGATGTAATTATTATACTTGATCCTCAGTAGGTAAGGTATGTTTTTCCTTTGGCTTCCTTCAAGCTTTTCTGTTTGTCTTTGATTTCCTGCAGTTCAAATATGGTATGTCTAGGTATTGGATTTTTTTTTTTTTTTTTTTTTTTTTGGTGTTTATACTGCTTGGTATTTTCTGAGCTTTTGGATGAGTAGTTTGGTGTCTGTCATTACTTTTGGAAAGTTCTGTCATTATTACTTCAAATATTTATTTTGTTCCTTTCTTCTTTTTTTGGTATCACTATTATACATATGTAATACCCATTGTTCTTGGGTATTCTGTTGTCTTTTTCATTCTTATTTCTCTTTGTATTTCAATCTTAGAAATTTCTGTTGTCGTTTCCTCAAGTTCACTGATTCTTTCCTGGGTTGTGTCCAGTCTATTGATAAGCCTGTCAAAGGCATTCTTCATTTCTTTATAGTGTGTTTTGTATTTCTAGCATTTCCTTTCAGTTCTTTCTTAGTGTTTCCACCTCTCTGCTTACATTGTCCACCTATTCTTTCATGTTGTCTACTTTTTTCACTTATCATATTAATCATAGTTATTTTAAATTCATAGTCTGATAATACCCACATCTCTGCCATGTCTGAGTCTGGTTCTGATGCTTGCTCTGTCTCTTCAAAGTGCTGCTTTTTAGGATGCCTTGTAATTTTTTGTTGAAAACCTAACATGATATACTGGGTAAGAGGAACTGAGGTAAATAGGCCATCAGTGTGAGGCTTCATTTTTATCTGGCCAAGATTTAGGCTGTGTTTACAATTTTTTTTTTTTTTTTTTTTTTTTTTTTTTTTAGTGGTACGTGGGCCTCTACCATTGCAGAGCACAGGCTCCGGATGCGCAGGCTCAGCGGCCATGGCTCACGGGCCCAGCTGCTCCGCGGCACGTGGGATCTTCCCGGACCAGGGCACGAACCCGTGTCCCCTGCATCGGCAGGCGGACTCTCAACCACTGCGCCACCAGGGAAGCCCTGTGTTTACTATTTTTGTAGCTGTAAGTGTCAGAGGCTAAATTTCCCCTGGTTTTGTTGGGTTTGTCTCCTTTATCATACAGGAAACCTATCCATGTGCTGGTAAGATTTGGGGAAGGGGATTCTCTAATCTTATGATTAGGTCTAGTCTTTTAGTGAGACCACACCCCTGTTCTGTGACCTTCTGAAGTGCTTCTCAGCTTTCCCCCCACTTATATAGCACAGGAAGCCCAGAGTGGGGCTGCAGTTGGGTATTTCCTTTCCTTGAGCTTGGCTAGGCTCTAGTAAAACCTCAGTCAGGCTCTGGTAAAATAGTTTCTCTTGAAAGCCTTGTTAAGAACAGAGTCATTTGGTGTATTTTCTCTCCCCCTTCTGGCAGTATGGGGGGATTTTTCTCTGATCTTCATTGAAAGAACCTGGTAGAGCTCCTGAAGGTGAAACTCAGGAAAGTGTGGGTCCTCCCTAAGGCTGAAACCCCTGGTATTTTTACAAGCTTTTCCAGATCGAGCCTCCAACAATTCATCAATTACGGTTCAAGTTTCCCTGGTACTGGTTCCCACAGAGGTTGTGCTCTTGGGCTTCATCTTTGGTAAGCTGTGATTCACTGTGTCCATCTGTTGGTTTCACCAATTTATGGGACAGCAGTTTGCCTGTGACCTCAGTCCTCTGCTGGATCTAAGAAAAAAATTTTTTTCAGTTTGTTAAGCTTTTTTATTGTTGTTAGTATGGGAGCAATGACTTCTGAGCTCCTTACCTGCCAGATTGGAAACTGGAAATCTGGGTTGTCATTTCTTTTTTTTTTTTAATTTAATTAATTAAATTTATTTACTTTAAAAAATTAATTTTTATTGGAGTATGGTTGCTTTTCATTTCACATTCTTGATAGTGTCCTTTGAAACATGAAAGTTTTTAATTCTGGTGAACTACAACTTACTTTTTCTTTTGTTGTTTGTGCTTTGGTGTCCTGTCTAAGAAACCATTGCCCAATCCAAGACCATGAACATTTACCCCTTATGTTTCCTTCTAGGCATTTTATAGTTTGGCTTTACATTTTAGATGTTTGGCCTATTTTGAGTTGTTTTTTGAAGTAGGAGTGTAACATTCTTTTGCACGTGGATATCCAGTTGTCTGAGCGCTACTTGTTGAAAAGACTGTTTGTTCCCCATTTAACTGTATTGGCACTCTTATAAAAAAAAGCAAATTTACTCTAGATGTATGGGTTTATTTCTGGACTCTGAATTCCGTTCCATTAATGTAGATGTCTATTATTATTCCAGTAACACATCATCTTGATTACATAGTAATCCTGATTATGTAAGTTTTGAAATGAGGAAGTATGAGTCCCCCAACTTTGTTCTTCTTTTCAAGATTGTTTTGGCTATTCTTGCATTTCCACACAAAGTTTAGCTTTAGCTTATCAATATCAGCAAAAGATGGCCGCTGAGATTTTGATAGGGACTACATTGAATCAGTAGATTAATTTGGGGATTATTGTTATCTTAACAATATTGTCTTTCCAAATCACATATATGGATGTTTTTCCATTTATTTAAGTCTTCTAAAATATCGTTCAACAATGTTTTACAGTTTTCAGTGTCCAAGTCTTGTACTTCTTTTGTTAAATTTATTCTTAAGTATTTTATTCTTTATGATGCTATTATAAGTAGAATTGTTTTCTTAATTTCATTTTTGGATATTTCATTGCTTTTATGTAGAAATACAACCATTTTGTATACTGACCTTGTGCCCTGCAATTTTGCTGAACTCATTTACTAGCTCAAATAGTTGTTTGTGTATGTGTGAATTTCTTAACTTTTCTATTATATATAAGATCATGTCATTTGCAAGCAGAGATAGTGTTACTTCTTTCTTTCCAGTGTGGATGCCTTTTTATTTCTTTTTCTTGTCTAATTGCCCTGGCTAGAACCTCCAGTGCAGTGTTGAATAGAGGTGGCAAGAGCAGACATCCTTGTCTTATTTTTGATTAGGGAGAAAGCTTTAGTCTTTCTTCATTAAATATGAAATCATTTTTTAATGGATGCCTTTTACCAGGCACCTGATTATTATCATCTCCATTTTTCAGATGAGGAAACTGGGGCTTAGAGAGGTTGACTAAGTTGTCAGATCACATAGCTGGTAACTAGAAGACTCAGGATTTGAACCTGTTTGGTTGTCTCCAAAGGCTTTTTCTTGGTAGTTCCCCCTCTGCCTGGGAGTAGCCAGCAAGGGGAGAGAGCTCTGGAAAAGAAGGGGAGCAGTGAGGGCTCGGTGGGTAGAAGATTGAACTTTCTCCACACTACCACTGACCATTCCAATACCATGTCCACCTCCCACCCTGAGACAGTGGCACATTCGGTGTGTGGCCTGTCTCTCTGCTTTTTCATCAGCAGCCATTGCTGAACAATGGCAACATTCTCTGCCATCTGAGGTAGGTCCTGCCACTGTCTCTGCCTCTTCTCCAGAGGGCTGGGGAGTCCAAGGTAAAGCGTTTGCTAGGAAATTAATATGTTGGGTGCAAAGAAATGCAGTACTGTTTCTTCTCCAGCCACACAATATCGCTTCACGAAATGCTAGGGCATTTTTCAGAGACCATTTACTCCCCAGGCTTTGCCCTCAGGTTATGGAACCTCTGGGGCAGTTTCTTCATTTATAAAATAGGGATTTTTATGAGAATTAATTGAGACACTGTGTAAAGAGTTCTGTATAATGCCTGACATGTAATAAAGGCTCAATAAATGGTAATTATTATTATTTTAACACTTTTCCTTCCACAGTTCAAAGGAGAACAGTTTAATTTTCAGTAAGCTGTTGCATGCTGAATACTGGTCAGTGTGCATTTCAGTGCCTACATTCCTCTTACTTTGGGCCCTACTCTGAATGCTGAGAGGATTTTCATGGACAGTGGGAACCTAAACAGTTCTTCCCATTGGCCTAACAAGGCCTCCATGGAGCTAGGGTGACTTTATGGAGAAATACCAATTCTTATTCTAGGGGGAGGACTGTGGATCTTTAAAAAGGATGGTAAGTAAAATGCCAACAAAGCAATGGTGGGAACCGCAGGCCTGAGCCCCAGAGGATAACTGAGTTGAGAGTCAGCCGGAATGTCTGCTTCTCCTCCTGTTTCCATCAGGCACTCCTGTCCCGGGAGCTCCAACACATGGAAGACTCTGAGGTCCCCTGGTCACTGCTTGGCTCCTCTGGAAGCCCTGTCCATGGGCACGTGGGGAGGGAAGGGCAGGGATGGCGGGATGCTGCCTCCTACACCAGACACCGGGCACTCCTACGCCCTTGCCCGGATGTCAGTCAGCCTTTGTACGCTCTCTGCAGGTCAGGAGGAAGCTCAGAGATGAGCTGTGCTGCCTGGAGCCCCTGGGCCATGCCACCTCCATTCTAAGACCTAGTGCAGTGTTGCATCGTGCTGTGTGGTGCTGAGCCCAGATTCACACCACACAGATCGGAGTTTGAAGCCAGATAAAACTCGGTTCTAGTCCCAGTTGTGTGACCTGGACAAGTAATATCTCCTCTCTGAGCCTCAGTTTTCTCATCTGAAGAGGAGGGGACAATAAAATGTTGTTGGAGACCTTATGGAATATGGTGGTGGATGATTGGAAAATGTTACCTTGTTCTTAATTGCTTAGCCTCACTGGGCCTCAACTTCCACGTCTGTAAAGTGGGGATCATAATTGTGCAACTGTAGACCCCACAGTAAAAGACAGAGCCCAATCTAATTATGTCACAGGCAGGATATGATGGTAGAAGACAAATGGAGAGTGGGATGGAAAAAGAGGAAATGTTCTGTGGGGTGAGGTGGCCAGATGGAACTTTGCTGAGGAATGAAACTTGCCATGGGGAGTGATTCTGAGACAACCTGGGACTTGGGACCCAGGACCCTTTGCTGCAGTGCTCGCACCTGGACAGACATCTTGAGCAACAAAATACAAAGAATCCATAAGGAACTAAAAATAACTGCATGCATGTGCAGTTGGGGCAAATTATGGACAACAAGGTACAAAAAGACCAAAAATCCCAACTGCAACTTCTGAGGATCCGGTCACAAAAGCAGGGGGTCGGGAGCAAAAGTAGGGTACTGCACGTGCCCGCTGCACACAACATCACCAAAGGGGTGGGCAAACCACCTAAGCTACCCCTCCCGCTGACCCCTGGACCCACCCCTACCCTCAGCCCATATAAGGAACCAGTTCACTCCCCACACCCCACACCCCCGGTCGGGGAGGGAGCGAGCAAGGGAACTTGTTGGGTTGTTCTCTCTTCCACCCCCTGCAGCAGGGGCCCCGGTAAAGCCTGGCCTGAATTTCTTGCCTGGCCTCTTATCAATTTCTATTTATTAAGGAGGCCAAGAACCCTGGTCGGTAACAATTTAACAGGCAGAGAGGAAGCCAGACACTGCCTGTGGGGTGAGGGATGGTGCAGAGAAGCCCAGAAGGAGGAACAGTACTAGCAGAAGGAGAAGCCCTATTCTGGGATCTTCCAGCTGTACCTCGCTTCACTGGGAATCCATGTAGCCCACCGTGGGCTCTATGCTGACAAACCATTGACTAAGATGAGACAAGTGCATGATAAAATCAGTCCTAAAAAGGGCAAAAAAGTGTTGAGGGCATAAAAATGGACTGCAAAGCCAGCCTTCTCATTCCTATGTGCTCATTCACACAAAACCGTGTTCATGAATGTTTAGAGGGACTTTATTCATAATCGCCCAAAACTGGAAACAACTTAAGCATCCTTCATTGATCAGAGGATGAACAAGCTATCCCTATAATGGAATACTACTCAGAAATAAAAAGGAACAAACCACTGGTAAGGAAACAGCATGTAAGTCCTAAATGCATTATGCTAAGGGGAAGAAGCCTGACTCAGAAGGCTGCCTTCTGTATGGTTCCACAGATAGGATATTTTGGAAAAGGGAGTAGCTGGAGTTGACTATAAAGGAGCATAAGGGAATTTTGGGGGGTGATGAAGTCATTTGATGTCCCCACTGTGGCGACAGTTACACAACTGCATGTGTTTGTCTAGACTCATAAAACTGTGCATCAAAAAGAGTCAATTTGAGGGCTTCCCTGGTGGCGCAGTGGTTGAGGGTCCGCCTGCCGATGCAGGGGACGCGGGTTCGTGCCCCGGTCCGGGAAGATCCCACATGCCGCGGAGCGGCTGGGCCTGTGAGCCATGGCCACTGAGCCTGCGTGTCCAGAGCCTGTGCTCCGCAACGGGAGAGGCCACAACAGTGAGAGGCCCGCGTACCACAAAAAAAAAAAAAAAAAAGTCAATTTGAAATTATAGCTCAGTGGATAAAGCACGTGGGAGCCGGTGTCCAGGTGGATGAGTGCACATTTTAGTCAGCTTTTCCTGGTATTTCCCACAGCTTCTAGCCTAGTGATCTTCACACAGGAGGAGCTCAATAATCACAGATCACAACAAATTCATTGTAGCCTCATCAAATTCTGTGGTGGATGGAATACATCATATGATATTTCCAGACCTAACTATGATTGCTATCAGTGCATGTAAGGAAAGAGGCAGGGCAAGAAGGTGGAGAGAGCATGCGGCTGGGAGTCGAAACTAGAAATGTCCTGGGCCCTTGCCTGCCAGATGACTTTGGGCAAATCACTCCAGTAATCTCTAGGAATCAATCACTGATCTGTCTAGCCAAAGGGTTGTTGAACGGGTCAACTGGAAATAACATATGTTGCAAATTATAAAGTATTGTACACAAATCAGATATTCGTATTGTTATTGCTATTGTACTTTCAAACAGGGAATGTGAGTGTCAGGATTTAAGTGACCCGTCCAAGAAAAGAATCCTAAAGTGAAACCCCATCCTTGGCCACATCTTCTGCGCTTCTCAAGTTAAGGGAAGAGTTGATGCTCTTAAAACACAGTAGAAAGCAAGCCTTGAACGAGCTATTCTAGGCAATTTAGAAGCCAATAATATGAAGCTTGCAAGCTACTTAACTTATGTGAGCCTCTGTTTCCTGTTTGTTGTAGGGAATCCATTTGTTGGACAACAAAATGTTAATATACAAAGTACCTGCGTCCTGTGTGCCATGGCTCGTGTGAGGCATCAGGACCCATGCAGAGCAGAGAGGAACAAGTGTGCAGAGCCTTCAGGACTGAGGCAATGGCTAGGCCATCCTAGAGGATGACAGAAGGAAGCCCCGAGGCCTTGGTGGTCTCTACCACAGTCTTGTTCAGTGGACAGCGGGGTCACAGATTCATCTAACTGCTGGGAAGTAGTCTGGCTAATGTCAAAGTCATGTTTTACCATTGCAGGAAATGTTTCCATTTGATAAGCAGGTGGTGTAGAAGTGGTGATGGGACTTCTTTATTTTGCTGACTGAAACAGAAATTTGTTTGGACAGTTTTGAGTGTCACCATATGTATTAGCTCTGTCTTCGGCTTGGGGGAATCCAACCACGAGTGAGACACAATCCCAGCCCTCAAGAGGTTTATAGTCCTAGACTCAGGCTAGGGAGCTGTTATGTAAACAAGCAAGCCCTGTCGAGGGGTAGAGGGTTACAGGTCCATGAGGGACCCCAGGCAACCTGCTGATAATTTCATTTCCAATGTCTACAGGGAGAAAACAGGCTGGTAAGGTCAATTTAAATGTTTGATACATTGAGAGTTCGCTCTCTTATTGTAAATTCATCATTTAAGTTACTCAGAATTTAATCATATTGAAAGTTACCATTCCTGGCAATCAGGTATTCTCCTTCATGAGGCTCTGACAGAACGGAACCTCTGAATCTGTGGGACTGAGGACCTCACCCTGAGCCATGATTAATTCACCAGGTAAACGCCACTTTGTAAAGGGGAAAAAAGTGCCAACTCACCTAGCTGAGAAGTTAGGGAGGGGATGATAGGTCCCTTCTGGGAAGCTGGGCTCCAGCGTCTCAAATGAGGGTGTCAGGTCTCTCCCGCCTTTGTCTGCAAAGCCCCAGTTGGGTGCCTCTGTGTGTGACAGCTGGCTCACAGGGGGTGACAGATTGCAGTCCCCAAGGAAGGCAGTGTCTGCACCGATTGCTCTAGCAAACTCCCTGGAGGACTCTGACCACCCTGGAGTCAGGGACTCCCCCTGCAGCCAGCCCCATCCAAACTGAGGTAGGAGATAGATGGGCCCCTGGGCTGAGCAGCTGGGGAGCTTGTCAAACAGAGTAAATTGGAGCTCTATTTTCACTAAACACGCCAAGGACAAAGTTAATAGCTGGAGCTGAGCTCTGCTGGAGTAAAGAGCTAGGGGGACCACATCTATGACTCCTGAGGTCAAGGAGACCACCCCGACTGCACATGTGCAGGGAGGCTCCTCTGGGGTCAGAAGGGGAGGGAGCGCCATCCCACAGTAGGTGTTGTCAACCTCCCTGTAAGCCTCCACGCTGGAGTCCATCTTGGCAAAAAGATGTGCACGCATATTGTGGGGAGGGCCCTAAAGACAGCACAGATGTGGGAAAAGAAGCGGGCTAATTATCCAGAAGAGAACAAAGACCAGGAAGAACTGCCCCACATTAGTGATTTAAATCACCTCTCTGGCAGGCTTCTCATTCGGGACACACACACTCTTCTCTGGGTGTGTATTTCTGCCTTGCTGTTGTCTTAAATAAACAAACCGTTTCTCTGTGTGCTCTGCCACATGTTGTGCTGTGTCTCTAATAATAAACTTTGTGCCCACTTTTGCAGTTTTTGCTTCCTTGAAACAGGATTCCTGCTTTTCATCCAGGCTACTCAGGTTCAGTCTCTGGGTAGGGAGATAAGATCCTGCTTCAAGACTGCTCACTGCTGTCTCTCGAGAACAAAACCACTTGGACCAAGCACTTTCAAGCAGGGCAGCTTTGACACGGGGAGGGGTGGCTCTACAAAGGAAAGGAGAGTGAGTGAACACCACTCATCTCCTCCTGAGGCCTTCTGGAGACAAACAAGGAGCCTCCTGCCTGCCTTTCAGGAGGTACTACAAAGTCTCATTCTGTGTTATCTATCTACAACAGTAGTATGTGAGAAATGGTGAAAGCCACGAAGCATGTGCCCTACTAACGCAACCAGCACTGGCCTACTCCCAATTCTCTTCACTTATACACAAAGCAGGTGCAGTGAAAGGAAACTCCAAAGCTGATTTGGATTCCAGTGTTAACTCTGGTCCTACTAAGTCAACGCTTTTGAGCAAGCCTCTGAAGCCTGTTTCCTCATATGAAATGAGGCTAATGTGCCCATGTCACAGGGTAGTTGTGAGAATGAGGTGGATTAAGGGGTGCAGAAGTGCCTAGAATAGTGCCTGATGCTCGATACATGTCTACTAAATATGTATTTGGCCTGTATTAAGCAGTTGTATTTAACGCGTGTATTTACATGTAAGCACATGTATTCAATAATACTACTACACATATTACCCACGTGTTTGGCAGCTTAACAACTGCTTCTAAGGCTTTGCTGGTTGATGAACCCCACTGGAGAATTCCCACATAGCTTTCTCTCTTTTTTTTTTATTTATTTTTTTGGCCGAAGTGCACGGCTTGCGGGATCTCAGTTCCCTGACCAGGGACTGAACCCGGGCCGTGGCAGCGAAAGCCCCAAGTCCTAACCACTGGACCACCAGGGAAGTCCCCCCACATACCTTTGCAGGAAGTTTTTCCTCTTTGCCTGAACTAACGGGGATTGTTGTGGCCGGGTGTCAGCAGTGCCTTAAATAGCACCTTCTTATTCACAGGAAGGAGGATTTGAGAACTTTCAGTTCTGGACTTTGTCTTATTTTCTGGCTGTTCTGTCTTTTTACTGATGGGTCTGGGGAAGAAACAAGATCACACCATTAATTCGTTTTTAAAAGACATCATTGATTCTTCAAATGAAACCGGACAGTGGGCAAGGAATCCGAGCACAGGAAACGAGCATGGGTGAGAGATATTTCACCCAGACGGGAGCAAGCTTGGTAAATTATTCCTACCCCACCATGACCAGCAAGTTTGGGTTTTGGAATTCAGAACCTTGCTTTCTAGAATGTCTTGTACGGTAGTTATCTTTTCAGAGATCCAGTTTGATCATCCCTGTTCTATTCCAAGAATACTTCATTGAACTTTGCTTACCTAACAGCGCCCATATTCCAGTTCTGCATCCTGAGATGTGTCCGAGGTCGCCTTGATTAGAGTTTTGAGAGATGTTAAATACTATCTCTTGGTTTTACTTCCACAGATGACTAATAATTTGTGTGTTTATTTGTCTAACTTTCAGAGGGCAATCTTATTTTCCTTTTTTGTTGGGTAAAGGCAGCTCATTGTTTCCCTATGTACTGCCAACAGACTGGTTTTCTTGAGGGAAAACATCTGTACAAAGTCTGGTTTCAGGTCATACTTGGACAGATGGTGCTGTTCTGTGTACTTGAAGTTGGAGTCTCATTTCTGTTTCTCTTGCTTACTGGGGCGAGGGGGGGGGAAGGAACAAACACATGGATGGTATTTTCCTATTCTGGAAAAAATTTTTTTCAGTTATTTTTTACTTATGTTTAAGATTGTTATAACATTCCATCCTTTATTTCCTCCCCACTAGAGTTCCCCACAGCTATGAGACTCATTTGTTTTAAATAACCTTTTATTTTAAAAAAAAATATATAAAGCAATATTCATTAGAAGGAAGTTGGATAGACCAAAGTAACAGTTACTTTTACAATTATTTTTGATTAGCACACAAAAAATTCTCCCAATCTGAATGATTTAGTCTATGTCTGGATTCAAGTATGTTTTCCACTAATAATAGTTAGCCGCAAAACAGTATCCTGTTCTATTGCAGAATTTCTGATTGATAATTTATACCAATGTACTGAGACTCTAAAATAGCCTCTTGCTTTCTTTCACTGAGCTTGAGGCAAATATCAAGAACGGATAACTTTATTTGTATCCACAATTTTGAAACTAGCTTTAGGAGACATGAGAGCAGGGGTGCTCTGTGAAAACCTGTGTCTATGTACCGTGAAATCGTTCTTCCTCCTTATCTTTCTTTATATCCTTTTCCCTAATAGAGAACTAGCTGTGTTTTAAACCATTATATACGTAAATCTATTTTGAACAGTTCCTTGTCTAGAATGGACTGAATTGCCTTTTGCATATATGGTTCTTTAATGATTTCTTTGCTCCTGAGGAGCAGTAACCCTCAGAAATACTTCAGAAAATCTCTAGGAACAAAGTGATTGTGCCATTCTTCATACTCTGCCTCTTGAATCTGAGCCCTCTCTTCAAACCTTGCCTAAAAGTCTCCTTCTTTCAGGAGGTCTCTCTCCTGCACCATCCCTTCCTACCTTATAAGTGGATGTGATCGCCCTGCCCACAAATTCCAATCATATTCTCTACCAGTTTTATGGCACTTATGCTAATCTGGTGTGTATTTGTGTACTGTTTTATTCTTCTTGTGGGTTATGAGCTCCTTAAAGGCAGGTTTAATATCTTATTCTTTGAGCCCCTTGAAGCTACAGTGCCTTATAAATAAGAGTTGCTAAGTATTTATTAATCAAATTCTAGAAACGGAATAACTCTGGTCTTCTTTGTTTCACTTACGTACTTAACAAATATTTAAATGAAATGTACATTTAACAGAGTTGTAAAGGTACAAACTGCTAATCAAAAAGTAACAATACTTCGTAGACTTTTTTTTTTTTAACGTTTAGATGCAGGAGTACAAACTGTTATGAAATCTTTAAATAATGTTATCAGTTTTCAGAGTAAGTTGTTGAATTGCTAGCTCAGAATCTGGGCTCCCTTCCTGAAACCAGATGACACATTTCTTGCCCCTCCCATGCCAAGGGCCCCTCCCATGCCAAGGGCCCCTCCCTCTTTGTGGGCGGGGGCTTCCCTTCTGCAGCTTGGCACTGAGATCTAAACCTATATTGGCAAAGTCCTCTTTCTTCTCACCTTCACGTGGAGGTGTGTTCACTTCTCTAAGCATTGTGCAACAGGACCAGTCCTTGTGGGAGACCAGAAAAAAAAAAGCCAAATGTTCAAAGAAAAGTCCCTCGCCCCTCACCATACTCCTCACTAGCTCTTCCAATGTGTACTGTGTGCTCGGATAAAACTGAGACCCATAAAATCCATCAAAAGAGACAGCATAGTTTTCATTATGGAAACTTGTGCTAAAATAATAATGTGGTCATTTTACAATACTGTGAACTACTGCAAGGTCATCTAACATTTTTGTTCTCATTTTGTGATTGAATTATAATTGTACAACTTGAAATCACAAAGAAGTGTTTTTTAAAATACAAAAAGGGCAAATTAGCGTTCTTCCGTAAACCCTCTATAGTAATTTTTAAGGAGGGAAATAATTTAAAATATCCCAGTAGGCTTTTCTTTCTTTCTTTTTTTTTTTTTTTTTGGCCATGCTTGGAAGTGGAGTTGACCTTAAAACTTTTTGGTCTCAAAGAACGCTTAATTAATCTGATGTGAAGAAAAAATAATAATCGCTTTATTTCTCTGGCAGTCTAATCACAGACCACCCCCTTTTCCCCAGCCTTAGGGGAGGGAGCGTTTAATAACGGTCTGTGTAAACTGATGCCCAGGCCGTAAGAGTTCGCAGGAGCTCTGCTCGAACAAGTTAAAACCAAGCAAAGAGCAAAGGGCGGCCCTCGAAACAAAAAACTGCTCAAACCAGCCAACGCAGAGGATCGCAATGGCTCTGCTGGCGCGGATCCTCAAAGCCCGTCTGAGCCCGGCGCCCGAGCGGGGCCCTTGGCAGCCTCGGTCCACGGACGCCAGGCTCCCGGCGAGGGCGCGGGCCGAGGACAAAGGAGTCGGGCGGCCGGGGGCGCCGCGGGCCGGGGGCCGGGCAGAGGGACCCCGGAGCCTCGCCGCCATGCCGGGGCCCCGGACCCTCGCCAACCTGGTGGAGCTCTTCTGGAAGGACGGCTTCAGCCGCATCCACGAGATCCAGGTAGCTGCGCGCGGGAGACCGGGAGCGCGAGGGGGCTCGCTCCGGCGGGAAGGCGCCGGGGACGAGGCCCGGGGAGGGAGCGCCGGGAAGGGGAACCGGGGAGAGGGTCCCGGGAAGGACGCCAGCAAGGGAACCCCAGGAGGGAGCGCCGGGGAGGGGATCCGGGGAGAGGAAACCGGGGAGGGAGCGCAGGGGAGGGGACCCGGGACAGGATCCTGGGGAGGAGCGCCGGAGAGGGGACCCGGGAGAGGATCCTGGGGAGGGAGCTCCGGAGAGGGGACCCGGGAGAGGAAACCAGGGAGGGAGCGCCGGGGAGGGGATCCGGGGAGAGGATCCCGGGGAGGGAGAGCCAGAGAGGGGACCCGGGAGAGGATCACGGGGAGGCAGCGCCGGAGAGGGGATCCGGGGAGAGGAAACCCGGGAGGGAGCGCCGGGGAGGGACCCGGGGAGAGGAAACCGGGGAGGGATTCCGGGGAGGGAGCGCCGGGGAGGATTCCAGGGAGGGAGCGCCGGGGAGGGGCCCGAGGAGGCACCGGGGAGGGGCGCCGGAGGAGGGGGTCACGGGCAGGGGCCGCTGCGCCCCCATGCGCCGTACGCTCCGGCGGGCTGGCCTGCGGAGTCGGGGCGCCGAGAGCCGCCGCCCGGCCTCCCGGGACCGTCCCGAGGGAGGCCCGTGAGCAGCGCCTCTCCCGCGGTGGGTGACAAGCCCTGCGGGTCTTTACGCGGCCGAGGACAGGTTGCGTATGTTCCTAGTCCTTTTTGTTTGTGTTTTATAATTGAAAGAAAACACAACAACCTAAAAATAACAGCGAGGGGTTCGGAGGCTCCGAGTTACGTGATCTCTAAGTGATGGGAAGACAAACGAAAGTTCGTGAACCTCGGCGTCAAGCCAGGCCTGGGCAGGGACTTAGGAAGAACCCAACCGGTCCAGCAACCCCGTCAGAGTGTTGGGAGCCCGCTTGTTGTACGGTGGCTCACCTTGACCCTGAGTTTTGCCCTTCCCGTGCCCACCTCAAATCGCGTCTTTCATTGCAAGGTGATCCCCACCTTTCAGCGTCGTCAAATCCATTCGCTCCCATTTCCTATGGTAGCTGCTCGCTGCTTGCCTCCGTCATTTTCTCAGGGCTCCCACCCCAGCACCCGCTGTGATTTCTGGGACCTGGGCCTTTTGACCTCGTCCAAGAACACCCTCTTTCCCCACTACTCACTTCTTTTTGTTCAGAGCTTACCCTTCAACCTTCAGAAACTTCTCAGAGGAAGCTTTTTGTAACCACCCACCTGGGTTTTGGTCATTCGTTCATACATTCATTCCCTCAACCCTTAACCTACATGATGGCGCAGAGGCCACAGCTACAGCTGGAGAAGCAGAAACTTACTTCATTGATAGAAAAACAAAACCAAAAACAGTGGGGCAAGAGGAACAATCTTAATTTGACTGAAATTCCAGTTGGCCCCTCCTCTCCGTGCCCCACATGAACTCTACACGATTTCTCCCCAAACATGTTTCTGGGGGTCAAAAATGATTTTTTTCTGTTCCATGTGGAATCTGAACATAAGGTATCAAGATGATAGTTTTCAAATACGGTAAAAAAAAAAATTGTTATTTATTTATTGACAAGTTCAATACAGGTTGCTGTAGACTGGAGCATTGGTTGTTTACTAGAGCTGGTTGTTCTAGTAAAACCCTCTCCCCGAGCTCTCCAGGTCACCCATAAGGCATTTCTAAGGAGGAAGAGAATTATTCTGTTACCTCAAGTCCAGTTTCCTTTCACTCAACTTGTGATCACAGAATGCTGTCTCACAAGGGATTCATCTATAGGGTCCAGGTCTTTCACTTTACATGTGGAAAAGGCCCCAAAGTGTCAGCTGAGTGACTTGCCCACAGTCACATAGCTGGTTAGTGGCAGAGCAGACACAGTGATCAAGGTCGCCAGGTATGACAGAGCAGGAGGGTCCTGCGTTACATAGCAGCCCTTTACAAGCACCTGTGGAATCTTGGCCAATCAGTTCTTCTCTCTGGACCACAGTTTCCTCCTCTGTGCAGGAGTCTAACAATCCTCATCCATCTCACGGGTTATTGTGAGGTCGTGTGATCAGGGCTGTGGAAGGGCTTTGTAAACTGTAATAATAACGAATACATAAGAAGAATGAACAGTTCTGGAGCTCTTTTCATGTGCCAGGCACAGTTTTAAGTCCTCCATGTGAGGTAATCTCTATTATTTCTCCATTTTGCAGGTGAGGAAACTGAGACACAGTGGAACCTAACTTCCCAAAGTCACCCAGCTAGTAAACTGTGAGCTGAGATTCCAACTCCAGAGTCTGTGCTCCAGCTGGCTACACAAACTGAGTCTGTGGCTGACTGTATCATTCCTTGGCCCTCCACCAAAAAGGGCCGTAAACTACCTGTGTCCTTCATCTCGTTCTTTTTGCCCCTTGGTCAGTGGCTCCCTTGTCTGATTGTGCCCATTCAGTAGCTGGATGTGCCCGAGGAGTGGCCCATCTCCCAGTAGTTCCGGTAACAGTCATCCTATCAGAGACCTGGAGAAATACCCTTTTGGGGTCACCTGTTTGTTAGGCAGAGTGATCCCTTGGCACCTGACACATCCCAGTTGAGTCTGAGTGTCTTCATCTCCAGGCAGCGGGACTTCAACTAGGTCCACAAAGAAGCAAACAGCTTCTACCTGAGAGCAGAAGAGTGGAGAGATGACAGACCCTCTGGCCCGCCATTTCCGTGGTTGAGAGTTGGGGTGATAAGAAATGTTGGCAGATGCCAAAGAGGGGTGTAGTCATTTTCCCCATGCTTAGCCCTGCCTATGTCATGCTTTTTTTTTTTTGACCACACCACACAGCATGCAGGTTATTAGTTCCCTGACCAGGGATCTAACCCATGCCCCCTACATTGGAAGCATGGATTCTTAACCACTGGACTGCCAGGGAAGTCCCCATGCCTATGTCATGCTGAGCCATGCTGGAGGGTACTTTCTCTCCTTCTTTCTTTAATTATTTAACTGGACTATTTAACCCATTTACATTTATTGTGATTTCTTTTTTTGGTAACAACTTCATTGAGATATAATTCACATATCATACAATTCTCCCACTTAAAGTATACAACCATCACCACAATCAATTATAGAACATTTTCATAACCTTAAAAAGAAACCCCATATTGTATTCTTTAGCAATCACTCCCCAACCCTCTCATTCCCCCAGCCTTAAGCAACCACTAATGATTTACTTTCTGTCTTTATAGACCTATTCTGGACATTTCATATAAATGGAATCATATAATGTGTGGTCTTTTTTGTCTGGCTTCTTTCACTGAGCATAATGTTTTCAAGTTCACCCATGTTGTAACATGTATTAGTACCTCATTCCTGTTTATGAACAAATAATATTCCAGTGTGTGGATAGACCACATTTTGTTTACTTATTCATCAGTTGATAGACATTTGGATTGTTTCTACCTTTTGGCTGTTATGTTTTCATTTTTTGGGTATATATCTAGGCGTGAAATTGCTGTGTCAAATAGTAACTCTGTATTTAACCTTTTGAGGAATTGCTAGACTGTTCTAAAGTGGCTGCACTATTTTATATTCCAGCAACAGTGCAAGAGGGTTTTGATTTCTCCACATCCTTGCCAATACTTGTTATTATTACCTGCCCTTTTGATCATAAGCATCCTAGTATGTGGGAAGTGATATCTCATTGTGGTTTTGATTTGCATTTCCCTAATGACTAATGACATTGAGCTTCTTTTCATGTGCTTATTAGATATTTTGATACCTTCTTTGGAGAAATGTCCATTCAAATAATTGCCCAGTTTTTAATTGGGTTATTTGTTGTTGTTGTTTTTTACTGTTGGGTTATAGTAGTATTTTTATATATTCTAGACATAAATCTCTTATCAAATATGTACTTTGCAAATATTTTCTCCATTCTAGGGATTGTCTTTCACTTTCTTTGTAATGTTCTTTGACGTTACGCACATTTTAAAATTTTGATGATGTCCAATCATCTGTTTTTTTCTTTTGTTGCTTGTTCTTTTGGTATCATATCTTAAGACACCATTGCCAAATCCAAGGTCATGAATATTTATCCCTATGTTTTTGTCCAAGAGTTTTGTGGTTTTAGCTCTTGCATTTAGTCTTTGGTCCACTTTGAGGTAGTTTTTGTATGTGGTGTGAGATAAGGGTACAAATTATTTTTTGTTTGTGGCTATCCAATTTTCCCAGCATCTTTTGTTAAAGAGGCTATTCTTTCCCATTTAATTGTCTTGGCACCCTTTTTGAAAATCCATTGACCTTAGATGTATGGGTTTATTTCTGGGGTCTCAATTCTATTCCAATGATTTAGATGTCCATCCTTATGCCAGTAGCACACTGTCTTCATTACTTTTATAGTAACCTTTGAAATAGGGAACTGTGAGTCCTTCAACTTTGTTCTTCTTTTTTAGGATTGTTTTTGCGGTTCTGAATCACTGGAATTCTGATAGGGATTATGTTGAATTTATGGATCAGTTTGAGAAGTATTGCCATCTTAATAATATTAAATCTTCCATTCCATTGACATGGAATAAATAAATTCCGTTTATGTAGGTCTTTAATTTCTTTCAATGATCAGTTTTCAGAGTGTAAGTTTTACACTTATTTTATTAAATGTATTCCCAAGTATTTTATTCTTTATGATGCTATTGTAAATGGAATTGCTTTCTTAATTTTATTTTTGGATTGTTCATTGCTAGTGTGTGGAAATACAATTGAATTTTGTATATTGATCTTATATCCGGCAAGCTTACTGAACATGTTTTTTAGCAGATATCTTAGAATTTTCTACATGCCAAATCACGTCACATGTGAATAGAGACAGCTTTACTTCTCCCTTTCCAATCTGGGTGCCTTTCCTTTCATTTTTCTGCTGGGGGCATTTTTACAGGTTTATTACAGATTTCCTGCAGGGAGCTTTCTTCACAGGGCAGGCTGGGCGGCTGCTGTGTGTCTGAATGAAAGGGGCAGGCAGACCCTGTTTGACTCAGGACAGTCAAGACCCTGCAGTTCATCTACATCCACATTCCTCTCACATTGCTTCACACAGCTAAGGTTTTTTTAAACACACATCTTTAAAGAACTAAGAAAACTTCTATGAATATGATTAATGATGTGAAAATATGTTTACCTCAGGAATACTTAAAGCAACCACTCTGTTTTTGTTTTAATTAATATTTATTGGAGTAGAGTTGATTTACATTGTTGGGTTAGTTTCTGCTGTACAGCGAAGTGAATCAGTTATACATATACATACATCCACTCTTTTTTAGATTCTGTTCCCATGTAGGTCATTACAGAGTACTGAGTAGAGTTCCCTGTGCTAGACAGTAGGTCCTTATTAGTTATCTAGTGTGTATATGTCAATCCCAATCTCTCAGTTTAATCCCTACCCCCTCCTTTCCCCCTTGGTAACCGTAAGTAAAGTGGCCACTCTGATTCACTTCTGCATAATGCAGAGCTTCCCTCTGCCCCAGTTTTCTGCTCCCCTAACATCCAGGAATGTCCGTGTCAAAGGTATATCATATCTGTGTATTTTTTTCCTTTTTTGATTTCTCCATGGTTTTGCAGCAGAAACACACACGGGAATATGGAAAAATCTTCAAGTCTCACTTTGGTCCTCAGTTTGTAGTATCTGTTGCAGACAGAGACCTGGTGGCTCAGGTGCTCCGGGCAGAGGGGGCCGCGCCCCAGAGAGCCAACATGGGGTCCTGGCAGGAGTACCGAGACTTACGGGGCAGATCCACCGGGCTCATCTCCGCGTGAGTATGTGAGGCCAGGCTGAGACATGAGCAGGAGCGGGGAGCCCAGGGACGCTCCCCCTCCCTGAACGCTGGGCTCCTAAAAACAGCTATTAATAAAGCACAGAACTCGCAGTGGAATAGTATCAAAAGAGCCTCACGTGTGATCTCCCCAAATCTCCTAAAACCCCCTGGGAAGAGATTTGGTGGCAGGGACAAGGTGGGGAACCCACTAGCCGAGTGATGGAGAGGAGCCATTTTTCAAGGAACACTTTGTGGCTTTAGGTGTCCTTTCGGTGACCACTGAGGGGGCTGAAGCTCACAGAGCCCATCTGTGGACAGGGGTGAGGGTGGTGAGCTGTTTTAGGAGACCTCCAGAAGGGGCTACGAACTTCAGCATTGATCGCCATGTGATGATGTTCCTGCCTTATAACAGACTATGGTTATTATACACCTTTGTGTCTTCCAAGAGTGAATCGGTACAGCCTCAGGTAGGGAGGAGAAAACAGAGCATCTGCAGATCCCCTGGTCCAAATGCCTTTGGTTTAGAAATTCTATTTTTGGCTCTTTTGATATACATGTCCTTACACATGAACTGGGGAGTAATACCATCACTCCCCTCTCTTTGCAGTGTCTGTCCTGTCTTCATCCCATTTGGGCTGGCAGATCTTGTTGACTCTTTATTGCTGGGAAATTTTTGCAGAGATACTCTGAATTCCTTCCTAGAATATCACTATAAGTAAGATTATTTGGAATTCACTTTATTCTAGGGAGGGTGAACAGTGGCTCAAGATGAGAAGTGTGTTGAGACAAAGAATTCTGAAACCGAAAGATGTGGCCATTTTTGCAGGAGAAATCAACCAAGTTATTGCTGATTTAATTAAAAGAATCTACTTCCTCAAGAGCCAGGCAGAAGATGGGGAGACTGTGACCAACGTCAATGACCTTTTCTTCAAATATTCAATGGAAGGTAGGTGAACTCAGGAGGTGGGGAAGATGGAAGAATGGACATTTTACCAAAATATGGTTCTTATCACTCATTGAGCATCTCCTGTGTCCCAGACAATGTGCTAAGCCCTATACATACGTACATGTAATTGTCACAGTGCTCTAAATGGAACCAGGTTGACTGACACTGTTTTACAAATGGGGGAACTGAAAAACTAACCCCCATTTTTAGTGGCAGAAACTTAGTTTCAAATTGATGTCTCTCTAACTCAAGAACCATGCTCCTAATTACTACACATTTTGTTTTAGCATAGTTTTAAAAGCAACAGGAGTCTAGAGGGCATGTACCACAATCATTCTAACTTTTAAAATCCATGTTAGATGGGTAGCACATTCCCATGGTTCAAAAATCAAACCCAAAAAGTACTTATGGAAAAGTCTCCCTCTCTCCTGACCCAGCTAGGTCACCAGCTTCTTCAAGGGATATTGTATTTACATACAAAGAAATATGAGTATGAGTGTGAGTATTCTTTTTACTTAAAAAAAAAATCGATAGCATACCAAACATTTTTTCTGTACCTGGGTTTTTGGAGAATTCTATTAGCTTTCCCATTTTTATTTTTATTTATGGCTGCATTGCGCGTGCCATGTGGAACTTCCCTGACCAGGGATGGAACCCGTGCCCCCTGCAGTGGAAGCACGGAGTCTTAACCACTGGACCACCAGGGAAGTCCAGATTTTCCATTAAAAAAAAAAAGTTTCTTCAAATTTAAGTTAACTTTTTAAAGTTCTGGTATTAATGCTCTCTAAAAATAGTAACAAAATCAACAGAGAAGTGTCGTAAACACACTGAAAAATCCTCCCCATCCCTGGTTCACAGAGGCCCTTTCCTCTGCCCCCTTAGCTCGTCCTGGGGCTCCCCGAAGTGTGGCCAGGAGGAGCCACCTTTCAACTCCCCAAAGTTGGGCAACTGGCTGAAAGGTTGGGAGTTTTGCCTTGTGGGTCTTGAACAGACTGTTGAGCTGAGGGCGCACTGAGGCAGAGGGTTTATCAGCATTGAACCCACAGCGCCCTGGGGGTCAGGACCTGGTAGAGAAAACCTCAGGGGTAGGCACCTGGATCACTTCTTTTTTTAATTTTTATTTTTTTGGCTGCACTGCGAGGCTTGTGGGATCTTAGTTCCCCGACCAGGGATGAAACCCAGGTCCCCTGCAGTGGAAGCGAGGAGTCCTAACCACTGGACCACCAGGGAAGTCCCTGGACCACTTTTGAAAGTTACATTTATGGCCAGGTATCGTATATTGATGCTGTGAATGGTCTAGAAGAAGAAGAAGAAGGGTTGTAACCTTTCTCCCGCGCAGGAGTGGCCACCATTCTTTACGAGAGTCGTCTGGGCTGCCTGGAGAACAGCGTCCCGCAGGCGACAATGGACTACATCGAGGCCCTGGAGCTCATGTTCTGCACGTTCAAGACGTCCATGTACGCCGGTGCCATCCCTAGGTGGCTCCGCCCGCTCATCCCCAAACCCTGGCGGGAATTCTGCAGGTCCTGGGATGGACTCTTCAAATTCAGTAAGAGAAAAGTCAGGGCACCTTTTGTAGAATCAGATGGACCTGACTTTCCTCCTAGTTGTGTATCTAACACTCACACAGACAGTGGGTATTACTGTAGGGGATTCCCCAATGGAGTTACGTGCTATTTTGACTCAAGAGCTTTTAGATTGGTTTCTCGAATGAGCAAAAAGCACGTGGGTTGTGACTACAAGTAATGTGACAGATTTCTCACTTTTTTAAAAAATAAATTTATTTATTTAATTTATTTATTATTTTTGGCTGCATTGGGTCTTTGTTGCTGCGCGTGGGCTTTCTCTAGTTGTGGCGAATGGGGGCTACTCTTTGTTGTGGTGCACAGGCTTCTCCTTGTGGTGGCTTCTCTTGCTGTGGAGCATGGGCTCTAGGCACGCGGGCTCAATAGTTGTGGCACGTGGGCTCAGTAGTTGTGGCACGCAGGCTCAGTAGTTGTGGCACGCGGGCTCAGTAGTTGTGGCATGCGGGCTCAGTAGTTGTGGCTCACAGGCTCTAGAGCTCAGGCTCAGTAGTTGTGGTGCACGGGCTTAGTTGCTCTGCGGCATGTGGGATCTTCCCAGACCAGGGTTCGAACTAGTGTCCCCTGCATTGTCGGGTGGATTCTTAACCACTGCGCCTCCAGGGAAGCCCTGAAGAGACGATTCTTAACCAAAACTTCTTTCAAAAGAAACACTGTTTTCAAACAGGCCAAATTCACGTTGACAACAAGCTGAGGGACATACAGTGCCAAATGGACCGAGGGGAGAGAGCGAGAGGGGGCCTGCTCACGTACCTCTTCCTCAGCCAGGAGCTGACACGGGAGGAAATCTACGCCAACATGACCGAGATGCTGCTGGCTGGTGTGGACACGGTGAGCTCTCAGCTTTCCTTTCTTCTCAGCAGAGCACAGTTAAAGCTGGGGGCCTTTCCAAGGAATCCGACAGATGGCAGATACTTTAAGAGGACCATGCTTGTTTGTACTAGCTGAATGTCTGCTTCACTGCTGAGGGTCTCCAGGAGAAAACTCGACCTTTTTTCTTTTCTTTAATATAAATAAAGGTGCACGATGAATTCTGTAAATAACATAACCCAATTCTATTACCACACACACAAAGTAGCAATATGTTTTAAAGTTTAAAATCATTCCTGATTTGCAAACATTTCTCCATTGTTTCATAATATCAGAAATGAAGGGACTTCCCTGGCGGTCCAGTGGTTAAGACTTCACCTTTCAGTGCAGCGGGTGCGGGCTCGATCCCTGGTCGAGGAGCTAAGATCCCCCGTGCCTTGCGGCCAAAAATCCAAAACATAAAACAAAAGCAGGAGTGTAACAAATTCAACAAAGACTTTAAAAATAGTCCACATCAAAAAAACCTTAAAAAACAAAACAGAAATGAAAAGGGCACAGACATTAAAAACCCTCTTACTTATCATTCAAACTATTGCGGGCTATGGAGAACTTCCCAGTTCATTTGATAAAGTCGGCATAACTTCAAAACCTGCTAAAGAAAGCCTAAAGAGAGAAAAGTTTACTAAGCAGTTTGACTTATGAATATGCACATGTATCATTTTTAAATCCTAGTGAATAGATTCAGTTAGTGGAGCAGATGAATAATACGCTATGACCAACGAGGGCTCAATATCAGAATGAAACAAAGCATTGCCCGTTGATTTGGAGGCAATTCCATACCCTATTACTAAGTGAGAAATGAAGATGCGGAAAAGCATGTATATCCTGTGTTCCTGTTAGTAAAACAGTGGCCCCCGTCCCATCTGTCCACGTGCACGTGTGTACCGCTGATTGCTGGACGTGGAGGAAAGTATGGAGCCTGCACCCTGGACGGTTAACATGGGTTCCTGGGCTGGGGCGGGGCTGATACAGGGGTGTGGAAGCCAAGTTCCTTCCAAAAACTTATGTATAATCTGATACATTTACTCAAGTATAAAAAATGGTATATTTGTGGGTATATGTACAGAAAAAGTTTAAAATTTGCTAAAAGAAAGTGGTGAAATAAGAAAAAGAAGGGCCAGGCTTTTGGTAATTGGTGGAAGAAAAGTCAGTTGAGTGAAATAATTAAGATTAAGACAGTAAATTTGGTGATTTACTGTGTCTCCAACGCACATCTGTAAGCACCCTTCTGTTCACACAGAATCCTCTGAGGTAGGTGTTACTGTCTTCATTTAACAGGTGGGGAAATGAAACAGCTAAGCTTCCCTCAAGGTTTTTCCTTCACAGGAGTGCTTCCTGGACTTGAGGAAAGCACAAATCTCCTTTTTAGAGGTAGACAAAAACCCCACGGTTGACATTTTTATTATGAAGTCACTTAAACGTGTAAAAGCAAAAAACTTCACATAAAGTCATTATTGTTATGGATCATCTTTAACAATAAAACAAAAAGTATATAAATTAAATACAAACGAATCAGTGCGGAGAATGCAAGCGATGAAAGTTCTGATTAACCGTGTGAATGTGACAGTGTGGGTTTGCTTGAGTGGAGAAGCAATGATGGAATGAACGGCCTTGTATCTAAGCTGATTCAGATGCATGCTACTGTTGCCCCCTGGTGGTAACTAAGAGCATCACCGTGAGACGGAGGGCAGAGAGGACTCGTTCCTACGTGAAGGGAACATCTTGAAACTTCACGCTCATTTTCTAAAACGTTATTTTAAAAAGCCAACTTCATTGCAGCATAATTTATGCACGATAAACTGCATCCATTTAAACGGTACAATTCGATACAGATTGTTGACTGATACAGGAGAAGCACAGATGCAATCATTTTTGAAACCAGCACTGAAGTTAAGATACTGGATGTTGCTACCACCTCTGCAAGTTCCTTACCCCCATTTCAGTCCATCCCTCCCATAACCCCTGCCCCACCCTCCCCACCCCCACCCCCACCCCCGGCAACCGCCTTCTGACACTGTGTCATAACAGTTTGCAGTTTTCTAGAAATCAGTTTGTATTTTTCTAGAAATTTATATAAATGGAATTATACGGTATGTATTTTGTGTCTGACTTCCTTCACTCAGCAAAATGATTTTGAAATTCATGGATGTTGTTGCCTGTAAAAGTAGTTTATTCTTTTTTATTACTGGACAGTATTCCATTGTATGGCTATACCACATTTGGTTTTTCCATGAATATATGATTTTAATAGAAATTTTCTGTTCTCTTCATAGGAAGCATCTTAATTATTTCCTTCTCATTTATAAGGAAGAACTTGCACGTTACATTGTATATTACAGGAGAGCTTGCCCTCTAAAAATACATAATATCTATTAGAGGGAAATAACATCAATATGGCCTACTTAAGTTAGATTTTTTTTAGATGAAAGAAAGGGCACTTATACTGTGGAATTTCCTTGTTTACAAGAGAGTGAACTACAGTCACATAGGTAATAGTATTGATTTTAGTGAAAATCTTGGAATCTAGGGTATAAAATAGAATTATTTATTCTCAATAACCAGAAATGTAATTCTTCAGTTTAGGAAGTGGTATAAACAATGATACTGTTTGTGCAAATGCCATTCAATCCTTATATGGTGCTTTGCTTGATAAGTGCATGGGAACAACGATGGACCAGTAATAGTCCTGTGACCACCACCTCCCATCCCCCTCTCCCCCATCTCTTCTAGATTAGGGCAACCAGAGCAGCCCTTGCCCAGCCATGGGCCTGCAGGATGCAGTTCTCGGGCTGATGGGCAGCCTCAGGTCCTTTCTAGCAAAACTCAGGTGACCCTTGTAGAGAAGGTCGAAGAAAGTTCTAGGCACAACTTCCAGGCTTGACCAGCGTTCCTACGTGCTCTCAAACTCCATGGAAGAAGAGGCAGATTGCTCTTCAATGATTTTTTAAAGTTCCAAAATAATTTTTCCTGTGGCTCTTCATTGAAAGAGCGCATGAATCCCATCGTTGATGTTACTTTACAAAAATCTCTGTCAGTTTTTTTCCAGGAGGAGTTAAGGGAGATCATCTTTTGTTTCAGTAAGACATAAAATGCTCCGATGGACTTACATGGGCGTGGCTTTGCACCTGTGCTTATTCTCCCATGACTTCCACGTCCGATGTTGCCTGCGCCTGAAATCCTTGATTTTACTCACCCACGTGCCTGTATCTGCCGGTTTCTTTATTAGACATCGTTCACGCTGTCCTGGGCAGTGTATCTCCTCGCGAGGCACCCGGAAGTGCAGCAGACCGTGTACCGGGAGATAGTGAGGAATTTGGGGGAAAGGCATGTTCCCACGGCTGCAGACGTCCCCAAAGTCCCACTGGTCCGAGCTCTGCTTAAGGAAACCTTGAGGTAAAAGGCTCACCAAAATTCATGTCAAAAACCGTGTCCGTTAAGTCTCTGATTCTTTATCACAATGAATGTGCTTTTGACCTAAAAACTGGGTCCTAAACCAATACTCCAGCGACCCTCGGTGGCAGAAATGTTTAGGAAGGAGGGACTCATGACCATTTTATTTCCTCTCTGCCCTCGACAGAGCAGCAGAAAGGCTATTCCGTTTTACAGTTAGAAATATTCATTTCTTCATAAAGATCTTTAGAGCCATCCTCGAACTTTGTACTCACTCTAGACATTTGTTTCATCAACTGTTTCCCAGTGTGTTCCTCTGGGGATAAAGCAGAACAGGACTGACTGCCAGGAAAATGTTCTGGGCTGAGTGGCCAGTTACTGGACGTGCTTACTGCACTCCTTGTGTGAATGTCTAGTCAAGGTGCAGACACCAAGTAGTGAGGCTTGTTTACTTCCGGACAGGACTTTACTGACCCTGGGAAACGCCGGAGCGTGAGGGATACGGGTGGTCTTGGGCAGGCTTGGGTGGGAGGTGGGATTAGGTGACTAGTGAAGGTTCTTCCTCCTGTGAGGCTCAGGATCGTGACCACAGCATGCCTCTGTGGAGGAAATGCTGTGACACGGAGCAAAGGTTATTCACAGAGTACACACTAAAATAATGCTTTTAAACCTGACTCGATAATATATTTCAAGTTGGCTTGCATCTTCCATCTTCAGCATGCTGTTTAATCTCAAAAAAAAAAAAAAAGAAGAAGAAGAGAGAGAGAGAGAAAGAAAGAAAAAAGCCAGCTGTGTGTTAACTGGTATTTGTCAATTAAAATTTATTCAGTTGGGCTTCCCTGGTGGCGCAGTGGTTGAGAGTCTGCCTGCCGATGCAGGGGACACGGGTTCGTGCCCCAGTCCAGGAGGATCCCACATACCACAGAGTGGCTGGGCCCGTGAGCCATGGCCGCTGAGCCTGCGCGTCCGGAGCCTGTGCTCCGCAACGGGAGAGGCCACGGCAGTGAGAGGCCCGCGTACGGCAAAAAAAAAAAAAAAAAAAGTTTATTCAGAGTTTTCGTAGGATCACTTCCCAGAGAATCCAAAAACTGATGTAGCATTTCTCAGAATCTATTTCTTGGAGCCCTGAGTCCTATGAACTATTCCTTGATAAAGGGGTCCCACGCTTGCACAGATTTCAGAAATTCAGCATTATTCCTCTTGGAACTTGCCCAGTGGTGCAGTGGTTGAGAATCCGCCTGCCAACGCAGGGGACACGGGTTCGATCCCTGGTTGGGGAAGATCCCACATGCCGTGGAGCAACTGAGCCCGTGTGCCACAACTACTGAAGCCCGCGCGCCTAGAGCCCGTGCTCCGCAACAAGAGAAGCCACTACAATGAGAAGCCCGTGCGCTGCAACAAAGACCCAACACAGCCAATAAATAAATAAATAAATTTATTTAAAAAAAAAAAAGAATTATTCCTCTTGGGAGCACAGTAGCATTTTAAAGGCTTTGCTTTGTGTTCTATAAATTTTTTTTGACAGTGAGGCCCCAGAATACTTGCTGGGAAAAGCTAGGGAGCCCATGAAGATCCTTGCAAGATTTCCTGGTTGAAACTGTAGCATGTGTTACTTTTTAGAAAATGAAAATGGCAATATATCCAGACTTTTAAATGTTTAGTAACATATTTTGAAAGTCACCGCTCCCTTCCTGTCCCCGTTGGCTCTTTCTAGGCTGTTTCCAGTGCTGCCGGGGAATGGCCGGGTCACCCAGGAAGACCTGGTTGTTGGCGGGTATCTGATTCCCAGAGGCGTGAGTTTGGCGGACGTGGCGGGGCTGGGCTGAGCAGGGGCGGTTGGATTGGAAATTTGCTTCCACGTTTCGGATGTCCCTGTACCTAAGCAAATATCTGTAGATGTCCTTTTCTTCTGCATATATTTTTATGATGAAGATGGGGCTTTACGAGCAAGGAGATGTGGAGTGTGTGATGCTGCTCTGGCAAAAACAAAGGCAGATATTTCTGTAGCTCGCAGGCCTATTCAACCCTCCCTCTCCACCCCCCCCCCCCCCCCCCCCCCCGCCGGAGGCCCCATGGAAGCAGCAGTTCCCTCCAGGGAGAGTTTCTGAAGGACTTGAATTGCCTTCTCTGTGGCTGCATTGATGTTCATTCCGGGCAGGGTGTGAATTGAAGGGGGACCTGCCATCCCGGGTCTGCATGGCCTCTTGGGCCCTTGCATGACTCATCCTGGCCCGAAGCATCTCTGGAGGGTCGGTCCAGCTGGGGCTATGGCCTCTGCTCTGCTTTCCCTTGATTAAGTTCTTTATTACTTTTCTGGTGAAAACGGTTTGCTCAGACCCAGCTGGCCCTCTGCCACTATGCCACCTCCTACGAGGATGAGAACTTCCCTCGGGCCAAGGAGTTCCGGCCTGAGCGCTGGCTGCGGCCAGGAAACCTGCGCAGGGTTGACAATTTCGGGTCCATCCCCTTCGGCTACGGGGCTCGAAGCTGCATCGGGCGGAGGATTGCAGAACTGGAGATCCACCTCCTTGTGATTCAGGTAGGGCCTGCGGGCTGGGCTTCATCCAGGTGACTGGGCTCCGTTGCTGGATCAAGACTTAGGTGAAAACAAGGAAACAGGATTTTGAAAACTTTCAGAGCTTCCTGTTAAATCTCTTTTATGTGTTAAAATGCCTCCCCTCCCCCTGCAGTAGCCGCCTGTAGCCCCATGGCCACTTGCCTTGTTCCTTTCTTCCTTGGAGTCACATGGGCAGAACTGGGATATGTGTGTGTGTGTGTGTGTGTGTGTGTGTGTGTGTGTGTGTGTGTGT